>NC_081420.1:123227402-123552273 GCF_949786415.1 Peromyscus eremicus
GCTGAGGACACTGGAAACTAGATGCACAGGTCCAAGCTCTACCAATATCCCAGAGTGGTGAATAAGCAGAGCTGGGCAAGGGGCCAGGCCCACGTGCCACCTTTGCAGGGAACAGGTACAGTAGGTTAGAGGGAAGTGTGAAGACGAGATCAGCAACGTGACTGCTGAGTGAAAACAAAGGTGAAATCATGGCATTGGAGACCTGAGAAGCTCGAGATTCTGAGTCCTCAGATCCCTGCCTGATGCAACCAGTGACTCTATTTGCCCAGGAGAACCTCCTTGCTTACTTCTCTGAGCTATTGGCAAGAAGAACTCTCTCCTTAGAGCTTCTCTGTATAGCTCACAGGTCATGACATAGGCCATGAATAAACTGTTGACATACTAAATGGCAGGGGCCATGCCAGCCGCATTTCCCTGACCACCTCCACAGACAATGGAGCCAGCGATCCCTGATGTGTGTGTGCTTGCATTCAGAGCACATACCTGCATGCTGAGTGTGTAGGGGGCTGTTACTGGGCTACAGGTAGAAAGAATCGAAACACATAAAAAATATTGTTGCCTATCAAACCTTAGATTTAACTGCATGTTTAACTCTGCTGTCTGTGTAGATAGCTAACAGATTTCAAGAGGGAAACTGGAAGTATATAGTGAATGTCTATCAAATTAATCCAGGTTTATTATAATACTATTTATAAAATAGAACAGAAAATTTTAAAATCCTAAAGTAGAAAAGCTGAGGCAAATACAAAATCAGACAGGTTCCCCAGGCAGTAAGTTAGTTAGTAGATAGATAGATAGATAGATAGATAGATAGATAGATAGATAGATAGATAGATAGACAGATATATACAGAGAATTAGAGAGTCATATAGAGAGTTATATAGTTATATAGAGAATTACATAGTTATATGTAGAGCTATATAGTTAGTTAGTTAGTTAGTTAGTTAGTTAGGAATACACAAAAAAATCAACTCAGTTTGAAGAGAAAAAATTAGGTTGGCTTCAAATTATTCATAGCAAGATTAATAGCAGAATACAGAGAGACATTCTCAACACACTTGGCAGAGAAACAATATATAATGCAAAACCTTTCCTGAAGGCTAGCAATATCCAAGGCTAAGAATTTGAGGGCTATAGTGCTCATGAGCTATTTATGGAAATACTACTTAGTTATAAAACACAAATTTGTTATAGATGAAGGGATCAATGAAATGAGACTGTCTTAAAAACAAATTTACATAATCTTAAACAATGCATGACATACTGTTTACAATGATAAAGGGTACAATATAACAACCTTAAAAATCTGTGAATCAAAAACAAACATGTAGTGGCAGTACTAATAAAGCAAAATTATGTTAAATATGAGGAAAACAGAAACAAAGTAAGAGGTTTATGAGGTACTAAGGAGATGATGATGATCACATTTAAAGACTCTAAATAACAAGACAAATATTCAACAACACTTCAGAATTCAATGTTGTCCAGGGGAATTCATGAAACTACACACGCTGAAGCCCAGAGACGAAATTTCTACACACTGAGTGGGTCAGGCAGAGGGCGAACAGGATAGGAGCTACTGACTCCTATTCTGTTGACAAGCAGTATCCCCCAGTATCTGTTCTGTCATCCACCTTCCCATCAGAACCTTTAACTCTTAGCTAAGCACATGCCTACTCCAAGTAATGGCATTCTCTGGCCTCCCGTGTAGTTCTATAGTGACAAGTTACTAAGTTCCAGCCAAGGACACACAAGAAAGATGACGTTTGTGTCTTCCAGAAACGCACTAAAAGGGAAATGCCCTCTTTTCTCCTCCTTATTGTCTGGGATGGAAATAGCATGGCTGAAGCTGCATTAGCTGTCTTGGAGAAGAAAGGATCTTAGAATAGATGTCAGACATGATAGTACAAAAATCTAGATAAACCCTATTTTAAAGAAAAGTCAGGGCTTCAGAGATGGCTGAGCATATAAGAACATTTCTTGTGCAAGCCTGAAGACCTGAGTTCAAATCCCCAGCACCCAAGCAAAAAGCTGGGCATGGCTGCAAGTGTTTTAATTGGAAAGAAACAACAGTAATGACAGAATTTGAAAATGCTGCAGAATTCTGATATAAGAAAAACATTTAAAGATCATTGAACCCAGCTTTTCCACTCTATAGAGAACAAGGTCAAGAAAACCTAAAGCTACAAAACTAAGTCCAATTTATTTGATTCCAAATTCGGACTTTGTCATGGTTCTTGTAGCACCCTCAGTGCTCACTTACCTGAAAATGAGACCAGACATCAATCCAGCACCCAGACAGCATGGCAAAGCCTCCTCCATGGAAAGCAGCAGGAACAAATGAAGCCGAGCCGCCAGCTTGCACCCCACGGTCATTTGTAGACATGTGCGTTTCTGCTGTGGCTTCACACATCACAAAAAGTGCAAATTCACACTATTTTCTGCATATGAACCTAATTACAACATTCTTCATTCATTGTTAGACTCAATTGTCCAATAATTAACCTTGGCATGTGCTGCTGCACGGTCTTTCTTACAATGAAATGTGCAGGAATTATTGTTTAATTAGATTCTGTAATGGAAACAAATGAAAAATGAGCCAAGGACTCTGAGAGTCAGCAAATCTGTGATTTGCTTGTGCCTTTTTTGCTTAAAAATGTATCATTGCTCTCTAAAATACGATTTGAATATGTCCTTTGAAAATGAGATCTACATTCCTGAAGTGGGGCTAGGCCGTTCATCAAAAGATAGATATGTGGACCATAAAGGCAAAAACAACACCACAAACTCTTAAGACAAGGAGCCATTGTTACAGACAAGTGGAGAGCTTGTCAGAAAAGGGGATGACCTGAGTTGGCATGGGTAGGTGGGTTCTCAACGGCTGCCTTCATTTCCCATTCTTCATATTCTGATTATCACAGACCAATCTATTGTGATCCCCATTTTTTTGCCTCTAGGTCCCCAGTGTCTCTCTTTGACTGTCTCTACTTTGATTTTCTTCTCGAAGAGTCTGATGTCATCTGCTCACTGCGCAGACTTCAGCGACCCGCCCTGCTTTTCTACGAAGTCTGTTACTTCATGTTTGACCTTTCAGTTGTCACGTATGTGTCTATAAGCAAAAGCGTTCCCATTTTCTATTTGCCAGTTATCAGCTTCCTTTATAGCTGCTTAAGCCCTGCTACCAATTTGCATAAGAGTCTTAAAAAGGGCAGCTAATTCCATGAAAATGTATTTTATTTCTTTAAGGTAGGAAAGGACCAGCCAATCTTTTAATGAGATGCAAATACGGGCTCTTTTCTTCACCAGGAGGCAACAAGAGAGTTTGACCAGCGAGTGAAGTTCCTGACTTTACTGTTAGCCAGTGTGGCCATGTGTATTAGTGCTTGTGACTTAGGATTAAAAATAAGGCAAAATACAATAAACAAGTCAGCAAGTGAGAGAGCATGTCTGTAGCTAAGAGAAGATATTTATCTTCAAGCTTGGGTCTCTTAACCCATAGAACTTAACTGCAGTAAGTACTAGCCCTGAATGACAAGGCAGACAGAGGACATTAAATTCACCTGTTATGACTGAGCAGCAGGCTTGAGCACAGCCTTTGTTAAACACCTACTTTTAAACACAGCCATCGGTGGAGCAAAGGCTTACATATTTCCTCAGTCTGTGCCTCACTCTTGTCTAGGTCTATAATAACAGAGTCAAGTGGGATGTTGAAACAGCCAATTACATTGAGCCACAGTTCTATCATGGCAATAAAAGAAGATTTGAGAGCCTGAATTTTCTACAGAAATTTATATTTTCAACACAGACTATGCAATTTTAGCCCCTGTTCTGAAGAGGTAGGCAGTGAAATGGCCCGCTTGATTGTCTGCTCACGCATGCTTTTATAGAGCATATTTATGAATACTAGGCCTTCTCCTTCAGAGCCCTTCCTGCTCTGGACCCTGGTGTTGATGCGATTCCTACTGAGGACAAAATGAAGCAGCTGTATTCTGGAAGCTCACCAGCCAGAAATTGAGGCAAGCTTTTCTTCAGTTGCTTAGCAGAATATAAAATGTGAGAATATGAATTTTATCTCTTGCCCACTCAGCCCCAAAGATTCTGCACCTAATTTTGGACATGCAATGGGTACTGGGCATCAGTTAAAATTAGTGAACAAGTAAACAGAACTAATGGCTTCTCTGGTGCCCTCTTGGGCTCTGGCTTCTCAAAGTCCTTCTTATAATAGAATTCAAATTAATGAATCTTGAAGTCTTGCCTCATTTCCTGGGTTATCACTCCCTTTACTGTGACTCTGAGAAGACCACGGCCCCCAACTATAGTTCTATGGTTGAGCCCTTCTCCTATCCTTTCTGTCTTTGTGTCAGATAAATCCTGATTTCATTCCATAGCTTCATTTAGACTCCATCTCATCAGACTCCTTTTGTTTACTGACCTGGATTTTTTATCTACTTCTATTGTTCTTACAAGGTCAGTGTTTTTGGTGAAAGGCTCCAAAGTTATCAAGCTTATATATACAATAAAACTATTTGAACAATTTCTGCTAGAATTTTTCATGTCTGAAGCCTTTCGTTAATGCAACATCTGCACTTCATTGAATGCCATTCTTGATTAGTAGTTGGATAGCTAGCCTTCTACTCTTTTATCTCTCCAATCCCATCAAAAGGCAGGAAGAGGATAATGAAGACCAATTTGTAGCTAAGAAAATTGATGAAAGGTTAGGAATGTGAATGAAAGCACACAATTAGTTCTAGCTAATCTATTGAATCCTGGTTTTTGCTTTCAGCTTAAAAAAAATAATAAGAGGATCTCGAATGTAGCCAAGTCTGACCCTGAATTTATAATCCTCCTGTCTCAGCCTCCTGAGTGTTTGGATACCACACCCAGTGCTCACCAGAGATGTTCTGAGTTATAGTGCTAATCCTTGGCCAAACCAGAGTGAACTAGATGGAGTAGTGATAAGCTTAGGTCCCCAGTGGACCAGAGGACAACCAGTGCTGGGTTCTCAGTATTGTTTACATGAAGTATACATTGATGGCTTGCACCTGATTGCTGTTATTCTCTTGGTCTTTATTTTGGAGCCTTATCATGAATACCGTTTTAAGACATATGGCAAGACGGTTCTACATGATTTCTACCCACTGGGACTCTGCTTTTCCCAACATCAGCTCAACTTGCAAGTGCACTGATAGTTCATAATCTAAGGATAAAACAATTCCCATGTGACTGCAGGAAGATCCTGGGAGCAGATCCCAAAGGTCCTGTGCCTCTCAATAAATCATCCTTCTTCATCCTTCCCTCCCTCAGGACACAGCATCACTTTATCTTTCTTTAGTCTGAGATGAGTGGACTATGAAAAACACAGTAAGTCCTTTTAACCATCCAGCCTTGGGAAACTGACTTTTGACATACAACAATTGATTTGTATTTACACCAGCATGCATATTTAACACATTGATCCAATAGAAGGTCATGGAAACCAACTTATCAAATCAAGCAGGGTGCTTCTTGATGGAACATATGGCCTCCATAAGCTACGTGTGATAGTTTGAATGAAAATATCCCCATAGGCTCATAGGGACTGGCACTTTCAGGAGGTGTGGCCTTGTTGGAGGAAGTGTGGCATTGTTGGAGGAAGTATGTCACTAGGAGTGGGTTTTAAGGGCTTAGAAGCTAAAGCCAGGCCTAGTATGTCTTTCTGTTTTCCTGCTCCCTGTAGATCCAAATGTAGAACTCTCAGCTCCTTCTCCAGCATCATGTCTGCCTGTATGCTGTCATGCATCCTACCATCAGATAATGGACTAAAACTCTGAAATTCTAGGCCAGCCTCAGTTAAATGTTTTCCTTTATAAGAGTTGCCAGCCAGACAGTGGTAGTGCATGCCTTTAATCCCAGCACTCAGGAGACAGAGGCAGGTGGATCTCTGTGAGTTTGAGGCCAGCCTGGTCTACAGCATGAGAGTTCCAGGACAGCCAGAGAAACTCTGTCTCAAAAAACCAAAATCAAAACCAAAACCAAAACAAACAACAACAAAAGAGTTGCTGTGGTCATGGTGTTTCTTCACAGCAATAAAACCCTAACCAAACAGAAGTTGGTACCAGGGACTATGGTATTGCTGTGATAGGCCTGATCATGCTTTTGTTTGGAGGGATGTGAACTCTGGGACTTTGGATTAGAAAAGCAGTTGAATGCTTTAAGTGGAACTTAATAGGCTAGTAGGAACGTGGAAGACAGTTGTGCTGAGGGTGATTTGAACTGTTTTAGTCTGGATCAAGAGGTCTCAGAGAAGAATGTTAGGATGTGGCCTAGAGACTGTGACAGTGGGCCGGTATGTTTTTATTCCATATGCTAATGGAAATTAGTCTTTTCTGTCAACACCCTCAGAATGTTTATTTGGATATCTCTTAATTAAGTCATATTGACATACTAATTAATTGCCACAGTGATTTATGAGATTTTTTTCCTTAGTAATTGTAAAACCTTTAAAACTTCCTAAACAAACACATGTTGTCTGGAAAATAGTAATAATGATTGCAAATTCAACAATAAAAGGCTGCATTGAGCACTGGAGCGTACCTGACAAACAGTGGTAGTCGTTACCATGTCTTGACATCACCTGTCTTGCTGGTCTTTCTGCTTCTTATGGGTAAAAATAAGGCAAACCAAAGTTTCATTGTAGATATTCCTGGGTAAACTATTAGCAGACATCATTTGGCGATGTCTCTCCTCCTACATAAAGAATAATGGGGCCATAGTAGGGTACATGGGACAAGCGTCCATAGCAAGGAAACCTAGCACAGAGTCACAGCTGTAACCCCTGTGCTCCAGAGGCAGAGGCAGAGGCAGAGGCAGAGGCAGCAAATTTGCTGCCAACTAAATTACAAGCCACTCATGACTATGTGGTGAGGTGCTGTTTAATTAACAAGGCAGAAAAACCAAATGACTTCTCGGTCACATAAGAGCCCTTGACAAGATGTCACTGCCGTTTTCAGTAAGCAGTTTCCATCCCTGGCTCCCAGTCAGAAGTTCGGCTGCCACACTGCAGTTCAGTGTGGAGGAAGAAGGAGTTGTCCAGATGTTTGGATCTGAGACCTGTTCAGTGTGGAGGAAGAAGGAGTTGTCCAGATGTTTGAATCTGTGACCTGCTTGAGAATTGTATGGATCACTTCCACTCACACCTCATTAGCCTGTCCCACACATGTGCTCACACTTTGCGGCAAGGCAGGGAGAACACTGCTGTCTCTAAGTCAGTAGTTCACACACCCAGCGAAAATTCCTGCTCCTTTTCAGAATCCCCAAACAACTCAGACTGCTGCCAACACTACAGGCTCCTCTCTACTGCTGAAGACAACACCTCATTGAACATGGAGAGACTGAGCTGGTGACGACATAGAGCCTTCACCTCTATGTGCTAGCATCTTTGATACAGGCAGGTACTCTGCACAGTACCAAAGGGGAAATGAAAACAACAACCCATCCGCAAACCTTTGATCCACAATACTGTCCTGCCTGAAAGATACGCTGGGGCAATAGCGGCACAAAGTTTATGGAAGTAACCAACCAAAAGCAGACTGGATTTAAGGATCACTCCACAAGATGAAACCTGTACCCAACACTGCTCGGTGACTAAGAGCCAGAAACTAGATAGCCCAGAGAACTGGGGTACAACCAAACACTACTAGTCTGAAAAAGAAAACAAAAATGTAGCGATAAAATGGCTCCTAATGATATTCTGCTAGAGTGATAGATCCGTGCCGTGTTCAACCATCGTCAGGGAAGCTTCCTCCAACTGCAGATGGGAAACGTTGCAGACACCCACAGCCAGACATTGTGCAGAGGGTGAGAGGCCTTGGAACACTCAGCTGTAAATGGGATGTTTCCATCAAATCCCTCCTCTGAGGGCTCAGGGGAACCCTGCAGAGGAGGAGGAGGGAGTGTGTGAGTTAGAGGGGATGGAGGACACCATGAGAACAAGGCCCTCTAAATCAACAGAGCAAAACTCATATGAACTCAGAGACTGAAGCGCAAGCACAGGGCAGACACGGGTCTGCATCAGGTCCTCTGTGTATATGTTATGGCTTCCATTCAGTGTTTTTATGGGACTCCTGCATCTGCAAACAAATGTATCTCTGATTTTTTTTTTTTTTTTTTTTTTGGTTTTTCGAGACAGGGTTTCTCTGTGTGGCTTTGCGCCTTTCCTGGAACTCACTCTGTAGCCCAGGCTGGCCTCGAACTCACAGAGATCCGCCTGGCTCTGCCTTTAATCCCAAGTGCTGGGATTAAAGGTGTGCACCACCACTGCCCGGCCTGTCTCTGATTCTTGTGCTTTCTCTTAGGTTCTTTTCCTTCTGTTGGTTTGTCTCGTCCAACTTTGACATGATAGTTTTTGTTTTATCTTATTATATTTTATTTTGTTATATTATTATCTATTAGAAGCCTGTTCTTTTCTAATGGGAGACAGAAAGGGAGTGGATCCAGATAGGAGGGAAATGGGAAAGAACTGGCAGTAGTAGAGGGAGGGGAAAACACAATAAGGATATATTATGTGAGAAAACAATCTATTTTCAATACAAAGAAAAAAGGAAGGAAGGGAGGGAGGGAAGAAGGAAGGAAGGGAAGGAGAGAGGGAAGAAGGAAGGAAGGGAAGGAGAGAGGGAGGAAGGGAGGGAGGGAGGGAGGGAGGGAGGGAGGGAGGGAGGAAGAAAGGAAAGGGAAGGAAGGGAGGAAATTGACAGACATTCTTTCTACATAGATGCATGTGCTACTGAAGACAGATAATCCCCAGGCTCAAATGGCTCCTAGGATGTAGTAGTGGGCATAAATAAAGCAGCTGCCCTCTAGAAATGGGTCCAGGATGCTGTAGATGTGTGAAATGACACATAAAGGCGTAGGAAGACAATCACCATTTTCCTCTAGAGGAATTGGTTGGTGCTCTCACCAAGTATTCCAACCTTATGGGTGCACACACACTGTGACAATGCTACTGATCACTCAGCACACCTTGCAATGAGTTAACCGAGTACCTTCACCTCAGCTAACGTGTTTTCATCGCTTGTGTGTTTAACATTTACATTTGTTGCTCTGGGTTTTATTATTTAATGCATTTTATCATACGATCGTCAAACATCAAGTTGCTCTGCTAACAAAAGTGGCATTCCAGTTTAGAGTTGGTTTATCAAAGCATAATAGCACTAGTGAACATTTTAATATAAATATTGCAACTTAGAAAATAATAATAGCATGCTCAATGGATATGAATATATGGAATCATCTGGAACAAATGCATCTTAGCATTGTGGTAATTTTCCATAAGTTTTGATATTAAATTTTATTGGACCTTTGTTCCATTTATTTCTGGTCCCACTGGCAATTTCTGGTTCCTTGCTGAGACATTTTCAAGGCTTCTACTTCATTTCCAGACAAAGCACTGGGGCCACTTTGCAAATGAATTTTGTCTTTTCTGAACAGTTACAAAATAATATTTCTGAGGAAGAAATTTGATAATGTTTCATACTAATGAGTGAAGAGACAGCATTGCAGAAACATTATTCATTATCACACACTTCCTGGTGACAATACACACATCATACTGTTGACAAGAAATCTCCAAAGCTAATGAAAAAATATGGGACCCAAAAAGAAAATAATGCATCATTGACAACATTCTTTATCAAAAGTGCACCTGCAGGTCATCCTCTAGTATCCATGGCACAAAGTGTGGACTTATGTTGCATCCTTCCTTATATTTGGATGAAGCTAATGATGCACAGTATGAATTGGTTGATTTGTGTTTTATTCTTTTCATTATAATTATTGAAACTATTTTTTGAGATAAAGTTTCACGTAGCCCAGGCTATTCCCAAACTCTGTATAGTATAAAAGATGACATGAACTTCTGCTCCTCTAAGTCTTCATCTCCAAGTGCTGTAGGCACACCTGTGCACCAATGTAGCCAGGTAATGTGAGGTCGGGGAGCAAACCCAATGGTTCTTGAGCAGTTGGCAAGCACTCTACTTGCTGTGGATGTTGCTCTGACTGATTGGTAAATAAAACACTGATTGGCCAGTAGCCAGGCAGGAAAAGTATAGGTGGGACAAAGAGAGAGGAGAATTCTGGGAGGTAAAAGGCTGAGTCAGGAGACGCTGCCAGCCGCAACTGCCATGAAAAGTAAGATGTAAGGATGTTGGTAAGCTACAAGCCACGTGGCAAGGTATAGATTTATAGAAATGGGTTAATTTAAGATATAAGAACTAGATAGCAAGAAGCCTGCCATGGCCATACAGTTTATAAGTAATATAAGTCTCTGTGTGTTTACTTGGGTCTCAGTGGCTGCGGGCCCCGGCAGGACTAAAAAAAACTCCATCTACACTCTACCAATTGAGCTACAAGTCCAGCCCAAATCAGTTCTTTTAATAGAGTAAATCTAAATTATGATTGGGTATGCTTTAAGCCAAATTTAAAATTTTTTAAAATTATATAGCCTAATGGTATATTTTCAACCAAATTTTTTAAATTTAGAAATTTACATAAATTAATTATTTATGAAGATTCCTTATTACATTCAACATGGATTTCATACCACAGAAGAAAGTGCCTTATCAAAAATTTAGTTACAATCTTTGGAGAAATGAGGTAGCCTCGAAATGATGTGTTAGGATTGGTTCTTAAAAAGCTCTCATAGCTGTGGAGCAAGGAAGGCTGTTACTAAATTTTTGCACCGAAATATCAATGAAACCTCCTACTTTGTCTTTTTTTTTTTAAAAAAAATGTGATTGATTCGATGTTACAGAAAATGGCCAACATTTTGAATATTATCAAGCCAATTTTCTTTATCTGAAATCAAGCAAACCAATTACCAATTTCTGGCCTACTTAAATAAATGTAAATGTATTAGGCAGTAACAAGAATTGGGACGGGCAGGCAGAGCAATAGACTTGGGAACTGGCAGATTGAAACTACAGTAGCTGGAGTTCTTCAATGGAGTCTAGCAAGTGCGACATGCCAGGGTCAGGCCAAGTCTGCCGCTTCCATGGGACAGAAAGCCAATTGTGTCTCCTTTTCCCTCTACACAAGATGCAAGTAATCTTCCTTCAACGGTACCGGGAAAGGGCTCTGCTGAGAGTCCACCAAATTATAATCCAGCCATCAAACCAAAGTGCCGTGGAGATGGGAAAATAGAGAAACGTAACCAATGTCCAACAGGAACAGACTGAGAGCTTTATTTTCATGCTACATAAAGAGCAAAACAAGAGCCAACCTGTCCAGGTTTTGTTAGAGCAAGAAGTCGGAGCCTCGAAAGAGCAGAGGGTGGTGCACACAGCCATCTCTGAGCGCTCGGCCTCTGCGCCGCTCGCTGGCTAATCCTCTTCATGCTGCAGCTTCTGCTGACTGTATATTTTATATGTAATGAAGCATTTTATCATTGTCAATTCTGACACAGAACAGAGTTTAATGAAAATTCAAATGAAAGCCAGAGGTCTACTGACTTCTTTTTCCCTTAACAAAATAACTCACTAGTTCTTCAACTAGGTGGTTGCTGATAACTACAGTTGATAGTGTCACATCGAGGGAGTTCTGGGAGCTGTCACTTATAAGTCTGTAAAATCACTAGATGCATATTTGATCAGAATATCTAGAATTATTGATGTCTGTTTGCTAAATCTCCTGGGCTGAGGTTTCTCAAAGAAACAAAGAGGAGGAAGGCTGTTTGTCCAATAGCTCAAACTTCACACCCCTGAGCAATATATTATTCTCGGGAAAACCAAAGCAATCTCATCTTTGCACTTAGACAAATATAAACTTGGAACGCTCATGTTTTATTGTGAAGTTTTTGCTTATTTAAAAAATGATTGTTAGCCAGGCGATGGTGGTGCATGCCTTTAATCCCAGCACTCGGAGGCAGAGGCAGGCAGATCTCTGTGAGTTTGAGGCTAGCCTGGTCTACAGAGCGAGTTCCAGGTCAGGCTCCAAAGCTACACAGAGAAACCCTGTCTCGAAAATAAATAAATAAAATGTAATTGTTACTTGGAATGGAATTTTTCACCCAGAATAGGGAGGTTCCACTGCCTCAGGCTGAGTCCTCCCTAAATTGGCACATAGTTCAAAGCTTGAGAAATAATCTTCCAGCAGCTGCCTCCACTGTACATGTGACACTGAAGCATGTCACCTTTACCCAAACTCCAATCTGGAGACACAGTGGAAAGTACCAGCATAGAGTCTGAGCACACGTATGCTGAATGACAGCTACAGAGAGCCGATCACAGAACCTGAGCCTCCGAAAAAGCACTAGCAGAGAGTCTGAGCACACGCATGCTGAATGACAGCTACAGAGAGCCGATCACAGAACCTGAGCCTCCGAAAAAGTACCAGCATAGAGTCTGAGCACACGCATGCTGAATGACAGCTACAGAGAGCCGGTCACAGAACCTCAGCATCCAAAGTGCTCTTTTGGGAAATGCGCACTAGAAAATAGTGATAAGTAGACTAACTTCAAAACAACAGATACGACCTAAAGTATAAATTATTATAATTGGTGTCACATTGCGGGGAGGGCTGTGCAGTGTAGTAGAAAGAACCCGAGTTTGAACACAGAACTTGTTTTATTCCTGTTTTTTTTTTTTTTTCTGCCAAGTAGTTTGCTTTTTTGCTTGAGCTAGTGGACTTGTCTCTATCCTTCACCATACTTCTCTGTAAAATGGGAATGACTATACCCTCACATAGCCTGTGAAAGCAAATACATTAGCATTGGTCACATGGAAACGCAATCTAAAAATATTGCTGACTTTTCCACATAATTTTTCAAATCTTCATTCTACTTAGCCTGGAGAAATAAGATTAAAAATGTGTTTTAATCTTCTAGAAAAGACCGGCCTTTTTATCTCACTCCCTACAGTTAAAATTAAGGGAGATAGGCATCACCCGAAATGATAATGTCCAGTAGCCGTAATTCATCATTCCTAAAATGTTTCGAGTGTCAAAACTCATCTCCTTTCGGCACTGGTTCCAACACCAGGCAGAAACGGTGATGTCAAAATGACCACTGCACTTTTTATTATCCTGCACACTCCACTTTTAATATTGCCTTCCTTTCAAATTCTTATCAAATTATTGTGAATGATCATCAACAGCATTTAGATTTTCATGAACTAGGGAGTAATACATGTCCCCCACTATTTGATTGAAGGAGAAATAAAAAGATTTAAGACCTTTATCAGTACATAGCAAAGGTCTTTTCAGAGTGTGGAAATATTACCTCTGCTGAATGGAATAAAATGTTCTTAGCTACCGAGAATCCTTCTAGGTCCTTGACCTTTCAATAGTGGAGATCCTAGTTAAAAAGATTAATTTAAATATAAGATATGCTCAAAATATAAATACTGACTGAACATGGTACTGGGAAAGACAGCTGTTCGATATCTAAGGAGCAGCATTTACTGTACAGCTGCCCTTCATCAATAAATGTACTCAGGTTCTTTAAAATTCATAACAAAATCTTGAACAAAACCTCCATGAACTAGCTTACAAATTCCAGCCAAAACTCAGTCCTCCTAAGCATATCAGATATATTGGTCCCATGTTGCTGTCTAAAACCTCCCAATTGCTCTTGTAGGTGCTGGATATTTGCCATAAGTACCTTATTTGAGGCAGCAACAGCTAATTATCACCCAGAATATATCCTCTGTTATTTCATTTTTTGTAATAAAAGCTTGTGTTTCTTGGTATGAGATCACCCAGATGGCATATTTCTGTCCAGCCTCCTTGAAGTGGCATGTGACTAGTGACAGTCCTCGTGAGGGATGTGAAAGTGGGTAAACAGCCAGGTCATCTCCTTAGAGTCAACATGGGTTGTCCTATGCCTTCTCCATTCTCATCAGATATATATCCTATATATGTGTATACATACATATATATTCCTAAATATGTGTTATATATGTATATAGTATTAAATATATATGTAATTATATATATATATATGTAATAACAGTTAATGAGAAACGAGACCATGAATTTGAAAGAGAGCAAGGAAGGGTATATGATACTTAAATGGGACTGTTTGGAGAAATGATGCAATTATATTAATCTCAAAAACAAAAGAAATGATCAGTTGCTCTATCGATGGTCCCTTAGCTGAAGCAGTATAGCCTGTGTTCAACTAAAACCCACACCATTGGCTGCAGATGACAGGATAAATGGGCATAAGGTTATAAGCCAGCATTTACTAGGAGTATCTACCCAGAACCACTGCACTGGTAACACTTGACAGTCAGTTAAAAGTCAAAATGGATCCAGTGCCTGTCAATTCCAAAACCCTGGCAGGAAGGCCTAGAACCTGTACTTCTCAAGGCTTCTAGGTGCTCAGTATTTCTCAGAACCACAGCTTCCTGCTAACCCTGGGTGAGACTTAGCGTCTGCAGGCTTTGTTTGGGCAGAGAGATTGGAGGTTCTGACCAAACTCTGACACACGGGCAGCTGAGGGATGGGGGAGACTTCTAGTGGCTGGGAAAGGCGATTCTAAGCTATGCTGGCACGTTCTCTAGTGGTTTAAAACACTAAGTGCTTACAGCCTATGAACTGAGTCCATGTGAAGTTACATGGAGGAGCCTGACCCAGAAAACACTTTCCAGTCACCTCCCCATTTAAAATAATAGCTGCCGATGATAATTTAGATGTCTGGCATTCAGTAAACATTGGAGAAAGTGAAAAGGGAGGAAAATAGGAAAAGGATGAAAATAAAGAAGAAGGAACACAGGGAGGAGGGAGGAGGCAGGGAAGAGGGAGGAGGGCAGGCTGAATGGATGAGAGCAGGAAGGGGGGATGAAGACAGGGAGGAGGGAAGAGGCAGGGAGGGTATGACGACAGAGAGGAGGGATGAGGACCAGTTGGAGGGATAAGACAGCAATAGAACCCTAACTAAGACATCCCTCTCTCCTGGCTTTTTATGTGAGTGTTGAGATCTGAACTCGGGCCTCACATTCATACAGCAAGCACTTCACTGACATGGCCATTTTCCTAGAACCCTGATGAGGCTAACGATTTTGAACCCACAACCTTAGATTCCTAGTTTTCAGAACTCAGGAAACTCTCCCTGAAGAAGGCCCATCTTCCTTTCGTCTGAGAGAAACAATACTGGGTAAAAGCCTTTCAAAAACTGATTAAGGAACGCTGCTGCCTCACAAACACTTGCCTGTTGTCAAGGTCTACCTGAACCTCTGACCCCCAACAAAAGAACAGAATAACCAAAGACCAGACCCAAAAAAGAGTTTGCACAGTAACAGGGAGAGAAGACATGCTGGCTGGGCTAAGAGGCGTGTGTGGAAGGAGATCAGAGTACTGCATCTTGATGAATAAAGCACAAAGCTTAATCCAGGTGAATCAATAAACAAGACTGTCCACATAGGATTCCAAATTAATGTACTCCATCACGAACATGGCAGCCAAGTTAACAGTCCTCTTAAGTTGGCCAGTTGGAGCAGGATCTAAAGGTACCAAAGCATCAACAAGTCCATACAACAGTCAAGTCCAGTCCGCCATCTGATTTTGTAAATAAAGTTGTAGAGGAACACACCAAGGTTTATTTATTTCAGTGTTGTCTGAGATTTGCTTTTGAGCTGATCTGTTAAGATGGAGATCATATGGACATAGTCTAAAATATTTACTATTCAATCCTTTACTGTAAACATTTGCTCACCCCTGATCTACATCGCTAAGATCAAATGCTAAAATACTAGAGAGAAAGATGCACCAGTAGGAAATGGAAGGTGGGAACAGACCCATTGTGTGTAATTTGCTCACCCCTAATCATATGGCATGAAAATGCTTCCTTCACCAAGGCACTGATACAAAGGCCACCGACATTCTGAAAAGTCCATGCTGGTACCCCTCTGTAAGCCAGAGATAATGATGGAGGATGCTGCATGAAAATTTGGTTTTCTGATCTCAGTGGCAATAATGGAATCCCAGTGGAAGAGAGACCAGATGTTGGCACTTAACCGTCAGCGATAAGGTGTGTTCAATTAAACAGCAAGCCTCTGGGAAAATGCAGCCAGACTATTTAGGCCCAAGGGGACTTGTGCAGATAGTGAATTGATCTCAGGCTCCCATCAAATGAAGCAGCCGGGCTGCAAATGAAGGGTTTTCTTTGCATGGATTAGCAGAACGACTCTATTAGCAGAAATAGTCCAGATCTAGGATCAAAAACATTCCTCACAATTAGTGAGGATCTGAGGCCCCTTCTTCATTGTGCCGCAGCCAAGTCACAATCCAAGAGGTCCGCCCTCAAGCTTTGGGAAAGGCCCAGGCCCTTGAAAGGGAGTCACATCCCAGTCCTATGGTCACTCTCCAAGTTGGTGTACTATGGAAAGGAAAAGAAAGATCTCAGACCTTCAGAAGTTTGTAAGAACCTAGCTCAGATCATCACTGAACAGCGAATGCCCACTAAATACCCACAAGAGGG
The DNA here is from genome assembly GCF_949786415.1 of Peromyscus eremicus. Classification (NCBI taxonomy): domain Eukaryota; kingdom Metazoa; phylum Chordata; class Mammalia; order Rodentia; family Cricetidae; genus Peromyscus; species Peromyscus eremicus. The sequence continues at coordinate 123,243,853 of NC_081420.1, forward strand.
ATTTCTGAAGTCTCTCAAGTCTCCAACAATTTGGGCCCAATGGGGCTAGTGGAGAGACTGGGACCAGGGTCTTCATTCTGCAGTAACTCTTGGTGATAGAGACCCGCTCTGGCCTCTTTCCTTAACTCAACTGTACAGCTCTGCTCTTCACACACCTCTCTCTCTTCCCAGTTCCAGTTCCCCTTCTTTCTTCAGGGCACTTTGGACAGTGGTTAGCACGCATGCTTTAGTGTTCAGCTAGACAGCCCTCAGTCAGGTTCATGGGCGTGTCTGACAGCTGCCGGGTGTCCAGCTTCAGCTTCATCTCTGCGCCTTGTGTATCTCAACCATGTTGGAATACCCTGCATGAAGGTTGCAGTCCACGGTGTCCGGATAGCTCTCTGAGCTCGGCGTAATATGGAGGACTCCCTTTGCAGCAGGACTCCCTCTCTACCTTACTTGCATAGTGTCTCTAGGCCCCTCCCCAGCCCATGCCTGACCTTATTTGGAAGTGACCTTGCACAAAAGCTCCCTGCCAATGCTCTATGACTCAGCACACAAGCCCAGCTCTGGTATTTGAATGGGTGTGTCATTAACACTCATCTGTCCTCAGTCAGGTCTGCATATGTAAATTAGGTGCCTTCCCTCCCTTGTTCGTTTATCCTCCCCCTTTCCCCCACCTGGTCCATATAAATCAGCCTCAGGGCTTCAAAAAACTGAGCTATCTCACTGAAGCTGGCTCCAGGAAGGTCCTTTCAGGCGTCCTTGCCAGCTGCTTGGGACCTACCTTTGGCCCTGTCCATGCTCAGTCTGGTTCCCCCGGCTGACCATGCTGGGACGAATGGGGGCTTGAGCCCAGCAACTCCAGATACACAAAGAAGAAAACCTCAAGGGTATATACTTCTCAGGCTTCTGCTTGTGACCCTTTTGTTAACAAGGCTATCGCTAAAGCAACCACAGGGTCAGCCCAGTATCAAGAGGGAGCCGGGCAGTGTGGCCCCATGGATAAAGAACTCCGAAGAGTCACATATTAAAGGAAATTAGGAGACAAGAGTACAGAGTTGAAGACTGGAAGCCAGTACACTCATCAACTAAATTTGAACTTGCCTTCCTTTACAGACCCAACTCGGTTTATTCACTTAGAAGTCCAGGGGGTTTTCACTTGAGTTTACCCACTAACAAGCAAAGCTGGGGGTTAACCGGGCAGGCCAGCTTGGAGCAGCCACACAGATAGCAGTAGTCTTGTCTTGGTTACACACACAGCCAAAGAACAAGGAAAAGCCACAAAAGGCAAATCTCTACCATTGGTCAAGTCTAGTTGTAGAGAATGAGAAATAAAGCACAAAATGTCTCGGGGTCTTCATTTAAAGACAGAGCCTCAGGTAAGAGCAGCATAGGATATGAAAGAGAAATATGAAGATCCAGAGATGAGAATTGGAAACATTAAATATGAACAACATGCCGAAGCCTGGAATTTAAATGTACTGGCCTCTAGCTACATCTGGCTCTTCTTCATTTAAAGGTACAGGCTCATTTAGATATTGGGGGAGCGAGACCATTTAGAAATGTAGTTTAATAGTTTCAACTTAAATGTCCATCAGAGATCCATGTGTTAAAGCCTGTGGCCTCAACTAATGATGCCATTTAAGAGATTCTGGAAACTTGGGCAGGTGAGACCTTGCTGGAGAAAGTGGGTCACTGGGAGAGGCTCTTAGGTGGTAGCTTGTCCCTGTCCAGTTCCTGTTTTATCCCCCATAAGATGACCCCCTCTCTTCCCCCACATGTCCCTGACACTAGATGATCTGCCCAAACACCTGGGCTCCAGCACAAACCCTCTGAGACTGAGCCGGATCAAGTCCTTCCTCTTTTGAGCTATTCCTTCAAGTGTTGGTGGCATCAGCAATGTGAAGGATGCCAGTAAGTGTCGGACGGCCATGGAGACCTTCTCAGTCACTGTGACAGTGCTGCTGCCTCCCGTCATGGTCCTCTCTGCCCTGTCTCCCTTCTTGACACCCCACTTTATCATGTAGACCTCTCCTCCCTTCATGTCCTTGCTCTCCTCCTCCTTCTCATCTCTTAGCCTTAAAGCTACATCTAGTGAAATAAATAATGGATGTGTTCTAGTATTTATGTATTTCAGGAGCTGTCCTAGTGGGTTGATACACACCTCAATATTCTTTGTCTCCTTCTTCTTCTTCTTCTTCTTCTTCTTCTTCTTCTTCTTCTTCTTCTTCTTCTTCTTCTCATTGAATTGGAGAGTCAGTCTAAAATTTCTTAATTACTAGGTGCTAAGAAGCTCAGAGGCCAAGCTGAACCTGGGGCAAACCCAGCATCTAAAGTAGGCCACTGCCTTCACCCACAGAACATTCTTATTTAAATGGTATTTCACATTTCATTAAGGTAAATCGAGAGGAACTGTGTATGGCTATCTTTAAGTCAAAGTGAAAAATGGAAGACAATGCTTTTCCCCAATTCTTTTGGGTCAAGACTGGCAGGAAGCAGAATTGAGATGAGGGGGGGGGGGGGCGGGGATATATTCCCTACACTACACATTACAAAATCATACATTGTGGTGTTGCACAGAGTGCTTTCATAAATGTCTCTAAATTTCCTTCCATCATCAGAAAAACCTTCTCCTGAAAACATGAACAGGCTACAATTTTCCTGGAGTCCTTGTTAATGTTTGAGTTTTAACAGAATACAAGACATAAGCCACAATGAAACGTCAGCTCTAACAATATAATAAGATTTAAACTCCTCTAGCATGCGGAAGGGATGAATAAGCATCATACAAAGTCTCCTCTTTTAAGGCATTCTACATCCTGTGTAATGGTGCATATTTTGCATTCTACAGTCAATGAAACACATAAGCTGAACATCCACAGACAGGAAAATAGTAAAAATATCGCATCCATAGAACTTTTCTGGCTACCAACAAACTCCTTTATTAACAAAATAAATGCAGCACATTCACACTGGGACTAAAAGAAGCTGTTCGGCATAAGGACAGCATCCAGGGGTCACACCCACCTCCATTCTCCTCTTCCTAATTCCCATGCTGCCACCATCCTGACCTGGGGTGCAAAAGATTGTTCCCTACTTTCTGCTCTGGTCCAAACCCAGTCACCCAAACCACAGCCGAAATCACACTGAAACAGGTAAATGAAATTCATAAACTGAAGCTCATTAAACAGAACCTACCCAGAAATAGCATGAAACTAGATGTCTGACTAATGGCAGCAATATTTTGAAAACAGCACCGTGTGTTTTTAAATCCTGGTTGATCTCTCAGGCACTGAATTCAGAGCTTTCATTTCTTTGGGGAAAAAAAAAACTATAATGTTGTTTTTCCACCTACTGACATTTTAAGTATCATCTGCACCCTGGGGCTCACAGTCAGTGCCCCGCTGCTCCTGCCGTGGCTTGGTGGGACTTCTGATCCTGCTGGTACTGGATCTGTTGTTACCATGAAATGTAGTTTTTAATTAAGTCTCTATTGTTTTATTTACCAATAAAGACTTGGGAGTCAGATGTTGGGGTGAAAACCTGCTAGATCAGAGAAGCTGAGAAGCAATCAGCTGACCTTCCTTTTTTGGCTAGAGACCCAGCAAGAGAACTTCTCTCCAGACATCCCAAACTAAAAAAACTGTGAAACTCCAAGTCCCCTCTACTCCTTCCTGAGCATCTCTCTATCTGTCTTCCTAGCTCCTCCAGACTCTCTATGGCTGATTCCCATCAACTAGTTGCTGGTGCTGCTCCCTGACCCAAGGTTGATTTTATTAGCACAGCTTCCGGTTTCATGGTTTGGTCAAATATCCCGCAACACTATAATACCTAGAAAAGATGGCAAGTCTGATCCCCTTCAGAAGTTCCTCCTCTCGCCACACACATGCCATACTCATGCCCCATAGTTTCCAAAACTCTTCTTCAAACACAGAGAAACAGTTTGGAAGAGTTGTTTTGGTTTTTTGGGGGGTCATTTGTTTTTAATTGTGAAATCAAGACACCCATAAAGAAAACTTCCTCCCAGTGACTAAGCCTCCGATAGGAAAAGGGGAGGAGAGAAGAACTCAAGGAAGACATTGGAAAGACCACTGCTCCTCCCTTGCCCCTGGAGCTGGGCCCATTTTCTAAAGATACTGAGTGTTTGGATGGGATAGCTAAAGTGTGAGCTCTGAGTCCCCTCAGCAGGAAGTCTCTTTGCTTGTCCTGCTGTACAGGCCCCTCTGAGAAACCTCGATTCACTCACAGTACAGGTTATAACTGGTTCCTTAGCAAAACCTGTAGTTAAGATGAAGGAAGTGGTAGCCAGCCCTCATGGTCCTGGGGTCCAGATAAAGAAGGTTCCACACTGTGAGGTACAGGAACCATCCCTGAGGATGCTAACTAGCGGGGCTGCTAGGAGGTGGTGGTGAGAGGATCCTGATTTGATGGAGAAACTCTGGAGCAGATGTTCTGTACAAAGTGCCCAGAGATTAAATAGTGTGCCTAGCCATGCTTAAAGGATCAGCAGCATCTGGAGAATAAATGAGGAGGCTCAGTGAGCAAGCAAGGAGCCCTGACCTTGATCCCACAGAGGAAGACCTCATCTTTCTAGAGGGCATTCTGCCTCCTTGCCACATTGAAGGTGTACCGAAGCTTCCTATCTTGAGAAGTAGGGGAAAAAAGACTTTTGACAGGATGGAAGCAACTTTTGGAGGTGGTGTGAGATTTGAAGGATCTATTTTATCCCCCAGAAAACTGTAACAGGCATAAAAGACGTGAAGGGACTCTTAGGTGTCAAGGGCAAGGTGTTTACAGTTGTCAATCATTAGCAGCAAGGAAGGCTGGGAAGACACTGAGCTCAGAGTAAGACACAAATTTCGATTGTTTGTAAACCCTTATTTGTAACTGTTAAATGTAGACCCTGACTTTAAAGAGTGTGACTTTTATGTGTCTTGCTTGTGTTCTACAGAAAATGTAGTGGGTCTCCCCACTCTCCCCTCCCCCCACACTCAGAGGATAATAGATTAGTCATGCCACCCAGGACAGTCCTTTGAACACTGTCCCATATTACTGAACACAGACAATAGCTAAAATCTTGAGTTTCAGGAGTTGGACAAGGCGGAGTCCAATCTTAAGTACATGATTTCACACAGTGTGATCCTTGATTGCACCACCGAATCTGACTTGGTCTGCACACTCAGGGTCTGCACACTCAGAGGCTGATAACTGCTCAGTCTTGGAAGCAGTCTTAACCTGGTGCTGAAGGCCTGGGAGAATCTGGGCAGTGGCAGCAGCAGCAGCAGCGAATCAGGGAGATGCACTTACCAGCAAGAAGCAAGGCGAGCAGGCAAACAAAACTGCTTTGTCTCTTGTTCAGAACAGAGCCACACACCAGGATGTGCCGCCAGCTCTGAGGAATGGTCTTCTCCTCCTTGCCCCTTAGTTGACTTCATATCCCATCAAGGTGATAAGCAAGATTAACCATCACCCACATACAAAGTTTTTGCAGAATGTGAGCTGCACAGAAAGAGCTAATGGTGTCCATTGTGTTTCTCACAAACACGGCTAAAATGCTGCTGAGGTTTGTCCTAAGAGCTCACTCTAAGGACTCCAGTAATACGAAGATCTCTGGGAGGTGATCTGTCTTAGTGTGACAATTTATCAAGCACAGCGATGCACCTGAAGACTGGCATAGTTCCCCACATTCTGCCCCTCTTGGCTTGTGTGTGGTCTCTGTATGTGGCAGTGATGTTCTTGGGCTCTGTCATAGCAATGGGCTGGCCCTTACCGAGCAGTTTTACTGTGTGCTGTACACTGTCTTGAAAGCTCTACATATACTAACTTGAATCCTACCACAGTCTTTACAGATGAGGCTGTTAGGCAGAGGTGGTGGAGCCAGGAATTTGAATCATAGCCATTCAGTTCCTCTGCTTGCAAATGTTTCTTCCTTCCAGTCTTTGGCATCCCCAAATTCCATCCTCTGAAATGTTCCCTGCCATCTCTAGAGTGGCTCTGTGGATTTTTTTTCTTGGTCTCTTCTTCATTTTATTCCTTTTGTCTTCCCCATATCTCGGTTTGGTAGACCACAGGCAGCCAGTGAACACCACACTCCGGCGAAGAAACCTGCCATCATCCCTCACTGGATGTCGTTGTGTGTCTGCGTCTAGGCAATGTAGGCATGTGCGCTGAGACTTCTCTGGTTACAGCTGAATTCACAGCTGCCTCCAAACAGCTGAGCCAGCTCAACATCTCTAAACTCCTTTCCCCGTAGACTTGACTCAATAAAGCCTCCAGATGTGTCAGCTGGATCCTGAAACGTTCCACAGAGCTGGGCCTGTGGATGCTTGGATGCCTCACAGACTGGCCTCAGGCCCCTCCCTTTGGTAGACCTCTGCAGGTCTGCAGACTGGCCTCAGGCCCCTCCCTTTGGTAGACCTCTGCAGGTCTGCAGACTGGCCTCAGGCCCCTCCCTTTGGTAGACCTCTGCAGGTCTGCAGACTGGCCTCAGGCCCCTCCCTTTGGTAGACCTCTGCAGGTCTGCAGACTGGCCTCAGGCCCCTCCCTTTGGCAGACCTCTGCAGGTCTGCAGAGAAGCACAGATGGCTCTGTGGACATCATTTCTGTTTACAAGGCCATAGCTGTGAGCATGTGGACACCTGGAGCCAAAACAGACTTGCCTGGCTGACTCCAAGGAGCCAGAGAGGTGCTGCTTTGCAAATTCCCCTGCATGGTGTCTCCCTACTTGGTAGAATTTATAAGGTGCCAAAGATTAAGACATGAGTGTCTCAGGGTATGTTGCCTTGCGGCTTCAGCAGATGAAGCTACTGAGTCAGTATAGTTGATTAGTGTCCAAGACCTTGTCCTTGAATTGTCTGTGATCATCTATAACTATGTATTAGTTAATTAATAATGATTTTAATAATGTTACACTGGAGGGGAACAAATCTGTACAATCTGAACTAAATACCTATGCGGAGAGGAAAGGTTTTCCTGCATTAACCGAAGGAGTTTACCAGCAGTCTGGTTTCAAGGCATTAGGTGTTGGTATAGGATTCTGGAGGGCATGCTGATGTTCTGGGAGGACTCTGGCTGTTCCGGGCAGGACTATGTTGGAAGCTGGGTTCCCAGTGAGGCAGTGTTGAGGTGGTGTAACCCCCAAGTGGCAGATTTACTGGGAGGTGATTATGTCATGGGGCTCCAACCTCCTGGGTGAATGGATCCATCTTGTCTCTTGGGAGTGAGGAAGCTCTTGGAAGGCAGGGTCAAATCTCTTGAGAGTAGGCTTTTATAAAAGAGCAAGCCTGGTTCCTCCCCAGTATTTCACTTCCTTGCTCACATATGTCTTCCTTCTGTGCACAGCCGGTTCCCTTTCTCTTTCCCTGCTCTTGGACCACAGCTGAATGGCAATGCCATGCTGCTTAGGCCACTTTTCTTTATGCATTATTCAGCACCAAGGATTCTGTAACAGTAACAAAAAACTGCAATGAGATAGGCAGCCACAAAATATCTTTAGATTGAGAAAAGCGAAGCTGATTACGGTAACATACCTGTAAGGCTAGCACTCAGGTAACTGAGGTAGGAAACTGAATTCCAGGCTAGCCTGGGCTACATAGACCAACTTTCAACAAAACACCCTCCTCACACCAAAAGAAAAGGGTGATAAAGAGTGGCTGTATTAGTCAAGGCTCTCTAGAGAAACAGAATCAGTAAGATGAACATATAGGCCTGTGGGTGCCTCCGCAGCCCCAGCAGGCTCACAGTGACTGTCTCCCACTGGGGAGAATGACAACCTGGTAGTTTTGGTCCATAAGGCTTGGGTGCTTCAGTAGTCCTAAGAGGTGCTGGTCCTTAGTCCACAATGGAAGTTTGGAAGTGCTGGTTCTGGTGTCAGTGAAGGAATTGGCAGGGTAAATAGGATAAGTCAACTAGGGATATGAGGGAGAGATGGAGATCAAAGGGAGTCATCTTCCTTTTGACCTTTGTATCTGGGCTTCTACCAGAAGGTGAGGTCCACATTTGAGGTAGGTTTTCCACATCAATTAAGGGGATCTGGTCAATTCCTCAGTTGAGGACCCCTACTCAGATAAACCTAATTGGTGATAAATTGACCTTAAAACTCACTACTTACTGCAGGAGGGGAGAAGTCTTTCTTGAATTATGGGTCTTGATTCTAGATGGGGTCAAGTTATCAAATGTGAAGGTCAAGAAAAGTTTGCTAATAGTAAAAGTTTTCTGAATGAGCAATCACCACAAATTAATCCAAAGTCAAGTGCATAAGGCATCTGACATGTGCATCTGACATGCTCCAGGCAACACTCACCCATGTTGCATCCCACAACTTCACTGTATCCTTGTTCTGAACTCACAGGAGCACGTGGTACTGTGCATACATACATATGACTGGTCCATGCAACCCCTGTGAATGCTGCTTGAATCACCACAGCTCAGAGCTAAGACCGGGTATGTTGTGAAACGCAATGTTCTGCTCTTCTAGAAACAATGTTTTAATTTTCAGAAAACATTTTTCAATAATTTCATACTATCATTCCTCAGCATGTATCAACTTAGTATATCCTTAGAGTGCATTTTTAGAATGTCTGACTTTTAAAATTCCTGTTTGAGTTGCTGACTCTAGCTTCATTAAAAAAAAATCATTAAATAAATATTGGCTTACAATCAGGAGAGAATTTCCAAATGTTTCTGAATCTGTTTCTGTGATTTAGTACTACATATTTATGCAAAGTGATATTCTCAACATTGAATAACAAAATCAAAATATCACTCCTGTTCCACATCCTGCAGGATCAAATATTCAGCCAAGATTTAGTTCTTTATGTAAAAATAAAGAAACACATGCATCTCATTAACATGCAAATGTGCTTTCAACTTTAATAAATGGTAAAAATTATCTGTATACCAAAGAATCGTTTGTAATGCCTTTACATTAACAGAAAATGTTTGATTTGTATGTTTGTGAATTTAAATAGCTATTTGTATGTTTGATGTAACTGTAACCCAGGGTCGAGTAACAACTGGTTCAAAGGGTGGAACGTGTTATTGGTAAGCTCCACTCTAGAGACCCTCAAAAAGGCAGATTTACATTTTTCATTGCTAACTACCCTTCACTACGTAGCCATCAAGAACATAGCTAATTTCCTCATAAAAAAGTTTACACCTATGCATATGGCTAAATTTTTATATGCGAAACTGCATGAAAAAAACCAATATTCATAAATTCACTTCATGCTCTGATTTCTTGAGACAAGGTAATTTCGAAGATTAATTCTATGAAATATAAGCACTAAAATATTAATTAATATTTCTATATTCCTTTAAGTGGCTTTTAATCTTTTCTTCAGTATTATATTATTACTAATAAAATTTAAATGTGCAAATTAAATATCTAACATATAATTATGATTTAAATAGCTACAAAATGTTTACTATTATATTCTAAATTCAACTGAAAAATCAAAATACTTTGAATAGTTAAACATGATTCTAAAGACAATATTTCTCACTAATATTTATAACTTATAATGATTAAGTTAAAATACTTTGAAGAAAAAGAGCATATGTCCTGAATTTTCTTTTTTCTTTATGGCTGTGTAGTCCAGGTAGCTTAATATGTGTAATCCTCTTGCCCCCCGACCTCCCAAGTGCTGAGATTATAGGCATGCGCCACTGTATTCAGAGCATTCTCTTTCTTTCTTTCTTTCTTTCTTTCTTTCTTTCTTTCTTTCTTTCTTTCTTTCTTTTTGGTGAAATTTCAATAAATCCCAGAGCAGGAAAACTATGTGGAAAAAGAAAGAACTACAGTTTGAGAGGATCTTGGTGGTGACTGCAGCAGGGAAGGTCACCAGCAGCCAGCGGACAGTGACAGGAGGAGCTTTGGAAAGGACAAAAGTCAGGAAGACCAACATGTGCAGGTCAGAAAACAGGGAAGGGCAGGGAGTCTAGGACACAGAATGGCAATAGCTGGGAAGGGCTCAAAATTAAGTAGTACTGTTTCTTTTCCGTGCCCAAAACAAACACATAAGCCAATGGAACGGCCAGGAAATGACCTATGACTGGAGAAGACAGAAGTGGGTGTGTTGATTGTTTCCTCAGTACAGTGACAATGTGACTGAGAAAAGTGATTTGAGGAGGAAAGAGCAGGCTCAGACTGTGAGGGGGACTTCAGCATGCAGGTACTGGAGCTGCACAGACTCAGACTGTGAGGAGGACTTCAGCATGCAGGTACTGGAGTTGCACAGACTCACAGATTGGGAGAAGGACTTTAGCATGCAGGTACTGGTGCTGCACAGACTCAGACTGTGAGGAGGACTTCAGCATGCAGGTACTGGAGTTGCACAGACTCACAGATTGGGAGAAGGACTTCAGCATGCAGGTACTGGTGCTGCGCAGACTCACAGACTGTGAGAAGGACTTCAGCATGCAGATACAGGGTGTCTCACTGTACTGTCAACCCACAGTTATACAGCTAACATAATGAAAGATGACTGGTCTAGGATGTGGACAATCCTGCATGTGTCAGATGGTCTGGCATGCCACAGAGATAGTGAGTTGCTTAAATTAACACCAACACCAAACCTAGTATGTCAAGCACGTCAATGAAGGAAACTTACGGGTCATATTAGGGTCAACATAGAAAGAAAATAGACAGTGGCTGAAGGCACTGGGCTGCACAAGATTCCCTGCAACCTAGTCTGATTTACTTACTCATTTATTTTCTCTCTTGGGCAAGAGGCCACCATCCACAGGTAGAGATGGTAAAAGCACATACATAGTAAGACCATTAAAGGAATAAAGAAGACACCACTATTCATGAAGCCATGAGAATCATGCCTCAAACAAAAACAAACATCAAACCAATGGAATAAAACAGAGGACCCAGAATCAAACTCACATCGCTATGACCACAGACATACACTCAAGAAAAGACAGGCCCTTCAACAGTTCTGGGGAAAATGGATATCCACACATACAATGAAATTAGATCTAGAGCCATTGCTGCACAAAAACCAATTCAAAGTGGATCAAAGACCTCAGTATAAGACCCGAAACTCTGAAACTGCTAAGGGAAAATACTTCAAGGTCCAAGCACTGGGTCTTTGAAGAGTGTTATGGAATAGTCTTTTTATACACTGTGAAAGATGTGATGCTCTTGTTGGTTTAATAAAGAACTAATGGCCAGTAACTAGGCAGGAAGAGGTTAGGCAGGACTCATGGACAGGGAAAATGAGAGCGCAGGGAAGAAAGAAGGCAGAGTCACCAGAAAACATAGAGAGAAGCAAGAGGAACTTGTTGTGCTGAAAAAAAATGTACCACCACGTGGTAGAGCAAAGATAAGAAATATGAGTTAATTTAAGTTGAAAGACCTAGTTAGTAACAAGCCTAAGCTGTCAGCCAAGCATTTATAATAAGCCTCTGTGTCATTTATTGGGAGCTATTGTCCCTGAAGAAAAACTTTGCCTATAGAAGAGCACCCCACCAGCTCAGGAACAATTCCAAGGACTTTCAAATGGAATTAGATGAAATTAAAAAGTGTCTTAGCAAAGAAAACAATCATTAGAGTGAGCAGACAATGTGCAAAATGGGTAAAAAAAAAACACTTCAGAAATTATATAGCCAACACAAGATTTAATATCTAGACTCTATAAAGAACTCTAGAAATTAAATACCATAAAAGCATCTTAACAATAAATGGGCTAATGAATTGATCCAACAGATCTCAAAATAAGAAATACAAATGGTCAATCAATATTTGAAAAAAAAAAAGATCAACATCCTCAGCTATCAAAGAAGTGAAAATCAAAGATACATTGACATTCTGTCTCACCCCACTCAGAATGTGGACAGCAACAAATGCTGGTGAGGGCACAGGGAAAGAGAACTCTTACACACTGCTGCTAGGAATATAAACTACTAGAGAAATCTGTTTGGGGGTTCCTCAAAAACGAATGGTAGAACAATACATGGTGTAGTTAGTACTAATTCACTCCTACCTATATAGCAAAAAGAACCTAAGTCATCATGTCACAGGTACACTTGCACTTCCAATCTACAGCTACACTAGTCACAACAGCCAAGACATAAACTCAACCTAGATGCTCATTAATAGATGAATGGACAAGAAACTATGGTATATACATATGGAAACTTTACTCAGCCACAGAGAAGAATGAAATTGCATCATTCGCAGGAAAATGGATGAAGCTGGCTATCATCATGTTAGCAAAATAGTTAAATCCAGAAGGACAAATAGGTTTTTTCATGTATGGAATCTTGAGTGTAGGGCATAAAAATAAAAGGGAGACATGAGGGAGAAGGAAGGGATTCCAAGAGAGAATAGAACAAGAGATGTAATGGGGATGTGAAAGACAAAATGTTTAACATTTTTCTCATATGTGGAGTGTATAACATATACATATATGTGCACACATAACATATAATATATATATATATATATATATATATATATAATGGCTACTCAATCTTTCTAGTTCCCTAGAACAAAAAAATAATAATGACTGATATGTATGAGGTGATCAATAATGCTAGCTACTACTATTATAAAGTAACTCTGAGGCACCTCTTTGGATGCTGTTTGTGACAAATTAATTCACATAATGTGAGCATCATTATCTTTACCAGCCAGTATGCACCAAAGATGCCACATCCATACTTAATATAAACATAGTGACTAACTTTGTGAGCTTGTGTGTCCACCCATTATGTCTCAGTACTTTTGTGCATGTTTAGAATGGGTCCCCTTGCTTTCTGGTCAAGCCCCATGATGCCTACATTGCTGTCAGTGAGCCTCCTCAGGGGACTGCTTCTCTCTGTCTCCATGCGGCAGGAGCCGCTGTGTATCTTGCCTGTGTAGTCCAGACTCAACTTATACAGTCCCAAAATAAGAGTCTAATACACCCTCCTCCAATCCATGGGTTACCTTCTCAGTAAAATCTCCAAAGTTCCTTGCAAAGATGGTTACCCTTCTCTATTCACTTTTACCTAGAATACAGAAGCCTACTCTTGATCCAAGGTGCTGGGACACTCAGGTCCCAAAAGAGACAAAGCAGCCAGGAGATTATGAGTATAGTTTCTCCTAAGCATCCAAGTAGTATGCCCATGGATCTGGGCAGGCAGCTGTCTCTGTTCTACAAGCAGGAAGGACATTCACTTGCTGTGAGAATGCTCTTTGCTGTTCCTATTTTTAGAGACCAGGATATACAGGATGACCTCCTACTCCCTCCACTCTCCGGCATGCAGGTGCATGGTACAGCTAGTGCTTCGGTGGTGCAGGCTTCCTCAGCCACAGAGTTCATGCTGGTTTTACCACCACTGCCCAGGGAGGCATCTTCCTTCACTCAGTTCAGATCACTGGGGTTTATCTTGCTGGTGCTCATGGAGTGCTTCAAACACTCTGGGGAGGTAGCTGTCGTCCTACTGCCATGACAAAGTAGCAGGCATGTTCATTTGACGTGTAGTCAAGAAGAGTCTTAGAAGCTCTTGTCTCGATCTCCCTCTACTCCAGCTTAGGATAAATGTTGAAGCTCTGTCCTGAAGAGCTCTGAGCTACAGTCACTGGCTGCAGTCTTGCTAGGAGTGGTGTGGAGCTTCTCATTTCCATCATCTCTGTACCTCCAGCATATGAGTAGGGGGACTTTGACATTTTCTCAGGTTATCCTGCCCTACAATACCCCGCTTAGGAAAGTCCTAGCCAGGGGACTCCCGAGAGCTCACAGATAAAGCCTTTTTCCAAGAGAAGAAGAAATAGGAGCTATAAATCAAAATCCATCTTCATAAATGTCATCTGAGAATTTAAAAAAGGAAAAAACAACTTGAGCATAGATTTTATTTTAGGTTAAAGAATATTTCACTCAATTCTTCATCCCATACACACTACTGTCCTATATTCTGGGCACTAAGCCAGGTACTGAGGTTCTAGCCCGAGGCACATAGCAGGGATCCTCCTTCACATGGTTAGAATCCATCTAGAGCCTAGAAGGGAAAACACTAATTAAGTTATCACACACATAAGCATGGAATCCCATGTATCAGAAGTGCTGGGAAGGGGAGTGAGAAGCTTCTCTGAGGGCAGGTGGTGACCACTCTAGGCCTATTCTGGGCATTGGAAAGAAGTGTTCCTAAGACAATGATGACAGAAAACACATTCAGAGGGAGAAGAGAAACAAATGAAGGAAGGTGTGAACTTGGAAGCCACATGTTTCTTGGAAGAAATCATCTTTAAATCAAGGTCTGTGTGATGTTTTGATGCCACACGTCCGGTGCTATAGTTATTATGACTGCATATGTGCCTAAAAGTGTATTTCTACATAGGACATGGGTAGTCCTAGCTTTTTTTTTTTTTTTCAGAATTACCAATAGTAATCTTTTCATTAAGTTCAAAGAGCAAGAAGAACCAATGGGTCTTCTTGGACGAGAACACTTAAAAAGTCAATATGAAGTGCTGTGGGATGTCTTTCTGTATGCTGTGAATATGTGTTACTCCCATTGGCTAATAAATAAAGCTGCATTGGCCTATGGCAGGGCAGGATGGGGCTAGGTGGGAAAATCCAAGAGAGAGACAGGAAGAAGAAAGGCAGAGGCAGAAAGAGGGACACCAGCCTGCCACCCAAGAAACAACATGCCAGCAGACCACTAAGCCACGGAACACATGGCAAAGCATAGATTAATAGAAATGGGTTAACTTAAGATACAAGAGCTAGCTAGCAAGGAGCCTGCCATAGGCCATGCAATTGGTAATTAATATTAAGTCTCTAAATGATTATTTTATAAGTGACTGCAGGACACGTAGCTGGGAGGGACTGGAGGAACCTTCCAGCTACAATGAAGAGTAGGAAGAACTCTGCTTTCAATTTCTCAGGAACTAGCATTGGCTTTCCATGAATGAAGTGGCCATAAGCATGTCACTCAGTCTCTTAGAATCTCATTCCTCACACACACAAGCTGAACATGTTATAATGAATCCTCCTGAATGTCCTTTCAATTTCCAAAATTCTGTATATATGTAATTGTTCTCAGTGGTACCTGGAGACTTCAAACTAAAGTGAAACAGGTGTCCATACACTTGTGTAGTGTGAATGTCTGTATAAAACAGCTTGGTGCAGCAGGATTTAGTCACTCCTTCTTGGGGCTGAAAATAGTTTGTTCCTTTAACTGGGAATGTTTTAAATGTAGAATCAAAATTTAAAGTCAGTAAGGTCTTTCCAAAGGTCTTATCCATTTTGGGAAACTGGACTCATTTTGAAAGTCTGTCAGAAATAGTGTGGATGGAGAAATGGCTGTAAAGGAAGTAGGAACATCTTGCCATGTCACAATTCACTGATATACTCACTGGACCACAGAATACAGCAGCTGAGAAGCAAATCAGGCTTAGAACGCTATATTCTTAATTAAACTCTCTACTCAACTCACTTGAAATACAGTTTATTTAAAAAAAGAAAAGAAGTAAAAGTAAAATGCAACGTAAGCATCAGGAAAACATGGCTGCTTATCCCGACTCCTCCTTCCCAGCAAGCAGCGCAGGTCATGCCGTATAATCATGATGCCATTAAAGATATCATGAAGAATGTCACTGGTGGCTTTATGGAGTCTGAAGATTGCTTTTCATGCACCAGGCTTTTTTATTTAAATTCTGTGACTGTCATCATTTTTCTAGCTGGTGAGTTTAACCTTTGAATACCACCAACTACACAGGCCCATAGAGCATGCTAGCAAACCGTCCCTGGGCCCAGTGATCCGTAGGGCATGTCATTCCCTAGTGAAGCTTGCATGAAATAAGGCCCCTTTATTTGTCCACATGTTTTGAGCTGGACATAAACTGCCCAATTTATAAACCATCATCTATGAATTCAGCTGTATGACTCCTAATAGCAAAAAGGAAGGTGATTTAAAGGCTAGACTACACTGGTTAAAGTGGAGAAGGATTAGAATAATCACCAAATCCAAGGACTGCATCATCTTTCAAGGTCTTATGAGTTAGTGCTCCCTCTATATATTTGAAAATAAAAATAAACTGGAACCTTATGACAATCTTGTAAAGGGTTGAGGAAATGAATCAGTTGGTAAGGGACTAGCTGCTCAAGTGAGATAATCTGAGTTTAAATCTCAAGGACCATTAGCATCTGTGATCCCAGGGCTCCTGGGGGCGTGGGGTGGGCGGGTCCCCAGAAGCTCAGGGCTCAGCCAGCCTGGTGTACACAGTGTTGAACAACAAAGACACTGCCTCAAACAAACAAAGTTGAGGGCAAGGCTGATGACCAAGTTGTCTTCTGACTGCTACATGCGTGTCATATAGTCACATACATGAACACACACACATACACATATACACACACACCTCTTATAAACACACATATACACATCATATGCATATACAAAGATTTTAACTTCTTAATTACAAAGTTTTAAAATTTTGCTGAGTTTGGTAGAACATCCCAGTCACTCACAGCTGACACTGGAGGAGGGCAGCTCCTGCTCAGCGCCTCTACAACTTGAAACTGTACCTTAGACTCCACTGAAGCCTTGGTGAATTTCAATCTCAAACCTGAGTCTAGCGTTGCTTCCCCAGATGAACAGAATCACAATTCACAACAGGAGCTGCAACACGTCATTTTACATTTCAGGTTGACTGGACTCTTGGCTGTGAAACAGGTTTCCGGGTATATCTGTGGAGCTATTTCTGAAAGAGATGAGCATTGGATTGGTCAGGCAAAATAAAGAAAACCCACCCTCAGCAATGTGAGCAGGTATCACCCAACCTGCTGTGGACCACATAAAACAAATGATGGAGGAAGGTGAATTTGCTCTCTATCCTCCTGCCCATCAACATTTCCTCCTGTGTCTTCTGCCTTCAGCTTGGACTGAGTCACAGACTGTTCTGTTCTGGGATGACACACTGTAGAACGTCTCAGCCTCCATCATCAAGTGGCTTAAATCCTCAAAATAAATCTCCTTCTATAGATCTGTACGTGTTCTGTTGGGTCTATCCCTGGAGAACCTTGAATAATCCAGCACCTTCATAACTATTTAGTTTGCAGATGTATTAACAGTCCTAAAATGGGACAGACAGCCAAGCTGCCTTACAAAAAGCCCATGGCTTCACTGACTCCATCTTTGCTTGAGCCCCTCTAAGCCAAGAGCCTACATTACTTCCACTTAACCTGATCACAAAGATCCTGCTTCCTCTACAGAGGAGAACTGGGTGTAAAAAACTATCATTCCACTTTCGCACATACACAAATACAGTCATAAAAAGAAGTGGAGGCCTGGATTCCTGTATGACAAATACAGTCATAAAAAGAAGTGGAGGCCTGGATTCCTGAAACTGAGGCATTGGGAAGAGCTAAGTATTTCTGTGTTGTGACACCTTTTCCCCGGCGACACAGCAGGAGGAGACAGAGGAGGGAGCGATTTAGTCAAAATGTGTTGGACCTGGCTGCACACACAAAACAATTAGTTAAGTAACCAGGGTTCTACTGCTAACCAATAAAACCGTTAAAATATGGCTGAATACAAGGTGGCATTACACATTTTGAAACTGTAAAGCTCAGCTACTTGGGAATCTCTGGAGAAAATTACTGTGGCAAAGCAACAAAAGCAGCTCAAGAGCAAAGGGGTTATTTCGGCTCCTAGTTTAAGATACAGTCCACTGCGGCCGAGGCAGCTGGTCATGTTGCATCAGCAGTCAGGAAGCGGAGAGCAATGGACGCTGGTGCTCAGCTCACTTTCTCCTTCATATCCAGTCTAGAACCATCAGCAGTCAGGAAGCGGAGAGCAATGGACGCTGGTGCTCAGCTCACTTTCTCCTTCATATCCAGTCTAGAACCATCAGCAGTCAGGAAGCGGAGAGCAATGGACGCTGGTGCTCAGCTCACTTTCTCTTTCATATCCAGTCTAGAACCACAGCCTGTGGGATGGTCTCATGCATGTTTGGAATGAATCTTCTCTGCTCAGCTCAACTTTTCCAAAAACACCCCATACACACACCAAGAGGTGTGTTACCATGGTGACTCTAAATTGATGCCTTGGGTCTTTCTAATAGTCCAGAGAACCACTCCTGTTTTCACTATTTTTCAGGGAATGTGCACTGACAGCTCACCACGTCCCAGCGTTGGTCTGCTCTTGCAACAGTAAGCCAGAACATCCCAGGTACCAATTCTAGTCCACCCTCCCATCTTCCTTTTGGCAAGGAATAAGGAGGAAACAACTTATAATGGAATAAATATGTATATAATAAAATATCTGGCAAAGATGAGGCTGTGAGGAAAATAAATCAGGATGCGCAGCTAGAGGATGACTGGAAGACTTTTATGGAACACAGCCTCTGGTGCATCACCATTAGCTGGCATTCATTAGAATGATTTATAGACATGTATCATCTTCATTCAGATAGAACTTTAACGATGCTGGCAATGCTACTTTCCATGTTTATGGATCTAGCTTTAAAAAGGAAAACTAATGCCTGCAGACTGCTCCGAACAGGGTTTGGGGAGCGCAAGACCGGCCACTGTGGCTGGTTTTCCTAACCTCACAAGCTGCTCAATACTAGGAAACAAAATGAGCCACCCCTTCACAACTAGTGCCCTATCTGCCCCCTGGGAGTGCTCCCCATGCATCGCCTGCTGACAGCAGCCCCTCAGGAGGACAGATAGCCACGTTTTTGCATGGACTCCTCTGTGGCTGCTGGGTTGAGGGTTCTCTTGTGGCTTGCAGAGGAGTAGCCACTGGGGTCCTGCTGTCATTCCTGCTCTGCCAGGATGCAGCCATGCAGAGCTGTATGCACAGCATCAGCTCAAATGCCAACTGCTTTCCTGGGAAGCTGGACGGGGCTAGAGTGCACAATGTTGCTGTGTATTTATATGGTGATTATCACCTCGTGGCATTGCCTGCTGATCAAACAATATGTCTAAATGAAACCTGGACAAACTCACAAATTCACCACCTCACAAACCATTTTTGAAGAGAGAAGCAGGAAAAAGTAAATCGTGAAAAGGTGTTAGAAATGACTAGGTGAGGACAATGCAGAGTTCACACACTTAAAACATCGAATAACATTATGGTGACACTGTCCCTTGTGACGATGCTGACACCCAATCTAGTGTGTGCCATTTGTCCTTTATCTTCCCCTCCCACTATTTTAACCAAATCAATAGGGACAGTGTCTTCCTGTGAGGTATGCAAATCACACCTTCATGTTCTCTCTCTCTCTCTTTCTCTCTCTCTCTCTCTCTCTCTCTCTCTCTATCTATCTATCTATCTACCTCTCCCTCTCTCTCTCCCTCTCTTTCTTCTCTTTCCTCTCTCTCTCTTCTGTGTGTGTGCTTGTAGCTAGAGTTTTCCTGCCTGGCCCACAGTCAGGACAAATCTCTCTCACCCGCCAGTCCCACAGCCACTCAGACCCAACCAAGTAAACACACAGAGACTTATATTACTTATAAACTGTATGGCCATGGCAGGCTTCTTGCTAACTGTTCTTATATCTTAAATTAACCCATTTCTATTAGTCTATAAGTTGCCATGGCTCGTGGGTTACCGGTACCTTACATCTCGCTTGTCATGGCGGCGGCTGGCAGTGTCTTTCTGTCTCAGCCTTCCACTTCCCAGAATTCTCCTCTCTCCTTGTCCCACCTATACTTCCTGCCTGGCTACTGGCCAATCAGTGTTTTATTTATGAACCAATCAGAGCAACACATTTAACATACAGAACTACATCCCACAGCATGTGCTTCTCTCTCTCTCTCATCACATCACTGTATGTTTCCTCAGTTTCCATTAAAAATGCTGAAAGTAACATAGAAACAAATGTGTTGTTTAGAACATTATGTTTTACCAGACAGTGGTGGTTGGTGCTAATTGTCATTTGACGGCTCTAGAATCACCTAGTAGACAAGTCTCGGGGAATATCTGTGAAGGGTTACCTGACTTATGGCTAACCTCTGAGACTATCTGTGAAAGATCATCTTCATTAGGTTAGTTGGCCCCCTGGGTGGGGATCCAGAAATGTATCGATGGAGAGAGCCAGCTGAGCACAGCATGCATTCACTGCCCGCTGCGTCTTGACTGTAGATGCAAGTTGCTTCAAGTTTCTATCTCCTCCGTTCCATGTGAGCATGGACTGTACCCTTTAACTTAGAGCCAGAATAAACCAGTTTGGTCTCCCTTAAACTGCTTTTTCTCAGACTATTTTATCACAGCAACAGGAAAAGAAACTAAGACAGAGGCCATGTCCACAATTAACTCATAATCTTCTATGACCGGAAAGAAAACCCTGGGGTACATTGTGATCATCCAAAGCCAATGACACCACAGTTGCTCAACAGAATTCAGTGAACTGCAGGACTATGGATCATATGCCAATTCATCATTTTCCAGCAGATTCTCTCCTCTCCCATTGTCTCTCACTGCCCTTCCCTCAACTCAAGACTGTTCATCCGCAGCTCCATGGTGCTTCTCTGAACTAACTCCTCTCTTAGTTCTTTCCTCTGAAGGTGGCACATCCTATCATTTAGTTTGCCATACTCTGTCCTATGCTTGCTGCTTTCCCCAAGATGCCATATTCCTTCACTTTCCTGGTATGTGCGTGTGCGTGTGTGTGTGTGCGCGCAACATCCTTACCTGCTAATTCAAGACCAGCACACAAGCTCATGCCAATTGCCTCATAAAAAGGATCAGAATAATCGCTCACTCATTTGTATTAAAATATAGGTTCAAACCTTCATAGTGTAATTAAAATTCAATGTTAGGTAGGTGAAAGGAAGATTTTAAGAAATTTTTCTTGAAAGTGCTGAGTGGTCATAAAACTTGAAAGTAGAGGACAGAGAGATGGATGGGTAGACAGAGCCTCTTTGACAAGGCCTTTTGAGGTATGGTAATGAACATATTTATTCAGGGAAAATCAAGGTGCACACCAGCACACAGCAGATGCACAAACCACACATGAGGGAGATTCGGCCTCACTGCTTCTCATCTGCTGCAACTCTGTATTGCATTGCAGTGCATATAGCACTGGTACAAAACAGCACACTGAACATCTGTGTGAAAGTCAATAAGCATCGTAATAATATAATACTAATATGAATATTGTTTTAATCATCAGACATAGTAATATTAATTATTAATATTCAAAGTATCATCCATAATTACTTATGACTCCAGATTATCTGATTACTTCATTTAAAGAGAAGGTAAATCACTATTTTATTTAAAATCATAGAATAAAGGTAAAATTTCTTAGATATGCCTTAAGATTTTAAAGTTATAAAGTAAAAGTTTTAAATGTGTTTTAAAAGCCTCCCAAAAGGAAATAAACTGATAATAGAGATTGTATTTAGTAAATAAATGCATCCCATTGGTTAATGGAAATGAAAATTTTTATTATAAAAATGTGTTTTATTATTTCATTTATTTATTTACTTACTTATTTTGTTCTTTGATACAGGGTCTCTAGCCCAGGCTAGCCTTAAACTCTCCAGGTAGCTGAGGATGACCTAGAACTTCTGATCTTTCCACCCCAGCACCTTGATTACAGTATGTACTACCACACCCAGTTTTACACGCCGTGGTTCAGACCCAGGACTTCAAGCATGCCAAGAAAGCACTCTACGAACTGAGCCGAGTCTCCAGGCTGTCTCACTCTTTCATGATGAGAATATTACCATAGATTACTTACAAAGTTTTGAAGATGACAAGCAGGAAAGTACTGGGGAAAGGGAATAACCCATATGTCTCTGTCAAAACATCTCTGAAAGAGTTCATAAAAATACAAAACTATGACTTGCCTGTAATGTCTCCAACAAGGCAGGAATAACCATGCAGTGAGGAATACACTTCTCTACCCAGATTATTCAAGTAGAAAGCCAGCTCTCAATGCCTGGAAGGAAAGACAGAAGCAAATAAAATGATATTATTGGAAATGTCAGAAACTAGAAGATGCAGTTACAGGAAAACAATAAGATAACAAACTATGAATCTAAAACAGCTGTCTCCCACCCTTCACCCTCTGGAACATGACAACTTCAGAATGCAAGTGTTCCATGAAGGATCAAACTGCTTCATCATCAAAAACGTTTGGGAGAAATCTGGGCTAAGTGTGAAGATGTGTGTTAATTCTTAGACTTCTTGAAGCCCTGGCTATATCCATGCACATGGTGGATCCCAACAAGAAAATACTATCCAAAGAATCCCACATCAACTTGAACTCATTCTTTTGCTATGGAAACTATCACAAGCTCATCTTATGCAAAATACTTAGCAATATGTCAAGGAAGATACTAAAGCTAAAATAATTAGTTCCAAATATAGGCATTACAAATTGCACCTCTGATTCCTAAGCTAATGAGATGAACTTACACCATAAACAGGATGCACATTGCTGAGTTCCAAAACACGGAAAGACTTTTCAAAATCTCTGGGCAAATGAGCCTTTCTGTTCATCCTAGCAGGCCCTCCAGGGATTTCCCTGGGCAAGTGCAGCCTTTCTGTTCACCCTAGCAGGCCCTCCAGGGATTCAGGCGCACTTTCTTCTACCTTATCAGTCAATTTCTATGATCTGTGATTTAAAAATATACAGTGCTTTAAAAGGTTAATCAAGTTGTCTTCCTTTCAAGATTTTTACATCGATAGCTATTGAGTAAAGAATTTTGTGTTTTCTAGATATAATTATACTAAAACACTGCACACCAAGAAAGGTGTAGGCAAATTCCCCAACTTCAAATTATGTCAACTAAGTGCCCATATTCACAAATAACTTTATTGACAAGTAAAAAGAAAGTAAATTTGAGTTTTATTAAAAGAGAAAAATCTAGCTCTAAAAGAGTATATACAGTGGGGTAACAAAAGTGCCTGCAATATGTAGAATGTTTATTATTTATTGACACATACATGTATCAGGAATCTCATTTTCCCTCTTAATGGAATACAGTTGAGAAACAGCTCTGTTCTGCCCCAGATCCCTAGTCCTTTAGCATATACAACAGATACTTTGAGGTCAGAAATCACAATGCCCCCTCGGGCAGAGACGTGGGCATATTTTCACTTTCTGGACTACATAGAGCATCCTACCATGTAGTCATGTTTTGAAAAGCCTACCAGACCTTAAAATGGATCAACTACAAATAGATGCTAATACTTTCTAAACATAGCCCCAGAACAAAAGGTCAACAAATGGTAGTCTTTGGGCCAAATCCAGATGGAGCTGTTTGTATGTAAAATTTCCCTGGAACATAACCATGCCCGTGCATTTAAATATTGTCAATGATTGTTTTTATGCTGCGATGATTTCTAGCAATAAAGTCTCTTTTATGACCAACAATGTGTAAAATGTTTACTATCTATCCCTTTACTTAAAAAGAGGAAAAGTCTATCAAGCCACGGGACACATTTCCAAACAGGCGAATCTTTTGCTGACTGTCTCAGCTCTCAAAGTCTCTCTCCTTACCCGCTGTTCCAGGATGCCTGCTCTTCTGAGACTGATGACATCTCCAGCCTTGTGTCCTTGAGAAATAAGCAAGTAAAAGACTCCCACATAGATATGTAGAAAGCATTAATGAGATAAATTTTTAAAAAGAGTTGGAAGAGGACAGGGAGGAGGAGAACGGAAGGGAAAAACACAGTAGAGGCAAAGAATGAGTATAGCCATGAGTTGAAAGGCTCCATTTTGAAAGTGATCAATCCCCTCCAGGTTGATTACAAATGTAATAGAGGGGTTCTTGATAAAATCCCATCAAGATACTTGGGTAGAAATTAACAGGTTGATTCTCTGGAAACATAAAAGAAACGGTAAGACAAATTTAGAGAACAAATTTGGAGGGTTTGTATTCTCTGATATCAAGATACATTACAACCCCAGGCGATGAGGAAACAAAGGTTTCAGCACAAAGAGATAACTATGCCAGTGAACAGATGCCAGAAAAAGAGGCAAGCACAAACTCACCTGATGTATGACCTAAAAACAGCAATGAGTTTTATCCATATAAACTAAAAATGAATCCTTTAAAAATTTAGTTAGTTAGTTTTGGGCCATGAGTATTAGTGTTTTAGCTGAGTGTATGTGCCATGTGTACAGGCGCCTGTAGAAGTCAGATCCCCTGGAACTAGATTTATAGGACGTTATGAGACACCATGTAATGTGTGGAAACTGACCCCAGGTGTTCTGCAAGAGCTGTAAGTGCCCTTAGCCACTGAGTCGTCTCTCCAGCCCCTAAAGGTGAACCTTAACCTCTACCTCACTTAAAAATTTGTTCCAATAATTTATGAGATTAAATGTGAAATGTAAAATCATATTCAAAGCGGGGCAGAGGTGAGGGCACGATGCTCCACTTCTGCCTGAAGGACTACTAGCAGTGAACGGTTGTTGGAGAATGGAGAGTCATTTCCTTCAGTAGTGTAGCCACAGAACAGTTGTCCTTGTGCCGCTAAGTAGCCTCTCACCCACTCTGGGGCAAATGATTCTTATTAAATGCTGCAGCCACACAGAAATGCGACCTGAATGGAAAAGAACTTGTTGAGAAGGGTTCCAGTTGGAGAAAGGGGGATGTGGTATGAAAGAGAAGAATGAGTAGTTAAAATGTCTGAAATACCTTAAATAAATGTATGAAACTGCCAGACTACAAGGGAGAATGTTTTATATCATCAAGCCTGTTGAGACAGACCCTCCAGTGGCCCTGATGGTTCACATCTCCAGGTGTTCACACCATGCACAAACCCAACCCTATCTGTGTGGGTGTGATCTGTCTCACTAACAACAGCACGTAGCACAGCGCACAGATTTCTAATGTAATTGAAGCCTCAAATAAGTTGATTTAGAGTTGTTATTATCAAAAGAAAGATCCTGTGTGGGCCTGACTTAACTGAGCACCTTCAAAGGAGGGACTAACAGAGTGGGGTGGGGCGGGGTCCAAGGTGGCTCAGCAGGAAAATTCACTTGCCATTAAGCTTGACACCCTGAATTCAAGCCTTGGGGACCCACATGGTAGAAAGAGAGGTCCTGTGACTTCTGCCTGTGCCATGGCATATGTGCTCACACACACGCACACACACACACATACACACACACACACACACACATACACACACATACACACACAAATATCATTTTGAATTTTAAATCACTACACATGCATTCAATAGGTAGAAGTTTTTTTTAAAAAACTAAATAATCATCTGGTCATAGTGGCACACACTTTCAATCGTAGAACTTGGGAGGCAGAGACAGGCTATTCTCTGTGAGTTCAAGGTTATCCTGGTCTACATAGAGAGTTCCAGATAAGCCAGGGCTAGAAAAAGAGACCCTGTCTCAAAAAGACAATAAATAAATAGATAAAAATAAAAACCAATAGTCAGAGTATTGTACAAAATAACTCTCACACATTGCTAGTGGTCACCTAAAATAGCACCACCCAAAATGGTGCAAATGCACCTATCAACATAAATGCAAATGCATATTCTCTGATCCTTAGACCCAGCTTCAGGGTATTTGACAAACAAAAATGTGTACGCACATCAGGTCAATATTCATTCTTCAACATTCATATTTGGCTATGCTTGACAGTCATTATCTATAGGCAATCCACATATTCATTAATTACTGCATGCATAAATAAATTTCATTCATATACTGTTAAGATACTATTAAAAAAACAGATAGTTGATACATGTGAAGCACAGATCTTTGAATAAAAGAACTCAAATGCAACTAGATTCAGTCATATGATCTATTCACATAAAGTTCAAAACAGTCAAAACTAGTATGGAGTTAAAGACTCCAAACCCTGGTGACCTTGGGGTAATATAGAAGCCTTCAAAAGGAGTTTTTCTGGATGCTTTAACTGTTCCAGTTTGTGGTCTTGTAGCTATACAAGAGAGTCTCATTTTGAAAATTCACAGAGGAATGCACTTAAGATGCTTGTACTTCCCTGCATGCATATTAAGCTTTAATAACGCTTCATAAAAGCAATAACACAAATAGATCCATCAGGAAGTTGCATGTGGAAAGAGGACTGAAGGAGTGGAATTGGTACAGTACAGTTTGGGCACCAAGACAGACAAACAGATCAACGGAACAGAACAGAGTCCATTACCAGAAGTTCCCTTACAGGGTCACTTGACTTCTGCTAATAGACCATGACTTGGAGATTGTCCAACCAAGTGGGAGAAATTAGGTAGCAGAGTCAAAGGCTCCAGAGAAGAAGGGCAGATGGACTCAAAGCAGAAGTGATGGTCGCTCACTGAAGAAAGAGCACTGCAGAAAGTTTTTTGAGATTATCTTTTTGGAAAGTCTGTCAGTGGAAACATTCAACAGCAGAAGACATTTACAGGTACAGGACCACAGAGCCCACTCTGTTCTCCGGGGGAAAGGTCACCTTCATGACAATGAGTCACAATGCTCAAGAGTATGTGAAACCAATAGGGTCAACTTGATTGCCTTGTGCAAGAAGTAGGGCTAAGCTCTCAGATGTGAATTAAGGTCTTGTCCCACTCTTATTCTGGCTGTCTTTTGCTGAAGAATGAATTGTTTCCAATTTTATTGCTTAAAATAAGAGTGACTTTATTCTTTCAGACAGTGCTGTGGATAAGAAATGGATGCTAAGCATTTTCTTCTCTATGTGGTGTCCAGAAGTGTAACAGTGCTAGTCGGTTTGTGGATAGATTTGCATAGAGAAACTACAACACATACTTATTTGTCTAGTTGTCTATGATGACCAAATCTGAGTGAATTTAGATCATGTATTGGGTTGGTATTTTTGTCAACTTGACACAAACTAGTCATCTAGGAAAAGAGAACCTCAGTTGAGAAAACGCTCCCAGCAGATTAGCCTATAGACAAGTTCTATGGGACATTTTCTTGATTAATTAATGATGTGGGAGGTTCCAGCCTACTATAGGTGGTGCAACCCTCAGTAGGTGGTCCTCTGATACATAAGAAACCATGTTGAATAAGTCTTGGGGAACAAGCCAGGAAGCAGCATTCCTCCATAGTTTCTGCTTCATTTCCTGCCCCTAGGTTCTCCCCTTAAGCTCCTACCCTGCCTTCCCTAGGTGATAGACTGTAACCTATAACCAAATAAACTCTTCCCTTCCAAAATTGGTTTTGCCTGTGTTTTATCACCACAATAGAAACCAAACCAGAACATATTGTTAATCAGAGTGTCTACCTAGAGATTCTCTGGAATGTTGGTTTTAGAGTAGCTGGACTCTTTTACAGCAGTCCACCATCTCCAGTGTGGACTTCAAAACATTTCAGGAGATACAGTTAAAAATTGCAATACTCCCTATGGCCCAGTGTAGAAAATACCAGAACATCACTGTTATCAGTTCTGTTAGTCAAGCAAGTCAACTGGGCAAGCCTAGAATTAAGGAGAGAAGGGTGAATCAGGTTATTGCTCACAAGCCTAGCTGGGGAGGACAAAAGTGATGGCACCCATCTTGGAGACGTTGTCATTCCTGACTTGTGACAGCAAGGTGTCCTTCATGCTATATCATTGACATGCATAGCACAAGAAGAGTTATAGGACATACAAAGAACAAATGTGTCATTGTAATTTTCATATAGATGAATATCAATAACTGGGACTGAGTATCTACTATATAGCAACAAATGCCAGGGACGGTTGATAGATGAGGAGGAGATGCCCTGTCCCTCTCCTTCTGAGCAGAGGAGGATGACTTCAACAAAACCTAAATGACAAAAAATGTACAGATAGGAACCTATACACACATATGCATGCATGAGTGTCAACACACACACACACACACACACACACACACACACACACACACACGGAAGGAGAAAGAGAAAATCCTGAATGGTTTGATGAATTCTTGAATTAATTAAGTTTATCTTAAAGTAACAATACTTACATTTCTTCCTCTAGACAGAATGAACTAGAACAAAGACTAATTCCAGTGGACTTTAATTTTAAAATGAAATCATATTTTAACTCCTAAATCTGTGAGAAATTAAATTCATGCCTCTACATTTACTTTAAGATGTTGCTCTTATTAGTTTGATTATCTTAATTATTTATATGCTACCATTCAAGAATGGCTCTTTCCTGCACTCTTCATACGCTCACACGCTCATAGCAGTGAATGAACTTCAGCATTATTTGCTTCAATTCCATAGTCTTAATGATTTTTAAAATCCAATTTGTCTTTGACATAAAATATTTACTATTTTAAACACTTAGTTAATTCCTATTGACTCATTGTCTCTTACTGCTCTCCTGAGGATGTCTAGCCTATTACTCCTGAAGGAGCCCTTAATGTTATACCTTCCCAGATTCATTATTTGTTTCTTGGAAGTTTCTGTCCTTGAGCAAAGTTCTGATATTTCTTCAGAGACAGGTAGGCAAATGTTCACTGATATAAACCACTAGATATAACTAAAGGAAGAAAAGGCATTTGGAGGTACAAATAAAAATACAAAGAAAAGGACTTCTAGGGACAAAGATGAATTCACAATTGAAGACTCATTCACAACTAATATGAATAAAATCCAAATGACTCAAAAAAAATCCAAATGACTCAGCAAACACCCATTGCCATCAGATTGCTAACACACTGCAAAGTCTGGCTTGTTCTGGCTTGTTCTTCAATTGTAGCATCCCTTGTGGTTCATTCCTTCTATGTAACACTCAAAAATTGTGTGTCTCTCAGACATGGGAAAGGTTCTAATTGTGCTCAAATTCAGGCCTAATGTGAAATTCATTCTAACCATAATCTCCAACATGAAATACAGACATATATACACATATGCATGTATCAGTTCAACAAAATTTTTCTTCTAAACTTTTTATCTAAGTCACCCAACATAAAAGAACATTGTTGTACCAAATAATTTCATTTTGAATTAATTTGCAGCCACCTCAGCCCCTATTGAAGCCATAGCCACTAGTAATGTGAAATTGTACTACATGCCTACCACAGGTAAGGAAGTAGGACAAGCAACTTCCTTACAGTCCATGGTTGCACATGACTCTCATGAGATATTCCCACAGCACTCTGAGCAGATACTATTTCCTACCTGGGAAATCAAAGGTCAGAGAACTTACATAGTTTTCTCAACTGCATTCATCTTCTGACTGCTGAGAACCAGTCAACGGACTGTCCCCTTATACTCTCACTCACCTCCACCATATTTCCTATCAAGATCTAGAAAGATCTTAAGGGTAGCCCAAATGGCTCTCTTCCAGTTTCTCAACCAAACAACTAGCTCACTCAGAATAAATTCTAAATCTCTCAAACAGCAGAGAAGACGCTACATTCGTCCACCACTGAGTACTTCCTTCACGTTGTTTCACCCTCGTCTGTCAGCGCAGGCCCACGTTGTCTGTGTACCACTTAGTACCTCCCCTTCCAGGACACCCTGACCACAGACTTCCTCTTAGCTGTTCCCTCCCTCCTCGTTTTTAAATAGTTGCTCAGACGCTCTATTCCTTGTCTTATTTGCTCATCTTCTGAGACGAGGTCTCACTTGGTACCCCATCCTGCTCTTTAACTCTTATGTTTCCCAGGGTGGCCTCAAATCATCATGATCCTTTCTCCTTAGTCTCCTGAGTGCTGCGATACAAACATGCATTGCCTTCTAGTGCCCTCTTCTTATTGATAACTCCCTGCCTTAAAAGTTCACTTTTTCCTTATCACTTACTATCCCATAACTTCTTAAATAATTACCTACTTGTTTTCCTTGTTTTCAGTTTACTCCATCCAAACGAAAGTTCTCTGAGAAGTAATTTTAAATATTTTATTCACTCATGTATCATTAATCCCTAGGAAACTACCAGGACCACAGTAAGCCACCGAAATATATCTGTTGATAAGTGATAGCATAGATTATAGATATTCATTCAAAAAAAGGGAGTACTTTAGATTCATTGCATTTTTTATAGGTTTCATTTTAGTTAGCAAAACTCCAGGTCTCTATGACTAGTCTTGCATGGCTAATAGCTAATATTTTCATCCTATGTCCAATCCCAGGGATTTTTATCTTTACCTTGTAATGCACCATAGCACCCACTAAATATTCCTGCAGATCCAGCCTTAAGTTCTAACGTGTGCCTAGGTGGATGTGGTAATGTGCAGTTCCTCTTCACATTTAAGTTAAAAGATTTGCACTGCAATCGTATAGGAAGCTTCCTCACAAAGTGCTCCCTGCACAATCACGAAGGCTTGAGTTCAAGCCCAGCATGCACATGAAATTCAGGCATACTGGTGCTCACTTCTAATCCTAGTGTTGGAGAGGTTGAGGGAGACTTGGTCTCAGAGTTCAGGCCTGTGCTCACAAAGTTGTGTGTAAACTCATGCACAGGTATGAGAAGAAGGGTTATTTCAGCCCCATTACAACTTTATCTTTCTGTTCTCCTTGTAAAAAAACTCACTGAAATTTATTGCAAGGATCCTTATAAAAGCAATGAAATAATGTAAAATGATCATAAAACCAATCACTTATTTTATAGAAAATAGAATAATAAAACCACCTTTTGTGAGACGTCTGATGCAAAGAAATTTATCACTTAAGAAAAACCAACTCTGCTGCCTAAAAGCATTTAATCTCCTCAACTTCTTGTGCCCTTGTAGAGGGAGAAAGCCCTTTTATTATCACCCACTTGCAATGACTGCTGTTCACTCTCCATGCTTATAGGAGTCTTCAGCGTGAACTGTCTTAACCAATGTCTTTATCTTATTGCTTCTATTTACTCAGCTCTAGCGCACACACACACACACAGAGAGAAAGAGAGAGAGAGAGAGAGAGAGAGAGAGAGAGAGAGAGAGAGAGAGACATCAACGCACAATGACAGACTGAACTTCTCAGCTTGCCAAGTCCTGGACTGCCTTGCAAAGGGAATTTATGTGTGTCTGCTGCATGTGTGTCTGCTGCATTGTCTGTTGCATGTGTCTGCTGCATTGTCTGTTACATGTGTCTGCTGCATTGTCTGCTGCATGTGTGTCTGCTGCATGTGTGTCTGCTGCATGTGTGTCTGATACATGTGTGTCTGCCTGACTTTCCTCACCCCCATAAACGCCTCTCTTCAGCTGCTGATCCTGTCTGCTGTGTACGAGTTCTTCACTGCTGCCTGCCACACTCCAGATTTTCCTGCCTTTTAATTCTTTAACTAGCAGAGAAAATGAACCAGTCAAGACCCCTAGATGGTGACATAAGAACTTGTTATACAGCCCTGTGTGTGGCGAGGAGACATCAAAAATATCAGTGACAAGGTAGAAGAAAGGAAAGAAGAAAAGGCGGCCGGCAAGATAGCTCAGCAGGTAAACACGCCTGACACCAAGCCTGAAGGTCTGGATTCTATTCTAGGACTCTGATGACTGAAGGAGAGAACAGACTCCGGAAGTTGTCCTCTCACCTCCACGTGTGCACTGTGGTCCTTGGTACACACACACACACATGCACACATGCACACACACACATGCACACCTGCACACATGCACACACACGCATGTACACACACATGCACACATGCGTGCGTGCACAGACACACATGCACACGTGCACACGTGCACACGCATGTACACACACGTACACATGCACACACAGACACACATGCACAAACAGACACACACATGCACACGTGCACACACACACATGTACACACATGCACATGTACACCTGAACACACATGCACTTGCACACACACAGACACACATGCACACATACACATACACACACACACAAACACACACACTGGGCAGGGAGTACATGCATAGAATGTCATAAGAACATAGAGAAGAAAGAAGGAAAAAAACAAATCATATGATGGAAGGAAGGGGAATGGGAAGAGCGGTGTAAAGAAGTAAACAACTGTAAAGTCGTGGCCTGTCTTAACTCCACAGCAGGCTGGTGAGACCCCTCTTCTTGTCCAGCAGGCTGTGCATAGGTCATAACAGATGACCCTGGGTTTCTTCTGAGAAGAAAGTTGTCTGAGATACAAAGACACAAGAAAGCTTTATAATAAAATTAACACTCACCAAGGCCTAGATATCAACTAATGGAAGCTGGAGGAAGAGGGGGCAGTCTATACAGACTAAAGACACAGTCTGGAGAATTCCAGGACAAGACAGGAAAATAAGAATGGGACACAAAATAATAGTCACAGAAAGACAAGAACTTCATGCTCTCTCTCATACAGGGAAGCTGGAAAAGGATTAGCTGAATGTAGAATAGTAATGACTAGAGATTAGAAAGGGCAGGGAGAGGAGATGGATGGAGGGAGGCTGGATTTAATCATGTATGCTGTATGCATGTGTAAAAATATCACCCTGGACCTCATCACTATATACAATTAATACATGATAATCAAAAGCAAATAAAACATTTTGGGAAGAGGAAGACGGAAGAGGAGAGAAATTCAAACAAGGCCTCCCAGCTTTCAAACAGTCAGCCATATCGACTTCCAACAGCTCTGTCAATAGAGATTCCGTTGTTCTTAGAATCCCATAAAATGACTGAGTCCAAATTTTTCTTAGAATTCAAAAGAGAGAAAATCCGCAGACACAAAAGTCAAGAATAGATGACAGCTGGCATCTGGGCCTCTACTCAGCATCACCCGTGACAGGGGAGGTACTAGCTCTCCTGTGGCAGGAACATAGCAGCTGACACAGGACATCGTCCTTGGCTTGGCAACCTGATACAAGAGATGACGTCGAAGAGGCAAGAGCCTGTCAGGAAGATCAGTCCAAAGTAACAGAGGCAAGTGCAGAAGGGTCTCTACTCACTGCCTTAGTCCAAATGTAAAGAGACAATACTAATCAGATTTTAAATTCTTACAGGAACCCAAGTGATTCGGATTTGATCTTGGCCAGTCTCCTCCTACACTCATTTAGACTGGTGACATCACCGCAGATATCCAAACACTCCAAAGTGAGGCCAGCTTGAAAATGGGCACCAGCCCTAATGCTTGTGTTGACGAAAATCTGTACCAGCTAAGGGACTCATTGGCCGTGTGCCAATAATTAACTTCAGTACACTCCCCAGCCCACCGAAGGGACAGACAGCCTGTGCATTCTCATAGCTGAGTCAGATGAGAAGCAGTAGGAGGTGCTTGTGTCTGTGAAGTGTGGATGGAGGAAGATCATATCTGCCAATATTCGGTCCGTGAACTGGAACATTTCCTACTAACAAGCCACTAGACCCTAGACCCTTCAAACTCATTTTGACGCTATGCAGCCTGGGTCATTTCCTTTACTTATTTCAGTCTGTTTCGTAGCTTGCAATCATGTGTGTTATAACATAAAACTTGAATAGACTGATAGTTTTGACAGGCTAATGACATACAGAAGTAAGAAACGCCAGTGGTCTGTGATTCTGTAAAACTGCTTGCATTGTCTCAGGCTGAACTGTGACCCTGAAACAAGCTGATGCCTTCTCCAAAACCCTGAGAATCACAGCAGGAGGTAAGGGAAGAGAATGCTTTCTTTTCAGCATTCTTCATCGCTACTGTCAAGATGCTGCTGCTCTTGATTGTTTTTGAGACAGAAAAATAAGTACACACCCAAGAATCACTCCAAAAACTGACAGTCATCAAAATAAAACACAAAGCCTTAAGGCTCTTTGAAAACTACCCATCTTGCAGAGGTTATGGCAATCTTAGACAGTGCGTACTCCATCATCCTGTACAGAAAACATCCGTGTGTGTGTGTGTGTGTGTGTGTGTGTGTGTGTGTGTGTCTGTGTGTGTGTCTGTGTGTGTGTCTGTGTCTGCGTGTGTCTGTGTATGTATGTGTCTCTGTGTGTGTGTCTTATGTGTGTCTGTGTGTATGAGTCTGTGTATGTATGAGTGTGGGTCTGTGTATATGTGTGTATGTGTCTGCGTGTGTCTGTGTATGTATGTGTCTCTGTGTGTGTGTCTTATGTGTGTCTGTGTGTATGAGTCTGTGTATGTATGAGTGTGGGTCTGTGTATATGTGTGTATGTGTGCGTGTGTATGTGTCTGTGTCTGTGTGTCTGTGTGTGTGCTTTGCTAATTTTCTGGTCCCTTGGCATGGTTCCTACCTCCTCATCTGTGATGCTCTGTACCATACTTATATGTTGCTAAAAAACTTTCTCTGGAAGTTTTACATTGCCATTTTCAGGTATATGCTGCCTGTAGAGACCCAGCTGTAGAGGCCCAACTGTCCATATAAGCTAGACACCTTTTTCCTGAGAGAAGCAGTTCCTTACCACCTCCACTTTCTCTAAGCCATGCTTAGGAGTTAGCCTTGACAGTATGGCAGTAAAGAAAAGCACTGATGTTTGAATCTCTTTTTCTTTCTTCCTTTGGAAGCTTTCCCTCCAACACCCATGAACCAGCATATGTGAAGCAACAGTTTCTGTGTGCTCCAAATCAGGAGCCACTGAGCAAGCTAAGACACTTGAAGAGAAAGATGGAGCAATTTCCAACATCATCCAAGATCTACTAATGCTTCATTCTACCTCGGATCCCCTGCTTGAGGCCTGGCCTGCTTCCCTTAGTTTAACTAGCCCGGCAGGTGGAGATATTCTAAGGAGACATTTGTCTCTCAGTCTGACTATCAGACTACTGAAACAGTGGACTCCGAAGATATGGGAATTTCCCCAGGAATCTCATGCTGGGAAAGGGAGAAGGCACCAGCCAGAGGGAGAACTTGTCCCCTAGAGATTTCAGACAGTTCTAACAACTCACCACCTGACGATGACGATAAAGTCCAGACAGTCAATGGTGGGAGGGACCTTGTCTTAACTGGGACGGCTTAGATGGGCACATCTTTGACCCTCCTTTTTCTGCTTTCCACTTTAGATTTGGCTCTTTTGATCAACTTATTGAGGACAGGAAGCCAGACATGACTTGAGATACAGACATGACCCCTACCACATTAGGTAGCACTAGCACAGAACAAGTTCTCTCGCTGCTCTCCCACATAACTGCCCACAATCGCCCAAAGCCTTACGTCTGTGGAACTTGCCTACCCTGCAATCCAATCAGTAAGTAACAGAGCAAGCAGAGAACACGCTGAAGATCAGAAATGCTGCTTACGTTCGAGTGCTTCTCACTTTCAGAGCTCTTATTCTTAGCTTGAGAAGAAGTCGATGCCCAAGGACGGTGCAGTGTAATTATTAAGACCACTGGCACTGGTGAAGATGGAGTCAAATCTTGGCTCTAACGTTTACCAGCTCTGTGACCTTGAGCAGGTGACTTAAGCTCGGCTCCGCTGGGTTGAGCATATGATGGGAGAAATGGTTATGTCTTTACGGGGTTGTTACAAGGATGAGATGAGTTAAAATATGAGAGACACCTAGAACTGTGCCAGGTGCATAGGTTTTGTTTCATTTCTAAGCTCACAAATAATAGAAACAGCAAGAAGAAGAGAGAGAAGGGTTTCCACAGGTGACTGCCTGGACACCAGCCAGCAGGTATCAGTAAGCATCTCATAGTGGACTTCTCAAATTAGATCCAAAGCACCCAAGGGCACCACTACATTGCATCACAGTGGGTAGGGAAGATGTATAGAGAGGAACCTGCACCATCCAAGGACACTACTCTATTCCATCTCCAAATATAGATGATGGTGGTTATAAAGAACCGATAGTCAAGATTCAGTCATTTAATAGGAAGGGCAGTACAAACAAATTCCATTCCAAGAGTCAAAGTTTTTAAAAGTAACTTCATAGGAATCTACTTGACTATCAAAAGGCCCGTAAGGGGTCATTATTGTAGATACTAAAAGCTGAGCAAGGTGGCTTGTGCCTGTAATCAGAGTTCTTGTGAGGCAGAGATGGGGAGATTGCTGCAGGCTGAAGGACAGCGAGGACCACATCCACACAGCGAGCTAAGGAAAGAAGAGGCTGTGGTGGCTAATGGTATGTTTTAAGTTTAAATGACTGTGCTTAAGAGATCTATAAAACAAGGTGCCTCTAACCTGTAAGCCCCACTTGCCCAAAGACAGATAATTCATGGAATGCTGGGAAATACATCATGAAGTGTACTTGCACAAAGACAGGAGGCATGTGGCCTTGCCTTTAGAAGGCCCTGACTAATGTAATTTGGTGACATACTCTGAGCATGAGTCTCGGGTATGAACCTGGCCAGTATCCATGGTCCTGGCCAGTATTTAATAATGCCTCTCACTTGTTAAAATTCAATAATTGTAAGACTGGTGAATTTCTGAGCAAACTCAGACCTATAACAAGACAATATAAAAATTCAGCGAATCATTTTTTGAGGAAGTGTGTTGACTACTAATTATCCCCTATTTTTCACTTCCTAAATATTCTTTTAAGAAGTGAAAATGCCCTGCATTTATCAGGATTCGCACACATTGCACATATGGAAACTACATTTCCCAAACTCCTTTTTGCAGCTCAAGATGGCTGTGCAGCCACAGTTTCATCACTGAATGTAAATGAAAATCTGTTCAGTCAATTCTGATATCCCTCTTTACATGACAACTGCTCCCCTTACACTTCGTCCTCTCATCACAATCTATATTCAGAACACAAAACAAGTAAACTAGTTTTTTTCTGTGCAGATGAACCAAAGCCAAGAAAACTGCTGAACAAAAGAATCTGAGTTCCCTGATCAGCTTGAGGGCAGAACAGAGTGACTCTACCTTCCCTAGACCCTATGCCTCTCTCAAGGATGCTGATGTCTATCTAATTTATGCCAGAGTAATTGGGGGGGAAGTTGAAGTAGCCTACTCTTACCTTAATAAACTTAGAGAAGAGGATGGAAATTCAATTTAAATAGCACAGTCACCAGCACCTTCCTGTGTGTTACTCTAGGAAGACACAGCATAATTAAACCCAAGTTGCACCTTCACAAAAGCCTTCAAAAGCTTTATAATCCACAAAATGAGCCAACTGTGCAGTGCGTTGCATAACTACCCGGTCTACACTGCTTGTCACCTAAGAGCTACACAAAGGCAGTATGGTCTGACAGGAGTAGACAGGTCTATCAAGTCAGACCAATAAGTTTTTGGTCAGGAAAGTCTTCAAGGCATCCTCAATGAGAAAGATCTGGAATTAATAGATTCCAAAAGCAAAAGTAAATATTGACAGGAAACAGGGAAGTACTCTAAGGAAGGGAAATGTGTGAGTAAAACAAACAGGAGAAAGGTACATGTATGGTAGCTGGTCCAGGATGGTCTCCCAGATCTTAGAAAACACAAGCTTGAAGAAAAGGTTTAGCTCCATTGTGGATAGAACTACATTACTGTAGTTATAAAATACTTATTAAGTTCTCTCTACATGTAAACATGTTTACGTGTAAACATGTAAACTGTACATGTATACTTTTTCAGTTTATCCTTAAAATATACTAATCTTTAAGTACCACATTTAACCTGAGTCTAAATTAACAGGCCCTGAAATAGAAATTTTGAAGAACTAGAAAAAATTATGGCACTCTGTACTTGTCTACAGAGAAGCTAGGCATGTGTGAGCCATTCATGGCCATACACACAATCCCTGCACTTAGGAGGCTAAAACAGATTGAGAGTTCCAGGTCAATATGGGCTATATAACAAGTTCCAAGCCATCCGAAGCTACACAGTGAGTGTGGCCCTTTCAACAAAGCAAACAAAGAAATGAGAAAGATGTGAGAGAGGGGGAAGGTGGAAGAAATGGGAGAGAAGGAGATAGGGTTTCAGCTAGTATGCTGGTACTGATCGAGGGAAGGAAGACTAGACCCAAGACTATGAAGAAATTGGCAAGTAATTACGGGGTTTTGTAGAGTCTTGTGAAAGAAGACATAGAGCTCTCTATGAATTAAAATCTGACCTTTAAAGTTAGCAGAATAAGAGGCCAGCTGAACTATACAACTAAACATAGAAAGTGAGGACACACGGGAATTACTAGGATGTTTCTGGAGTCTATATTGAAGACCATTGCTTTCTCAGGCCTCTACCTGTCTATATGACACTTGCTTAATCCCAGCACTCAGGAGGCAAAGGCAGGCAAATCTCTGAGTTCAAGTACAGCCTGGTCTATAGAGTGGGTTCCAGAACAGCCAAGCTTAGGCAGTGAAGGAAATCATCAAAAATGGAAAGTTGGTGAAAATGTATTTGGATGAGGGGCCATGTTCCAGCTCCAGCAAGCAGAAGAACTTGGCAGATTTGGCCACTTGGTTCAGGCTTTAGTGTCAAGGATAGAAGAAAGGGGCTATGGAATCTCCCTCCATGACTAAGGGAAGCCACTGAGGCCAAACAAATGTCAGGGGTGTCCCTGCACGGAGGCCTAAAGAGGCCATTGCATGAAACTGTGAAGGTAAAGCCTGGATTGCCTTTGAGACTCCAAGATGTTAGAGATGCCAGAACTGTGGGATACTTGCCAGGGAAAGCTGCTAACAAAAAGTGGAACCAGTCCAAGAGAAAGAAGCATGTTGCAGTCAACAAAGCTGAAAAGGGGTTGGAGATCTGAAAAGCATTTTGACATCAGACATGGAACTGCAGAATTTGAAGTTTGCCCAGATGAGTTTTGGTCTTGCTTAGGCCCAGTATTTCCTCATTGAACTCCCTTTCCTCTTTTTTGGAATGGTAATGTATATTCTGTATTATTGTATGATTGAAGGATGTGATCTGCTTTTTCATTTTGATTTTACAGAGGTTACAGTTAAGGGATTGCATGAATCTCAGAAGAGACTTTGAACTTTGGGCTTTTAAACAGTGTTGAGACTCTTATAGACTATGAGGACTTTTGAGGTCCGACTAAATGCATTTCTGAACTATGATATGACTACAAGTCCAGGGAGTGGAATGTGGTGGTTTGAATAGGAATGGCTTCCATAAGCTTGTAAATTTGAATCTTGGTCACCAGGGAGTGGTACTATTAGGAGGTGTAGCTAGAGTTTTCCTGCCTTGCCCACAGTCAGGACAAATCTCTGTCACCCACCAGTCCCACAGCTGCTCAGACCCAACCAAGTAAACACAGAGACTTATATTGCTTACAAACTGTATGGCCATGCCAGGCTTCTTGCTAACTGTTCTTATAGCTTAAATTAATCCATTTCCATAAATCTATTCCTTGCCACGTGGCTCGTGGTTTACCGGCGTCTTCACAGGCTGCTTGTCATGGTGGCAGCTGGCAGTGACTCCCTCCACCTTCCTGTTTTCTCTGTTCTCCTCTCTGTTAGTCCCGCCTATACTTCCTGCCTGGCTACTGGCCAATCAGTGTTTTATTTATTGACCAATCAGAGCAATTTGACATACAGACCATCCCACAGCAAGGAGGTGTGGCCATGTTGGAGGAAGTGTGTCTCTGGGGGTGGCCTTTGAGGTTTCCAAAGCTCAAGCCAGGCCCAGTGTCTTACTTTTCCTGCTGCCTGCCAATGCAGATGTAGAACTCTCAGCTCTTTTTCCAGCACCATGTCTGCCTTCACACAGCTGTGTGTGATGATGATAATGGACTAACCCTCTAAATGTAAGGCAGCCCCCATTAAATGTTTTCCTTTATAAGAGTTGCTGTGACCATGGTGTCTCTTCACAGCAATAGAAATCTTAACTAGGACAACTCTTCAAAAGGAAACAAGAATGCTAAGTCGTGAGACTGATGGATGTTTCTGTCCTGGGTGTCTCTGAAAGCATCCAAACATCAGAGACACCACTTTTACCAGAAAATATCTGTGTTGGTCCTGTATTCCGACCTAAAAACATTGTGAAAAATATTTCTTGAACCATCCTTGTAAGTAGAGCAATGATTTTTCTTAAAGCCCTGAGGGAAAAAATGATGCCGTAGATATGAGGAAAACATAAAAGGCATCCTTTTGAACCATTGTACAAAAAAAAAAAATTAGCCAAGCTCCGTTAATCCTGAGATTCTACAGAAGAGGTCGGTCAGATAAGAATGAGAACTGATGATTTGGCATAACCAAAGTGTTGGTTGGAGGGAGGAGCACACTGGGCCCTAAATGTGACTCTTTAAGGGAAAGGTACCAAGCAAGACCTGGAGCCTGGAGCCTGGAGTGAAGTGCAGTGATGTAAGCTCACAAAGTGAACTCCCTGAGAACACATCAGAGGGAGTCACTGGCAGGAGCCAGAGCAAAGGCAGCGTCCACACAGCAATTGAAGACGCCTGCTGAATTTTGCCACCTGTTTGGATATGGACACAGCCTGAACTCTATGCTTTGAACCTGCATCACAGGAAGAGATAAACCCAAATGCAGAGAGCAAGGTCTGCTATTATATTGTGATCACTCTGGAGAGGGGGTGAGAAGGAACTAAAGAGGGCTACAATACGGTTAAAGTGAAGCCTTAGGAATAGGCTCTTCATTTTCTGAACAATGAGATGGTAAGAGACAGAGAAAACGATTTTCTTTCTATAGAACCCCTGGAAAAGATGTGGTATACAGATGCACGAAATGGACAAAGTTTAAAATAGGGGCAGTAGATACAATACCAAGAAATCATAGGGGACATTATTTACAAAGAATGTCAAAATAGGACCTGGAAAGGGACTGAAATCCTTAGACTTTCAACAATTTGAGTAGTAAGATTAGCCTGAGTAGTCAGAAAGATGTTGCTTAAGTGATCATTAAATAGTGTAGTTTATAGGCAAAAGACAACTTTAAAAACTTGAACACTTGGAAGGCAGAGGCAAGTGGACCTCTGTAAGCTCAAGGTCAGCCTGGTCTACATAATGAATTCTATGACAGCCAGGACTAAGGAGAGAAACCCTGTCTAAAACAAACAAACAAACAAGTCTCTTTGAGCATAAAGCAATTAAATATTTGCTATACAAATAAAAAGACAAAGACCCAGAATTAAAATAC
This sequence comes from Peromyscus eremicus, assembly GCF_949786415.1. NCBI lineage: Eukaryota > Metazoa > Chordata > Mammalia > Rodentia > Cricetidae > Peromyscus > Peromyscus eremicus. The sequence continues at coordinate 123,284,577 of NC_081420.1, forward strand.
AGATTGAAAACACAGACATGTAGTCAGTTCTATGTCCCTCCCACTCACTTTTCAGCCAAGACCTCCCATTTTCCATTTCCTCACTGTTAGGTAGATGTTCTATGGATCCTTTGCCTACAATCCATCAACCACAACATTGTCATTGCTATCTCCTGCCATCGATTCTCAGCCTATACAAATTAAATCCCATGCTTCACAATTACAAGGTACCTCATCTCTCTACCTTCTCTCCGTCCATCTGACTAAATCTCAGTGCAGATTAAACCCAACTCCCACCCTCCTTCATCTGTCCACCTAGACAACTAAATGGGATACTTGTTCTTTTATTTCATAATCCCAGACCATGAGAGGACCATGTCTTTCTGCTTTCTAAATCCACTCACTCTTGATTTTACACAGCTTATTATTTTTGACATTTGTCATGGTAATGCATTTTGAATAAAGTATCTCTTATATTCAATGAGGCTATTGTTGTACCTCATAGCCAGAGTTAATGATACACCTTGAGGTCACTTATGACATATGACTGCTATACTGTTGTATAGTTAGCCTGATTGTTTACCCTGTCAGTAAGAGAACAATGGAACAGCCAACCTTACAGCTTTGGATTCACCATAGAATCAATTTTCACAACCTAAGCTATTACATAATTGTAATCTTTTTTTTTCAAAAACAGATTCTTCTCTTGTACGATACATCCTAATCACAGTTTCCCCTTCCCCCCCCCCCCAGATCTACTCCTCCATTCCCCCTCAGAAAAGAGCAGGCCTCCAAGAGACAGCAACCAAACAAGGCAAACCAAGATGCAATAAGACAAAGCAAAAGACTTCATATTGAGGCTGAACAAAGAAACCTAATAGGAAGAAAAAAGTCCCAAGAGCAGGCAAAAGAGTCAGAGACACACCTGCTCCACTGTTAGGAGTCCCACAAAAATATCAAACTCACAGCCATAACATACTCAGAGAACCTAGTGCAGACCCATGCTGATCCTGTGCTTGTCACTTCAGTCTCTGGGAGACCCTATGAGCCCTGCTTAGTTGATTCAGTGGGCCATGCTCTCCTGGTGTCCTCCATCCCTCTGACTCCTACAATCTTTCCTCTCCTTCTTCTGCAGAGTTCCTGAGGAGAGGAACCTTATGCAGACCTCCAATTTAGGCTCTCTCACACCATGTTTGGATGTGGGTCTCTGTAACCACTCCATCTGCTGCTGGAGGAAGCCTCTATAATGATGACTGGACAAGGCACCACTCCATAAGTATAGCAGAGAATCATTAGGAATCATTTCATTTATTTATTTATTTATTTATTTATTTATTTATTTATTTATTCATTCATTCATTCATTCATTCATTCATTTTGCCAGTCCTGTTTAGTTCTACCCTAGGCGTGTGGATTTATGTCAAGGTCTTCGATTTGATTCCATTGGTCCACATGTCTGTTTTTATGCCAATACCAAGCTGTTTTTATTATGATAGCTCTACAGTAGAGCTTGAAGTCAGGGATTGTGGTGCCTCTGGAAGTTCCTTTATTATACAGGAATGTTTTAGCTATCCTGAGTTTTTCATTTTTCCATATGAAATTGGGTATTGTTCTTTTGAGGTCTGTGAAGAATTGTGTTGGGATTTTAATGGGGATTGCATTGAATCTGTAGATTCCTTTTGTTAAAATTGCCATTTTTACTATGTTAATCCTACCTATCCAAGAGTGTGATAGATCTTTCCATTTTCTGGTATTTTCTTCAATTTCTTTCATCAAAGACTTAAAGTTCTTGTCATATAGGTCTTTCACTTGTTTGGTTAGAGTTATCCTAAGATATTTTATATTATTTGTGGCTATTGTAAAGGGTGTTCTGTCTCTGATTTTTTTCACTTATCATTTCTTATTTATTTCATTTATCATTTGTGTATAGGAAAGCTACTGATTTTTTTTTAGTTAATCTTGTATCCTGCCACATTACTGAAGGTTATTATCAGCTGTAGGAGTTCCCTGGTAGTATTTTTGGGGTCACTTACATATACTAACATATCATCTGCAAATAGTGAAAGTTTGGCTTCTTCCTTTCTAACTTGTATCCTCTTGATCTCCTTTTGCCTTATTGCTCTAGCTAGGACTTTAAGTATCATATTGAATAGATATGGAAAGAGTGGAGAGCCTTGTCTTGTTTCTGATTTTAGTGGAATCACTTGGAGTTTCTCTCCATTTAATTTGATGTTGGATATTGGCTTGCTGTATATTGCCTTTATTATGTTTAGGTATGTTCCTTGTATCCCTGATATCTATAAGACCTTAATCATGAAGGGGTGTTGGATTTTCTCAAAGGCTTTTTCAGCATCTAATGAGATGATCATGTAGTTTTTTTTTCTTTCAGTTTGTTTATATGGTGGATTACATTGACAGATTTTCATATGTTGAACCATCCCTATATCTCTACTATGAAGCCTACTCGGTCATGGTGGATGATTTGTTTGATATGTTCTTGGATTCAGTTCTCCAGTATTTTACTGAGTTTTTTTTTTTTTTTCATCAATTTTCATGAGGGAGATTATCTGTAATTCTCTTTCTTTGTTGCATCTTTCTGTGGTTTGGGTATCAGGGTAACTGTAGCCTCATAAAAAGAATTTGGCAATGTTCCTTCTGTTTCTATTGTGTGGAACAGTTTGAAGAGTATTGGTTTTAGCTCTTCTTTGAAATTCTGGTAGAATTCTGCACTGAAACTATCTGGCCTTAGGCTTTTTTTGTTTGGGAGACTTTTAATGACTGTTTCTATTTCCTTAGGGGTTATAGGTCTATTTAAATTGTTTATCTGACCTTGATTTAATTTTGGTAAGTGGTATCTATGAAGAAATTTGTCCATTTCTTTTAAATTTTTCAATTTTGTGGACAGATTTTTGAAGTATGACCTGATGATTCTCTGGATTTCCTCAGTGTCTGCTGTTATGTCCCCCTTTTCATTTTCAATTTTGTTAATCTGGATTCTCTCTCTCTCTCTCTCTCTCTCTCTCTCTCTCTCTCTCTCTCTCTCTCTCTCTCTCTCGCCCTCTCTCTGCCTTTTGGTTAGTTTGGATAAGGGCTTGTCTATCTTGTTGATTTTCTCAAACAACCAGCTCTTTGTTGTCAGGAACAAGGATAGACTCTCTAGTTAGTGAAAAAATACAGACCCCCATAAGACAGGGAACTAGATTATCTTACAGTCAGGTTGCCTAGCAACAGGACATTGAGGCAGAGCCCTTGACCCTTTCACCCTGTAAACATCCTATACAAACATCCTGTTAGCTTGCCCCATCTTATGCAAATAACAGCTTCTTGCTCCCCCAACCCTGCAGGAACTATATAAACCCTCTTGGAGAAAAATAAAGTTGCACCTTGATCAGAATCTAGACTTGGTGTATCTCCTTGTATCTCCTGTCCCTACATTCCCTCCTTAGGGTGGTCGAGAACCCGTTGCAGCCCTGCAGGCGGGGCACTTTGTTTCATTCATTGTTTGTATTGTTCTCTTTGTTTCTATTTTATTGATTTCAGCTCTCAGTTTGATTATTTCCTGTCATCTACTCCTGCTGGGTGAGTTTGTTTCTTTTTGTTCTAGAGATTTCAGGTATGCTGCTACGTTGCTAGTGTGAAATTTCTCCAAATTCTTTATGTGGGCATTTAGTGCTATGAAATTTCCTCATAGCACTGCTTTCATAGTGTCCCATAAGTGTGGGTATGTTGTGCATTTATTTTCATTGAATTCTAGGAAATCTTTAATTTCTAAATTCTTTATTTCTTCCTTGTCCTACTGGTGTTTCAGTTCAGTTTTGTTCAGTTGCCATGAGTTTGTGTTGTTGTTGAATTCTAACTTTAAGCCATGGCAATCCTATAAGATACAGGGGGTTACTTCAATTTTTTTGTAGCTGTTGAGATTTGCTTTGTGATGGAATATGTGGTCAGTTTTAGAGAAGGTTCCATGAGGTGCTGAGAAGAAGCTCTATTCTTTTGTGTTTGGGTGAAATGTTCTATGGATGTCTGTCAAGTCCATTTGAGTCATAACATCTATTAGTTCCCTTATTTCTCTGTTAAGTTTTTGTCTGGCAGACCTGTCCATTAGTGAGAGTGGGGTATTGAAGTCTCCCACTATTAATGTATGGAGTTTGATGTGTGATTTAAGCTTTAGTAATGTTTCTTTTACAAATGTGGGTGCCCTTGTATTGGGGGCATAAGTGTTCCAAATTGGGACTTCATCTTGATAAATTTTTCCTGTGATGAATATGAAATGTCCTTCTCCATCTCTTTTGGTTGATTTTACTTTGAAGTCTGTTTTGTTAGAGATTACAATAGCTACACCAGCTTTTTTCTTAGGTCCATTTGATTGGATAATCTTTTCCCAACCCTTTACTCTGAGGTAATACCTGTCTTTGAATTTGAGGTGTGTTTCTTGTATGCAGCAGAAGGATGGATCCTGTTTTCATGTTCATTCTGTTAGCCTGTGTCTCTTTATAGGCAAATTGAGGCCATTGGTATTAAGAGATATTAATGACCAGTGATTGTTAATTCCTGTTATCTTTTGGTTTTGTTGGTGGTGGTGGTAGTGTGTGTGTTTCCCTTCTTTGAGTTTTGCTGGTGTGAGATTATCTATTGCCTGTGTTTTCATGGTGCAGCTAACTTCCTTGGGTTGGAGTTTTCCTTCTAGTACTTTCTGTAGGGCTGAATTTGTAGATAGGTATTGTTTAAATCTAGTTTTGTCATGAAATATCTTGTTTTTTTCTGTCTATGGTGGTTGAAAGTTTTGCTGGGTATAATAATCTGGGCTGGCATCCATGGTCTTGTATTCTGTTGGCTATACTTGCATCTGTAGTTCCTGTTCACTTATCCAGATTTTTCATTTCCAGAATTCCCTTGGTTTATGTTTTATTTATTGCCTCTTTTTCAATTTTCAAGTCTTGAACTGTTTCCTTCACCTCTTTGTTTTTTCTTGACTTTCTTGGCTTTCTTTAAGGTATTTATTGATTTCTTCCAAGTTTTTGTTTGTCTTTTATTTTGTCTTTTTATTTGTCTTATTTGTCTATTTTGTTTGTCTTTTTATTTGTCTCTTATTGTCTGCAGAACATCTGTCCAGGACCTTCTGGCTTTCAGAGTCTCCAGTCAAGTGTAATTCTGATATATCTGCCTTTATATGTTACTTGGTCTTTTTCCTTTTCAGCTCTTAATATTTTTTTTTATTCTGTGTGTTTAGTGGTTTGATTATTACATGGTGAGGGGACTTATTATTCTGTTCCAGTTTATTTAATGTTCTGTAAGCTTCTTGTATCTTCATAGTTATGTCCTTCTTTAGGTTGGGTAAGTTTTCTTCTATGATTTTGTTAAATATATTTTCTGTGCCTTTGAGTTGGAATTCTCCTTTTTCTATCTCTATTATTCTTAGGTTTGGTCTTTTCATGGTGTCCCAAATTTCCTGGATGTTTTGTGTTAAGAATTTGTCAGATTTAATATTTTCTTTGACCAATGAGTCTATTTCCTATATCATATCTTCAGTGCCTGAGATTCTCTCTTCCATCTCTTGTATTCTGTTGGCTATACTTGCATCTGTAGTTCCTGTTCACTTATCCAGATTTTTCATTTCCAGAATTCCCTTGGTTTATGTTTTATTTATTGCCTCTTTTTCAATTTTCAAGTCTTGAACTGTTTCCTTCACCTCTTTGTTTTTTCTTGACTTTCTTGGCTTTCTTTAAGGTATTTATTGATTTCTTCCAAGTTTTTGTTTGTCTTTTCCTCTTTTTCTTTAAGGGAATTTTTCATTTCCCCTTTAAGAGCCTCTATCATCATCATAAAATTATTTTTAAGGTCATTTTCTTCTGCTTCATCTGCATTAGGATGTTCAGGTCTTGCTGTTGTAAAACACTAGGTTCTGGTGGTGCCATATTGCTCTTTATGTTGTTGAATATGTTCTTACTCTGTCATTGACCCATCTGGGTTTGGGATAAGTATGGGCACAGGTGTTGATTCTTGTGATGTCTTCGTTGGATGGGTCTTTTGTTCCTTTATTATCTTTTGGCCTAAATGGCCAAGAGTTCTGGTGATTTGCTGGTTGTCAGGCCGAGTAGGGTTGTCTTAGCTGAGGTTCCTGGGGGTTTGGGTGCCTAGATCCAACATACCATCCAGTTCTTCTGGCTAATGTGGGCTTTACTTGTGCTTATAGGGTCTGTTCTTCCAACTGGTGTGGGTGGCACTTGTGCCTCTAGAGGTTGTTGATGTTGTGGGGGGATGGTTGGCCAGGAGAGGGTGATGGGTGTAGTTGGAAGTTTTCCTGTGTCCTGCCCAGTCCACAGCTGCTCAGACACAAGTAAACACACAGAGGCTTATATTAATTAAAACTGCTCGGCCATTATCTTAGGCTTAATACTGACTAGCTTTTGCATTTGAACTCAGTCCGTTCCCGTTAATCTATATGTCGCCACATGTTCCATGGCTTCACCTGTGTGCTATTACATGCTGCTCCCTGGACGGCAGGCTGGCATCTCCTGACTCAGCCTTCCTCTTCCCAGAATTCTCCTTGTCTGCTTATCCCACCTATACTTCCTGCCTGGCTACTAGCCAACCAGTGTTTCATTAAATCAGTGTACAAAAGTATTATCCCACAGCAGATGGGGTAGGTGGGTTTGGGTGGCAGAGTGGGTCTTGTATGTTACAGAGTCTAATAAGTGGTGGTTGTTGGTTTTATGCAGCACTGTTTACTCTGTAAGGAAAAGTCACAAGACACAACAAAACTCACTATGAGAGTTTATTAGGAGAAGGGTGGGACAGGAAAGGATGTGATCAGGCCTGTTTGAAAGACATGTGCGGAGAGAAGGGAGGGTACATGGGATCCACTTTATGGACTACTCTACACATGGGCATATATGCTCACATGGCTACGCCATGCATGCACATAGATTATGTGATCACACTGCATGCAAATTATATGACCACACAATGCATGGATTATGTAGACTGTACTACCCCAGAAATGACTAGGCAGAAATGACTAAGTGTCTTGCCAGGGCATGAGAGGTCATGGGAGTGTGGCTAGAATTCCTATCAATGGCAGTGATAGAGCAGCCTTCCCTTGGGTCTCTTACCTGCTGGCCAACTGCTGGAGGCTACACCAGAGCAGTGAAATTCCAGCAGAGTTGGGGGCAGGGCCCAGCTGCCTTGCTGAGGCTGAGATGGGAGGGAGAGGAGAACAGGATGTGCCCAAGGGTTTAGGGCCTAGAGATTGGGGCACTTTAGCTGGAAAACCAGTCACTCACCTCTTTTTCCAATTGGTACAGGTGGTGCTTGTGCCTCTAGGTGATGCTATGTTGTGGGGGGAGAAGGGGAGATGGTTGGTCATAGACAGAATGATGGATTCAGTAGATTTGTGCATCTGCATGGGTCTTGTAGGTTACAGAATCCAATGGGTGGCTAAGGTGGTAGAGTGGTCTGCCTTCAGGACTCCAAAGGCTTTTTCTAATGAGATGATTATATGTTTTTTTTTCTTTCAGTTTATTTATATTTAGTTTGGATAGTCTCTCTCCCTGCCTTTTAGTTAGTTTGGATAAGGGTTTATCAATCTGGTGGATTTTCTCCAACAACCAACTCTTGATTTCATTGATTCTTTGTATTGTTCTCTTTGTTTCTATTTTATTGATTTTAGCCCTCAGATTATTTCCTGCAGCCTATTCTTGAGTATGACTACTTCCTTTTGTTCTAGAGCTTTTGTGTATGCTGTTAAGTTGCTAGTATGAAATCTCTCCAATTTTTTTATATAGGCACTTAGTGCTATGAACTTTCGTCTTTGCATCACTTTCATTGTATGCCATAAGTTTGTATATATTTTCATTGAATTCTAGAAAGTCTTTAAATTCTTTCTTTATTTCTGTATTGACCCATTTTTCATTCAGTAGAGAATTGTTCAGTTTCCATGAATTTGTAAGTTTTCTATTGTTGTTGAAATCTAGCTTTAATCCATGGTGGTCTGATAGATGCAGGGAGTTATTTCAATTTTCTTGTATCTGTTGAGACTTGCTTTGTGTCTGAGTATGTGGCCAATTTTGGAGAAAGTCCCATGAGGTGCTGAGAAGAAAGTATATTCTTTTGTGTTTGGGCAGCATGTTTTGTAAATATCTGCTAGGTTCATTCGGTTTATAACATCAGTTAATTCCAGTATTTCTCTATTTAGTTTTTGTCTAGGTGACCTGTCCAATGGTGAGAGTGGGGTATTTAATTTTCCCACTATCATTGTGTAAGGGTATGTGATTTTAAATTGTTGTAATGGTTTTTTATTGTTTTTTGTTTTTGTTTTTGTTTTTTTATTTATTACAAACTTGGAGCCCTTGTGTTTGGGACATAGATATTAAGAATTAAAACGTCATCTTGATGGATTTTCCTTTGATGAGTATGTAGTGTTCTTCTCCATCTCTTTTGATTAGTTTTGGTTTGAATTCTATTTTATTACATATTAAACTGGCTATACCAGCTCGTTTCCTTAGGTCCATTTGCTTGGAATTGTCTTTTTCCAACACTTTAACCTGAGGTAATGTCCATCTTTAATGTTGAGGTGTGTTTCTTGTATGCAGCAGCAAGATGGTCCCTTTTTTGCAACCATTGTGTTAGTCTGTGTCTTTTTATTGGGGAATTGAGGCCATCAATATTGAGAGGTATCAATGACCAATGGTTGTTAATTCCTGTTATTTTGGTGGTGGTGGTGGTATTGGTGGTGGTGGTAGTGGGGTATGTGGGTGTGTATTTACCTTCTTTGATTTTTTCTGATGTGAGATTATTTATTTCCTATGTTTCTGTGTTTTCTTAGGTATAGTTAACCTCCTTGGAGTTTTCCTTCTAGAACTTTCTGTAGGGTTGGGTTTGTAGATAAATAGTGTTTAAATTTGACTTTATCATGGAATATCTTATTTTTCTTCAACTATGGTGATAGAAAGTTATGCAGCATATATAATCTCAAGTGGCTCTATGGTCTCTTAGAGTCTGCAGAGACTCCATTGAGAAGTAAGGTCTAATTCTAATATATCTTCCTTTATATGTTACTTACTTAGTCTTTTTCTCTTGGGGATCTTAATATTCTTTCTTTGTTCTGTATGTTTAGTGTTTTCACTATAATGTACTGAGAAGTCTTTTTTTTCTGGTCCAATCTATTTGGTGTTTTGTATATTTCTTGTACCTTTTTTGTTTGTTTTCTGAAACAGGGCTTCTCTATGTAGCTTTGGAACCTGTCCTGGAACTCGCTCTGTAGACCAGGCTGGCCTCAAACTCACAGAAATACACCTGCCTCTGCCTCCCAAGTGCTGGGATTAAAGTTATCTGCTACCACCATCCAGCTGTTTCTTCTACCTTTATAGGCATGCCCTTCTTTAGGTTAAGAAATTTTTCTTCTCTGATTTTGTTGAAAGTATTTTTTGGGCCTTTGAGCTGGAACTCTTCTCCTTCCTCTAATTCTTCTATTCTTAGGTTTGTCTTTTCATAGTATCCTAGATTTCCTGAATGTTTTGTGTTAGGAGTTTTTTAGATTTAATGTTTCCTTTGATCAATGTATCCATTTCTTCCAACATATCTTCAATGCTTGAGGTTCTCTCTTCCATCTCCCATATTTCATTGGGGAAGCTTACCTCTGTAGTTCCTGTTCAAATTCCTAAATTTTTCATTTCATGAATTCCCTCAGTTTGTGTTTTCTTTACTGCTTCTATTTCCATTTTTAGGTCCTGAACAGCTTTATTCATTTCCTTCAACTATTTGTTTGATTTTTCTTGGCTTTCCTTAAGGGATTTATTCATTTCCTCCAAATGTTTATGTTTTCCTGGATTTCTTTAAGGGATTTATTCACTTCCTCGTTAAGGCATCTATCATCTTCATTTAGTTGGTTTTAAGGTCTTTTTCTTGTGCTTCAGCTACATTGGACTATTCAGGGCCTGCTGTGGTAGGTAGCTGGGCTCTGGTGGAAACATATTGCCCTGGCTATTACTGATTATTTTTATGCTGGCATCTAGGATCTTGATCTGGGATGATTCTAGGTCTAGGCACCATTTCTGGGTTTGTCTTTGTTGAGTGGGTGTTCTGCTCCTTGGTTTCTGTTTCCTTTCTTTATTTTCAGAGTGTGTTGACTGTGTGTTGCCTCCTTTACTGGCTGCTGTGTTCATGGGGAATGCTTGCTGGGGGACTGGGTCCAGGGAACAGAAAGAGTGGAGAAGGGCCAAGGGCAGCCTACCTTATCTTCTACCATCTGTCACCTGTTGTTGAGCAGGGTTATCTGCCCAAGTTGTGGACTAGAACACAGAAGATGAGGCAGGGACAGGAGGCCAGGGGGATGCACAGGAGGCATGGATCGGGGGTTGAAGCTGGTGTTCTGCTGCAGCTCTATGGGGACCCTGAGATTTGCTTAATCTTAAACTATGTACTTATCCAGACCCCTGACCAAAGAGTAATGCTTATATGTTTATATGTGTGTTGTGATAATCATTTGCTAAAAACAGCAAATAGAAGTTGAAAATAATCTTATAAAATGAAATATCCACCATAAATGTGGAAAGCAATATTTGGATATTGCTTGATAATGTTTATTTGTTTCTTATCTGGGTCCACTGGGGTCAGTTGGAGCCAGTCACTTAATCCCTTGTTAAACTTTGTTAAAGATTTCTGTAAAGTGTCCCATTTTCCCCCCATGTGATGCTTTCTATACTGCTCAATAAAAGAGAGACTCCTTAGTTAAGGACAGACACACAAGAACAGACATGAGGACAGAGTCACAAGACAGCAGGCACAGATTCAGACAGGAATGGCAGCAGACGGGAGAACAAAGGAGAGAATGAACCGAGGCCACCCTTTGTCAAATGACACCGAGGAGAAGTGCTTTATTGACAGTGTGTCCTCAACATGACACCGGCGCATTGATGCTGACTCCGAGTTGATTATTAATGCATCAAACCGACTGCATTTTAGTGCCTACCATGAGAAGTCTCCAATTCATTAAATCTTCACACATTGTCGCCTCGTGTCAGTGAAGTATTTTGGAGTATCCACTGAGAAAGGATGCCCTCAGCTCATAGGAGGAAGATAGGAAGATCCCTTGGTAGAGGTGTGAATTTTGGATGTTCTCAGTCACCAAAACCGAGAGGAGCCTGGAAATTTCCCACTTCATCTGCCTGCAGTGGTAGAACGGTCCCAAGGTGAAAGGAAGTTAAACATCTCAGTTGGGCTGCACAGGGAGGTCTCAGGAGTGGGTTCCCGTGCCCTGAAAGGTGCAGTTGAGCATCTGCTCTTCTTTCCTGTTTCTCTTTCTTTGTCAAGTCCAGTTTATTCTACTCCAACTTCTGTCACAAGGAAAGAGCATGGCTCTCACTGAAGTGTGCCAGCGTGTGAGCCTGCCTTTCCACTTCCCCTTCCTGACTGAAGTTTATGCATACTCTGGCAACACTGTCTCCCCTTGGATCTTCTTTCCCGTTTCTCAAAAAAAAAAAAAAAAAAAAAAAAAAAGTGAGTTCTGAAAAGAAATCGCAAGCTTGCACCACCATATCTACCTTTAGGTTTGCTTTTAATGCCTGGACTGAGCAGCTGTGCTGGACAGTTTTATTGTCAACTTGACACACTCTAGAGTCATCTGCAAAGAGACAATCTTAACTGAAGAGTTGCCTCAGATTGTCCTATGGCAAATTCTTCGAGAGATTTTTCTTGACTGATCATTGATGTGGCACCATCTGCAAGCAGGTGGGCCGAGGTTGTATAAAAGCTAGGTAAAGAGGCCAAAGGGAAGTGAGTAAGCTGCATCCATCCATGGGCTCTGCTGTGTTTCCAGCTTGAGTTCCTGCCCCGAATTTCTTCAGTGGTAGACAATTACCTGGAAGTGTAAAATGAAAGAAACTCTTTCTCCCAAGACGCTGCTGGCCAGTGTTTTGTCACAGCAACAGAGAGGAAACTGAAGCAGCCTCAGGTGAGATGGAAGTATGCCTCTGGCTGTGTGTCAATGTGAAAAACAAAACAGGGCTGGGTACTCCTCAGTAAAGGGTTTGCTCAGAATACACAAGGGCCACGGGTTCAATCCCCAGAACCTTAGCACAAACAGGTATGTAGATAGGTAGCTTGGTAGATGGATAGATAGATAGACAGATGGACAGATAGAGGGTTGGATTATGGATAAATGACAAATGATAGACAGACAGACAGATAAATAGATGATAGATGAATAGATAGAGATAGATGGATATATATATAGATGATAGATAGATAGATATAGATATAGATAAATAGACAGATGATAGATAGATAGATAGATAGATAGATAGATAGATAGATGATAGACAGATAGATGATAGATAGACACATAGATATATAGATACATCAATATATAGATGATAGATATCCCTTTGAACATCAAGCTGTTGAAGTAGTACATATTAATAACCTAAGAACTATGCCCATAGTCATCTTCAGGAACTCTCAGAAAAGGCAAGCAAATCTCACACAGAGCAGAACCCAAGAAACACTAGGCCTCTTGGAACCTTCAACTAGAAAGCTGTCATTTAGAATTTAGGAAAGTAATGAATTCAAAATATTGTCAAAAGGAGAAATGATCCCTAAATTTAAGAATTAAAGACCCTGTGCATTTCTCTTCTTGCTTCTGAAATGACTTAGCATGCTCAGCCCTTAACTGCATGTATGACAGCGTTATGATTAAATTGGTGTTTAATTATGCTCCCCAAACACCTTTGTTGTAGTAACAGCCCCTAATGAGACTATGAGTTGAATATATTAAACTTAAAACCATTATGTGGAAAATGGAACAAGAAGATCATCAGTTGTTATGCTAATGTGCTGATCTTCCAGACAGGGGCTAATTGCAGGACCAGCCTTCATTATAGAACAAGCATTAGGTTGTGACTTAATGGCTGCCTCTTCCCATGCCCCAAGGCTGCAGAGCAAACTGTACCTCATCCCTGGGCAAAGGTAATGAGGGAAAAATCAGGAAAGTTCACACAGTAGGAAGACTTTCCATTTCTGGATTGAAATTACCAGGATTTCAGCTGCACAAGGAAGGTGAAGATCTCAGCCAAATTGCTTGGCAACTGCCAGGCTGCTTGATAACTCAGTGGGTTCATCTTGTGACTTTATTTGCACTCTCGGGAGAATCTTGAGACATAGCCTGCTGTAGACATCTTAATTTGTTTCTGAAATAAAATGGGCTAATTTTTTTCCAAACAAATTATAGAGAGTAATTCAAGTTTAGATCAGTCCTGTTTTGTGTGACTATGGTGCATGCAGAAGAACATCTAAATCATTAAGCAAACTGTATGTGAACAAAAAGGAAGAATTTTAAGTCTGTGTGTTCTACCTTGTGTTAAGATTCATAATCCCTATCGATTTACTTTGCCCAGGAAAACATTTTACTGTACTCAGAAGCAAGCTTGGAAGCCTCCTACAAATCGAATACTGTGCTTCACTTACAAGCTGCCCCTGGAGGTTTGAGCAATAATGACTTTTCCTTTGACCACCCTATTAACTGGAAAGGAAATATATGAGTTTATAAACATTTATTCCTGTGTGTATCGTTGCACACTAATATAAAACTTTAAAAGATGAGAAGCTACATCACTTCTCTATAATAAGTAAATATTAGACTCAATGTTCTTATTACCATGGCCTGAGGTGGGCACATCATGATCTGATCACACTTGCTCTCAGTCATGAAAGCCTTTGCCATCCTTACTTAATAAGCGTCTAAGCCCTCCAGGTTTCAAGGGTGCTATGGAAACGTGGTCATCTGAGGTAGAAAGTTCTACCTCAAGTAATGATCCATCTTGTTTGTATTTAACAACCTTACAGTCCACAGAGTGCATCCCTAGATCTACATTCATAATGAATGATGACTTTAAAAAGTAGCTGAGGGACCAATGATGAATTAATTTAAAAGAATAAAATCATGCAGAGAAAAGACAAAAGAACAAGATTAAAGCATAGCACTGAGGAAATGAAAGGAAGGCTAAGCAAAAACAAAATGAAAAAAATCTAAAGTAAAAATAATGCAAATAGCTAAAACCTGATGAAACAGATAGCCGGTAACCTACCAAAATCAAACACCAAGAAGTCACAAAGAAGGCCAGGGGTGATAATAGTTCTGAATGTTTTCACGTTTACAATGTTATATATATACACAAAAAGTTAAAAGTTTGAATTTCACTTAAAGTAAAAATGAAATAGTTTTTGTTAGAACGTAAGTCTGTACCTTTTGTCCAGATTCCATGCCTGAAAAGACTGGGCCCCACTTCCCTGCAGCTTTCTCTGAACAGTTAAGAAACTATGCAAAATAAAAATTAAAAAAAAAAAATTAGAGACAAATAGCCAAACAAATGGAAACACATGAAATATGAACCAATGGCTGAGGGGTCACCAACTGGATCAGGCCCTCTGAGTGGGTGAGACAGTTATTGGCTTGATCTGTTTGGGAGGCATCCAGGCAGTGGCACCGGGTCCTGTGCTCACTGCATGAGTCGGCTGTTTGAAACCTGGGGCCTATGCAGGGTCCCTTGGCTCTGCCTAGGAGGAGGGGACTGGACCTACCTGGACTGAGTCCACCAGGTTGATCTCAGTCTGCGGGGAAGGCTTTGCCCTGGAGGAGATGGGAATGGGGGGCGGGCTGGGGGGAAGGTGAGGGGGGCGGGAGGGGGGAGAACAAGGGAATCTGTGCCTGTATGTAGAACTGAATTGTATTGCAAAATAAAAATTAAAAAAAAAAAAAAAAAAGAAACTATCTGTGCTGCTGCGGCCTAAGAGCAGCCCCTGATTTTCTGTCCTTATCAGCCCCTGGACCCTCCACACTCTGTTCAACGCACACTGTGTTGAACTCAATCACGTGATGTGAACCCTCCCACCACTCCTAAACGTTGGACAAAGTCAGAACTTCCCTGTTCTGGGACTCGGAGACTGCTCTGAAGGCTCTTTTTGGAAGAGACTTCTCCGGCCTGCCCCACACCCCCGCTATCCCCATCCTCTCACGCTGGTCCCCCATCCTTCTGTCTAATGTTCTCATGCCTGCCTAGAGACCCACTCACGGCCCTGAGGGCCGTTCATTCTGATAAACCTCCCTTATTAAAGGGAATCACGTGGCATGTCAACTTCCTTTCCGAACCCACCACTGTTGCTGTTCTCTTCTATTACATAATAGTTTTGAATTGCTTTACAAACGAGTTTAGATGCAGTTAAATTAAAATCTCACCGGCTGTTGTATTTCACAACAGACTGCTTCTAACCCACCATTCACTATTACCCTTGCCTGTGTTAAGATTCTCCAGCAGCTAGACATGATAGCACACCTTTACAGTCCCAGCATTTAAGAGGGTGAGGTAGGGGGACCATGAGCTCCCAGCCAGCTTAAGCTTCCAAGTAATTTCCAAGATAATGTGGGATGCATAGTGAGAGCTGATCTCAAAACAAAGCAGCAATAAATTCTCTGCTTTACCTTTTTTCCTTACAATTTTATAGTAAATGCTGCCAATGCAAAATGAAGGTCACCAATTATTAGATGCCAGAAGCCTGTACCTCCGTGACTTGTTTGCTCTCTAGAATAGCATAGAAAGAAGATGAATCTCATAAGGGCAGAATGGTTTCGTGATTCTTCAAGGCAAAACGAACGTTACAAGGGTAGGAACTGCTAGCCATTTATCTCAAAAGAGCCTTGTCACTAGTCCCCAGAGAACACTAGACTTGGTTAATCTCCTTATTTTAAAGAATTAAGTAATTCCTCCTGATAAGAATATAATTTATTTAAGGCATCCGTTTCCTACGACCAAATATAACCCTTGCCAATCCTCTTCCTTCCTTCTCCTTCTTGGAGCAGAGTGCATCCCAGTTGGTGTTTTCATTGTTTCTCAGGGAGCACATATGAAGAGAGAAAGGCAGTCCAATAATGATACCTGCCTTGAGAGGGAGTGTGTAACTGTGACTGTTGGACCCCACAGCAACCCAAGCAGAGAGGGAGTGTGTAACTGGGACTGTTGGACCCCACAGCAACCCAAGCAGAGAGGGAGTGTGTAACTGGGACTGTTGGACCCCACAGCAACCCAAGCAGAGAGGGAGTGTGTAACTGGGACTGTTGGACCCCACAGCAACCCAAGCAGAGAAGGAGTGTGTAACTGGGACTGTTGGACCCCACAGCATCCTAAGCAGTGCAAATAAACAGTCTTCTGGTTCATGTAGTCCTGACGTCTCTGAAGAATTTATTATTCAGAATATAGAGGATAGAAAAATATTCCCATTGGTTTGCTATTGCTATTTATAAATTTAGATAACTTTGTTTTGGGTGGTTTGCTGTTGCTATTTATAAATTTAGATAACTTTGTTTTGGGTGTGTTTTTTTAGGAGTAACAGTTTAGAGGTTTTATAATATGCACATTGTGTTAAATGGTGGTGGTGTGTAGGAGTGGTGTGTGGTGTACATGCCTGTATTTTCAATATTTGGAAGGCTTGAAGAAGGGAGAGCCTGAGTGTGAGCACATGCTGGGCTACATAGTGAGACCCTGTCTCAAAACTTACGATACAGCCACATTTACACACATGCACATTGAAGGTAGATTTGCTAGACATTTCATTTCATTATGTCATAAAAGACTTTCAGTATTGGGGTGGGGGAGTCACCGAGTTCAGAGGAGAACCAAAATCAGTCAGCCATAGGTGTGAGTTGGGTGAAGTTAACATGAGGTACTGTTAAAAAATAAATAAATGAAATAAATGAAAACACGTAAATGTAAATGGGCAATCAAGTTGGAACGGGGAGGGGAGGTTGTCAAGCCGGACCCACAGCCAGGAGTGAAGCATGCAGCTGCCACAGACTAAGATCGCTCAGTGTGTGTAAAGACAGAAAGTGTGGAAAATGAGACGACAGGGAGGGTGGAGTAACTAGACCCGACAGGTTAGGCCAACCCTGTCCTGGTTTCTAGAATACAAGGATTTCCACAATGTGACGGTCCAGGACAGATAAACAAATTAACTCACATTCGAAAAATGCTAAATAAAGTCCTGTGGTTGGATGTGAGGACCAAAGCCAGGTGAACACTCCCTCTCTCTTCCTGAGCTTCTGCTGCTCTCGGAGGACCTGCCCGAGAGTCCCTGAGACAGGTTTCAGCCTCTGAAACAGGTAATGGATGTGCATCAAGCGCCTTGCACGTCTGTTTTCACAAGCTTCCACGGCACTTTCCCTTCAGACGGGTATTGTTGAACGATGCTGTGAGTGGCCATTTCCTCTCCTTACTTACTTCTCACAGATGTTTTCAGGCATGACTTCTCACAGTCTCCACGCTCAGAGTGAGGTACAAAACCAGCTTCTATGAATTTTCATGAACACTCAGAGGATTTTCAAACAAGTCTTTCCCACAGGCGATTAGACACCTTTGGGAACAGCAGTTCTGCATGGTTCTCAGCATGAAGTTCACATCTATTATTTTTTTGAAAGTCAACAGCTAAAATGAATTTCTTACTCTCCACAGCAAAGCCATTCTAAATGGCTGCTGTATGCCAGCAATTTCCTGGAGGTTGTGCTCATGACATTGGCTGCCAGCTTAGAGTTGAGAAGGGAATTCTAGCAATAAAGGCATAACTAATACATAAACTCAAAGAGAATGAAACCACCATATTACTTGACAAATAACAGGCCCAGAGAAATAAGTCTTTGTTCAACTTTAAGACATCAAATACAAATGGAGAAAAAGGTGCCTTTAAAATAAAGGCCCCTCTGTGACATACAATAAATAACTTAGCTACTGCCCTAAAAAATAAGTAGAAATAAAAGTTTATATTCTTTTTGGGTTTCTTAAAATCTCAATGAAATGTAAGTGATCATGGACTCAGTGAAATGAAAGATAAACCAAGAGGAAAATTGATATAGCAGGGAAAAAAAAAAACAGAGAACTATTCAAGAACCATAGTAATCGCCGGATGGTGGTGGCGCACACCTTTAATCCCAGCACTCGGGGGGCAGAGGCAGGCGGATCTCTGTGAGTTCAAGGTCAGCCTGGTCTACAAAGTGAGTTCCAGGAAAGGCACAAAACTGCACAGAGAAACCCTGTCTCAAAAAACCAAAACCAAAAAAAACAAAAAAAAAAACAAAAAAGAACCATAGTAAAATATAGAAAAATTAAAATGGTCAGTATAAGTTGTAAATGGCAGAGTTATGACAGAAAAAAGTGTTAGTAACAACCTAGAGAAGTTCTCAAAAACATGATAGAGGTGGTGCAAAAGGAAACAAGATAGGAAAAGTAAACAAAAGAACAGTAGCCAATGGGGATTCTCCAGAAAGAAAAAAAGCAGTAGACCCGAAGCAGGAGAAGAATGCGTGAATAGACGTCACCAGGCTGCTCAACTGTATATACACATGTACGTGCTTCAGTTCGAACGTGAGGAACGATGGTGCACACCGACAGTGGACTACAAAGAACAGACGCCGAAGAACGACGCCAGCCCACTCTTCACAGGCTGGGCCGCACAGAGACAGGCAGCTCACGCTCGACTCACGCAAGATAATAGGACCAACTGCTCACGTGAAACGATCAGAAACAAAAGTACTTCAGCGTTTTGAGAGAGAAATCAAAGACTCGGAATCTGGAATTATAAAATGACGATGGTGAACAATTTCAAATATTAACACAGCTGGCCGGCTGATGTCTGCTAGGGAAGGAGAGCCGCTCTCCTGAGGGCTGAGGTCCCCAGCAGGTGCACCATGGCCCAGCAGATGGCCCCGCGTTGTCCACACATGGGCAGTACAAACTGGACTGCACTGGTTACAAGAAAAGGGACAAAGGGCTTGAAGCTGGGAGGGGATTCGGGAGTGGGGGCCATCTGGGATGAGTTATAGGGAGGAGTGTAGTCAAGTATAATCAAAATACATTGCATACATGTATGAAATTCTTAAAAATTAATGTTATATCAAATAGAGAAAAATAGTAACAGTGACAAAATGGTGCACCAGAGAGTAAGGTTAAAGAATGAGTTAGCACAAAATGAAACATCTGGATTAGGACTATACTCCTCTCTCTTCCTAGAAGAGGGAAGGCAGATTCCATGTGAGGACTCAGTCTCTATCTGAGGGCTCTGTCGTCTCTAAGAGTGCCATTCTCCTGCATATGGTCAGAGGTGGCTGAGCAATCACATCCGTATTCTAGGCCATGGCCACTGGGAAACATGGCAAAGTTGGCAGTTTCTTTATACAAAATTGATAAGGAGATTGTAAACATAGCTTTGCTCACATTTGAATGAACAGAATTTAGTGAGGTGGTTTAACATACTGTGGCAGTTGGAATAAGAATGACTCCAGGCAGTGGTGGCGCATGCCTTTAATCCCAGCACTCGGGAGGCAGAGGCAGACGGATCTCTGTGAGTTCAAGGTCAGCCTGGTCTACAGAGTGAGTTCCAGGATAGGCACCAAAACTACACAGAGAAACCCTGTCTTGAAAAACCAAAAAAAAAAAAAAAAAAAAAAACAAAGAATGGCCTCAGTGGGCTCATATATTTGAGTGCTTTGTCATCAGAGAGTGTCACTACTTAGGATTAGGAAGTGTGGCCTTGTCAGAGGAAATGTGTCACCGTGGGTGGGCTTTGGGGTTTCAGAAGCCCAAGCCAGGCCCAGTGGCTCTCTCTTCTTCCAGCTGCCTGTGGATCCTAATGTAGAACTCTCAGCTCCTCCAGCACTGTGTCTGCCTGGGTGCCACCATACTTCCCCCCATGCTGATAATAAACTAAACCTATGAAACTGTAAGCAAGCTCCAGTTAAATGCTTTCCTTTATAAGAGTTGTCATGGTCATCGAGTCTCTTCATAGCAATAGAACATTGATCAAGACACACACCTCCAGTAAAATTGAGTGGACATGTAACCAATTAAAACTCAAGTTGCATTTGTATATATGGACCAAAGGCCTAGTTCAAAGAAAGAAAGCTAGAAAGATGACAGACAGTGGGTGCGTTCCTTGCGACATATAATTGCAAAGCTAAAAGAAAAATCAGGAGCTGCAGGGGGATGACTTAACCAGTAAAAGTGCTCGCCATACACAAATGAGGTCCTGAGTCAAATCCCAGCACCCACATAAAAGCAGGCATGGGCATGCATGTGTCTGTGACCCCAGCACTGAGGGTTGCCAAGGCTTGTGGTCACCAGCTTAGCTCCAGGTTCACTGAGAGATTCTGTCTCAAGGGAAATGGGAGAATGACAGAACAGAACGGTCAACATCATCTTCCAGTCTCTGGGTGTGTGCGTGTGTGCATCACTTGTACATACATGTATACACACTGCACACACTCACACATCCAAAAAAAATCAAAGCTGACACTTGAAAGAGAAACATAAAGTTGAAATATATAACCAAGTAAAAATATCAACCCCAATGTATAACCCTAAATTTCATTAAGGGATCAATATAAAATGAGCATAGGAAAATGTGCTAAATAATTTTATGTAGCATTGGAAAATCTTTAATCTATCTAGTTAGATTCAGTTTAGTTTCAAACATTTTTAATTAAATTAACTACTATTGACGTTAAAACAATCTACAACCATACCACCTGAATACTCCTGATATCATCTGAAGTTAAGATTTTTAGCTTTAAATCCGTAAGAAGAAAAGAGAAATTGGAGAGTTGTGGATGATTCCAGTAACAAATGTTTAAAATAAAAAGGAAAGATGACAGAGATAAAACCCATATACGGAATCTAGACAAAATCATTTAATTCACCTAAAACTAAGAGTATTTAACTTCGAACTAACTCATCAGAAAGACATCGAAATGCTAGAAATCAAATGGACTAGGAGATCAAAGGAAAGTGAATAGTAGACTAATTTCACATGTAATAAGAGCCATGTGTAGTGATGAGTGATTTACTTCACAATGAAAATAAAATAGTCATGAACTTCTCTCCCAGAAGGCAAGAGAGAGAAAAATTAGTTTTGTTAATGAGAATTTGAAACAACTCTATTTTACAGAGCAAAGCCCCATAAAAGATGTGACTAGTACAACTAATAAGATTGTTTATCATATGAAATAAACTTCATTCCACAGATACTATTTACAAAAATAATTACCATGTAGTAGTTCATGGTGACAACCTCAATAAATGCTAAAAAGACACAATGTGTTATACACTCACAGACTGTAAACTAAAACAGAAAATTAACTGGAAAGAAAAAGACAGAACTCACCGAAATCTCCTGGAAATTAAAGGGGAAAGGGCTTTCTAAATAACTGTAGCATGAACAGCAAAGAAATTAAAGTCATTATTTTTTAATTAAACACTGATTATTAAATAAAAATAGAAGCAAATGAACTCACAATTTAAATCAAAATAGCAGAATATCCTAGGAAAAGTCGATGACTAAAAACATTCACTTTATTCGGTTATTTACTCAGCAAAGGCTCTGGCTAAGGCCTATTAAGCTGAGGGTGCCGGGACATAGAGAAGTTACATTTTAGCAAGCATATAAATACACAAACAAATAAGCATATTAGCAATAATTACACAACAATGTTTAAAACAGAGATCAACCTTGCAAAGAAAAATGGAGTACCATGAGGGATTCAGGGCTGGGGTAGGAAGTGGCGGTTCTTTTATATTGAAGGTAGTTTCAGGTTTCTATGACAAGGTGATGTTTGAAAAGAAATTTGGGCTAGGGTGATGAAGATGAGCAAATGTCTGGAGGAAGACGCTGACCGAAATACACACACGTGGGTAAATAATACAAACTGAGGGATGGTCCTTAGAAAAAGGTGTAAACACGCCTTTCCATATTATCAGCAAGTAAAGAAAGAGGGAAGAGAGAGAGGGAGAGAGGCAGGGGAGGGGGAGAGAGAGGAGAAAGGGGAGAGACAGGAGAGAGATGGGAGAAAGAGGGGGCAGGGGAGAACTAAAACACAAGGGGGATTTTTAAAGGTTTTTTCATCTTTGATTATGTATATGGGGGGACACATGTTGAACGTGAGTGCAGATGCCTGGAGACGCTAGAAAAAGGTGTCTAATCCCCTAGAGCTGGAGTTACAGGAAGTCCTGAACTACCTGATGTGAGTGCTGGGAACTGAGCTCAAGTCCTTTGAAAGAACAGCAAGCACCCTTAACAACAGATCCGTCTCTTCAGCTCTGTATGGTTTTGAATGTGTCTCTGATATAGCAGAGATCTGGCTTTTACTCTGCTTACAGCGTGAATCGTTCATAAAAGTCCAAAATGATGAATTAGAACATTTTAGCTCAGCTTTCCCTAGTTCACACCTCAAAAAGGCATCCTCTGATTCCCCACCCATCCTGGCCTCGCAATTTATAGCTGCCTTTTCAACTTGTACATGTTTCCTCTCACTTAATACTCATTTTTCTCAAAGAACCCCACTTCATCACTTACAGTTCCTGTTGGCAAGTAGCAAGAGACTCGCTCAGGATGAGATAGATAACGTGCTGGACTCACACTCAGGCTGGCTCAGTTCACGTTCTTAAATCTGCGAAATTTCAAGTTCCTTGTGCCATTGCTCTTTGGCCCATTGTGAAGAGCCAAAATCAAAAGATTAAATCCACCAAATGATTATATAGCATGACTATGAATGAAAAGTGTTGATACATGCAACTTTTTAAAAATGAAATCAATTAGGAATTTTAGGAGTGAGATTTACGCTGCATTTTTTTTTCTGGGATCTGAGAAATTTGGGTAAATGTCCAAAGGAACTCCACTTTAAAGAGTAAATGAACAAGGAACTGCAAACATCCACTCTAGGGTTTATTAAAAGAGACATAAGTCAGGCCTGGTCTTTTTAACCCCTCACCTATCTCCTGCTATCTAATGTCAAATCAACTATAGGGAAATTAATGTGCTAGGGAACTGACCTGAGATGTGAGGGGTGGGCTGCAGAGGAACGCACTGGGATTTCCCTCTCTCCTTCCCCCACTCCCTTGCAGTTGGAGAGTGTCTCCAAGGGAACAGGTCATAGGGTAGGTCAAAGGGACTGAAACCACAGAGTATGGCGTCTGTTCCCCTGTCTGGATGATTTATGTGGACTAGACCGGCCTTTGTTCTGCCTAGAGGACTACCCTGCTAGAAACTTCCGGTGATGCTGCGTTCCCCCGGGAGGGGAGACTAGCAAGAGAGAACCGCACCGTTTCCTCTGATGCCCCTGGGTTATTGGTTTCAGGGTTTACCACTCATGCGTAGATGCACTGCTGTTGAGTCGGGGAGTATCAGAATGAGTCTGAGGCTTCCTCACCCACCTCAGCGATGTGCCACAATACTTACTTTGAAGTATGAGTCTAGGAAGGCCTACGTTTCCTGGATGTCTATGGAAAAGCACTGTTATGTGATTACTTGAGGATGCTGGAAAATAAAGCTTGAAGGACAGCTAGCGTGTCTGCTTCAATTGCTATGACCCATGAAGAAAACCAGAATAAGCATTGTTCAATTTTTAGTTTACATCTACTTCTAAACATGGAATAAGACTTTATTTGTTAACTATCTTTGAAAGAGTAAATATGAAAATTATAGTAAGTATAACAAAGGTCAATTTTTAAAAAAGATTTATGTATGTATGTGTACAGGTGTTTTGTCTGCATGCATATCTGCACACCAGAAGAGAGTATTGGAATTCCTGGGACCACAGTTATAGACAGTTGTGAGCCACCATGTAGGTGCTGGGAATTGAACTCAGGACCTCTGGAAGAGCAACCAGTGCTCCTGACCACTGAGCCATCCCTCCAGCCCACAAAGATCAATTTTTATATCACAGAACTTCATTTTATAGATAGATATGGTATATACTTACATGTTTATACATATATACACATACATTTGCATAAATGTGTGGAATATTCCTTTACACTATGTGA
Organism: Peromyscus eremicus; assembly: GCF_949786415.1. Taxonomy (NCBI): domain Eukaryota; kingdom Metazoa; phylum Chordata; class Mammalia; order Rodentia; family Cricetidae; genus Peromyscus; species Peromyscus eremicus. The sequence continues at coordinate 123,308,408 of NC_081420.1, forward strand.
ATATATGTCACTGTATTGGTTTAATAGAGAAGCTGACTGGCCAGTAGCTGGACAGGTAGAGGTTAGGTAGGGCTTGTAGACAAAGAGAGAGTTTGAAGAAAAAGGGGGGGAGTCTTAGAGTCATAAAGATGCAGAGAGAAGCAAGATGAACGTGCCATGTTAAAAAGAAGGTACCTCCATGTGGCAGAGCACAGATAAGAAATATGGGTTAATTTAAAATGGAAGAGCTAGCTAGTAACTAGCCTGAGCTATCAGTGGAGTCTCTGTGTGGTTATTTGGCTAGTGGGACAGAAAAGTCCAACTACATAAATGTAAACATGCTAACCATAAAGTAGCTCTTTCCCTTGGAAATAAGCAAAACGCTATCAACAAAACCAAAAAAAAAAAAAAAAAAGTAAATTCTGTCCTTTAAGCTGGTCAGGAGACATACACCTGCAGATCCATTATAGGGAGGTGGAGGCAGGAGGAACAGGATAGCCTGGGCTCCATGAAGATACTTCATCTTTTAAAAAGTATGTGAATGTTGTCTTTATATAATTTAAAGTCTTTCTATGTAATAAAAAGGGTTCTCTTTGACATGTCAGGAAAACATTGGTGCATTACCTAGATGTCACAGAGTTAACAAATTTCAAGAGTTTGGGAATATTTTTTAATATTATCTAAGGACTGAATCTCAGAAACTATTTATTGAGTGACAGAAAAGAAGTATCAAGTTTTGTTTTATCTTGCTTTGTAATGATAGACAAATATGTGGAAATGCTATTGCAAAATATCTTCAGTCTTAAGAAACATATTTGTTATAATTGGTTAATGAGTGGCAAAGCTCAGCTGGAATAGCACAATTGTTTAGAAGTATGCATCCTAGGTGAGCCTTGGGAAACCAGGAGTTCAAATAACTTTATGTGTTCCATCAATTCCTATTAGAATAAGTTGATAAGAATTAGTACAAGGCTCAACAGCCTTGTACCCCTGAAGCCAGGAAATCTCTGCATTTATAATCCACAAGGCAAAAAAAAAAAAAGTCTTCTGCAGGTCTAATTTTGAAAGACATGCTAGAAGACGGCTGAACTCGATAGTGTTATTTCAAATCCCAGGTCCTGTTGTGCTGACACAAATGTTCTCATTATAGCCATGCTCATGGAGTCAGTGGGGCTTAGGAGTCTCCAAGATCAACAAGTGGAAAAACAAGTCCAAGAGTTTCTGCTACAGAGTATACCGCTAATACATAACTTGAAATGTTCCAATTATAGAAATGTATTGATTTGACAACTTCTTTAGATTGTTATTATTTAAGTAAATGTGTTTACGTTTAGAGAGAGAGAGAGAGAGAGAGAGAGAGAGAAAGTAATAGATCCTATGGTAAACATACAGCTTAACCATCTTTTCCATTTGCCAGTGTGCCTTGTAAGATAATTATTCCAGAACAAGAATCCAAGCTGGCAAATGTATGCAAATGAGGACAATCATCTAGCACAATGAACAGGGAAAAGATGTGACTGTTGTGGTGGGAGGAAAAAATCAACCCACACAACAGCAATAGAGAAAAGAAAACGAGATCCTTGGATATTCTTAGCTTAAAAAAAAAAACAAATACAGAAACATAATGAGGCATCACGTTTCTAACAGGGTTTCTGTTGGTTCCCATTTGGAGACGTGGGTGCACATCTGACCAACCCGAAGAGCAGAGCCCGGCCTGGGGACATGCTTTCCACTCAAGCACAAAGGCCCTGGGAGCACTCTCATTAGTTACAGTAAGAGTAACTCAATGTTCCTAACGACTTTATTTAGGCTTATAGCCATTACTAATTTTAGCATATAAGATAATGGGTTTGTTATGGCATTTTCATTCATTCTTTTGGTCTTTTCCACCACTCCGCCTCTCTCACATGTCCTCCCCATTCTCTTTTTTAATACAATATTTTTAATAATTCCTTGTGAATTTCAGACAATGTTTTGATCATATCCACCCACACAGCTCCCCTTAACTCATCGTAGGCACACCCACCACCACTTCGTCCCTATCTTTCTTTCCTTTTTCTAATAACCCACTGAGTGCAATTTATGTCGCCAAGATATTCACAGATGTGGGGCCATCTGCTGGAGCATGGCCAACCTAGAAGGACCACACTCCTAATTTATACTGACTCTCTTCCTCGGAAGCTATCAGTTATCGGCAGACCCTCAGCTCCAGGTGGGTCCCCTGAGCTTCTCCCCACGCTGTGCTGGAATGTTGACTGACTTGACTCTTCACAGTCAACCACACCTGCTGTGAGTTCAGGAGTGCTGTGGTCCTGCGTGGACAGGCATCCACACCTGCTGTGAGTTCAGGAGTGCTGTGGTTCTGCGTGGACAGGCAACCACGCCTGCTGTGAGTTCTGGAGTGCTGTGGGCCTGCGTGGACAGGACTTGCTGTGAGTTCAAGAGTGCTGTGGTTCTGCGTGGACAGGCATCCACGCCTGCTGTGAGTTCAGGAGTGCTGTGGGCCTGCGTGGACAGGCCCTGCTGTGAGTTCAGGAGTGCTGTGGTGCTGTGTGGACAGGGCCTGCTGTGAGTTCTGGAGTGCTGTGGGCCTGAGTGGACAGGACTTGCTGTGAGTTCAAGAGTGCTGTGGTTCTGCGTGGACAGGCATCCACGCCTGCTGTGAGTTCAGGAGTGCTGTGGGCCTGCGTGGACAGGCCCTGCTGTGAGTTCAGGAGTGCTGTGGTGCTGTGTGGACAGGGCCTGCTGTGAGTTCTGGAGTGCTGTGGGCCTGCGTGGACAGAAGACAATTTTGCCTGGTGCTCCTCAGCCTCTGGCTCTCACTCTTATGCCCTTCTTGTTGGTCCCCTCTTCTCCAACATGATTTTTAAAGTGAAAGGTATTAATAACTAAAAATTAAAAGGAGGGGGATAGGAAAAGTGGGAAAGAGGCAGAAAAGCAGGAATGAAAGAAGAAAAGGTTATAGCTTAAGGGTCTGATAATACAGAAATGATACAGAAAACATACAGACACATAAAGGACAGTCATGAAAGCCTTTTAACACAAGACAAAAACTAAAACAAAAAAAAATTACCAATTAAAATATAAAACCAAAACAAAAAATAGAAGTATGAAATAAAGAAGAATGAAAATACATTGTCAGTCAATATTTTTCCTTGTTTTACACGTGGCTGCTCCCACTCTTAATTTGCCTTTTTCCGCTGACCCTGCAGGTGAAAAGGTTGCTCTTCTCAAGACATGGTAGAGCAGAATGTCCTCTTTGCTAGGTCAGATCCTGCACAGATATCAGCTCTCCACTGGAGCGTCACAGTCCTTAGAACCACTGCCTGCTCCCTGCTGCAGTGGAAGCTCTGGAGTTTTGGGCACTTTCGATGCCCCGTTTTCAATTCTGAGGCTCTGGGGAAAGGAGCAGGGGCACACTGGCTCTTCAATTCACTTTTGCTGTTCTATGCCCAAGTCCCACTAGGAACCAGACTGTTTCTCCACACTTTAGTTTTTGCCTGAGTATAAATGTGCCTGTAAGTCTGTGTCATTAGTTAACTTCTCCTGTGTTTGTGGATTGTCAGGATAACTGTTTGCTAGTAGGAGGGGAGGGTCCCCCAGGCTCAGAACCTAGTAGTGACAAGTTTTTGACATCTCTAGCAGACTGGTTTGGAACATACCTCTCCTTTGTCCCAGTACAGCCAAAAGCAAATCCCTTCCAAGTATCTGCTCCATCTGCTCCATGGTCTTCACAGATCTCCCAACAAAAGTTCATCTACTGTTGGCTTCTGAATACCTTCCTCCATTCCTGTTTGTTGGCTCTGACAAGATGGGAGGAGAAAGATTTTCTCCTCTCCACTGTTCAGCAGACTCTATACTGGAGTCCATTGTTTCCTTTGTAAATCTAACGGTCCATGTTGCAGGATTTTAAGCTTCCTCACTCTGCACTGCTCACTCTGCTCACTCTGTGGCTCTCTCCTGCCCCTGCTTGGCTCTCATCTCTGGATGGATCAGGTGTTTCTTCCTGATTCATGGAGATTCAGGAAGGTAATATTTGCCTCCATTCCATCATCTTCCAGTGTTTCTTATAATAAACAAGCAGGTGAGATTTCACACCAGCATCATATTCATAGACGAGAGAGCATCTAAATTGCATAAAACGTCAGCAAAAAGGTGTCATCTGGCAGTACTACTTTCTGTAAAGCATCAATTCTATGTTTTACTAAGGAAAACCAAGTGAGAAAGAAATAACGGTGTTTCCCAGAGCAATGTACCTACCCCACTAAAGCATAGCTTGGTGGAAAGCCAAATCATCATGAGTGACATTCATTTGTGGAGAGGACTATGTTCACTTACCTTGATAACACCGTGTTACTTGCTAAAATCAAGAAATTCAAACACATTCCTCAGGCTTTCCCAGATTCTAAGTCCATTTCAAGGAACGGCCTCAGAGTGCAAAAAGTATTGTCATTCATTTTTATTTTTGTCAGGATTCCTGAGGAATTTGGTGTAAATAAAGGATTGCTTAATGTTCTCACTGGAATGTATATGCCGTTACATGACTGTTTTTACCTATATTGTGTTCACTGCCCTATACTAGGTATTTACTAGGATCCAAAATTCTCTATGCCACTGAATCTGTGAGTCCCAATCTAAAATTTGACAAGATTACACGGTTTCAAATCTATGGGCAGAACGCTTGGGTTTTTATTCTTAGAATACATAAGACAAGCATCTGCTGTTGTGAAGGTAAGCTATCTAAACACCCAAGACCTTGATCGGTTTTCAGGTACCATTGCAGGATCTTGAAGTTAAATTTGTCACAAGCAAATGTTTGGAAACACTGTTTTCCAGCTCTTAACTTCATAAACTTCTTATTGCAAACTTTATTTGAGGTTCTTTGAAACAATCTTTACCTTACTGTTAAAAGTCATACACTTTTCATTATTTTAACTTTGACTTTAACAAGTGCTTGGGATTTTATTGATGCTTTTTCATCTTTAATGGTAATTGTTCTGGACCAAACAGAACACAACGTATTTCTTTTCTTTTCTTTTTTTTTTTTTTTTTTCCTTTTTCCAGACAAGATTTCTCTGTGTAGCTTTGCACCTTTTCTGGAACTCACTCTATAGCCCAGGCTGGCCTCAAACTCACAGAGATCCGCCTGCCTCTGCCTCCCAAGTGCTGGGATTAAAGGCGTGTGCCACCACCACCCGGCTTCACAACGTATTTCTTGTTGATCATTGCTAATGAGTGTTTTACTCAGAAAAGATTCTAATGAAGCTCAAAGTATAAACAGACAATGAAGTTGAAGTCATTTGTTTTTCCTCTAACATAGTAAATATAATTATTATTAAATGAAATCTCATTTGATAATCTGAGAATATTATGTATACACCAAGTCACTTTTTCCAAATCCATACCTGTAAAGGTAATTCATGTAGACATCATTGAGCCTCTTAGGAAATGCCAACACTACCAGCTATGATAAGACAAGACCCACTCTTTCTTTTTTCTTATTTCTAACACTATCATGAAATGCATGGTACCTTACTTGAATACACACATATCCAAGAGTTATAAGAATGTTTATTACTGCTAATTTCTACCAATCCAGAAATGTGAATAGCACTGAATTTTCCATTGGATAATAATAATAATAATAATAATAATAATAATAATAACTGCAATGACTTCACTGTTCAGATGGAAAATCAAGTATCTCAAAGCTTTAATCTTTCCAGCACCTTTTCTTTTGAAGTTCCTGAAAAAAAAGGCTAAAATAAATTACTTAATAAAATAAGGAGGGAAAGATATAGGACTCAGAAAGCAAGGGACCAAGCATAGGAAAATGTGAGAAGAATTTATGTGAAATTGCCAAAAGAAATCACAGTTTAACAGTAGAGGAGAAGGTCTATCCTGAAATCCATCATAAAATAGAAAGACTTGTGGTTCCAGAAAGGATGCTTTCATTAAAAGATAAATAAAATGGAGTAGTGTAATGGCCGGCCCATTATCAAAGTTTGACCTCTTATAAATTCGTATTCAGAGATATTTTACAGCATTGCCAAACAATACAGAGAGCTTTCATTCTTCATTTAAAGAGTATCAGGTGATGGGCAAGTTCCCAAAGGATTCTATGTCAATGTGCTGTAGAAACATCTGCATATCTATGTTCGTTCATTGATTTGATCTTTTATTTGTCATATCCATGTTTATCACAGTACTACTCAAGACAGACAAGACAGAGAATCAGCCATATTATTCTTCAACAGTTGAATGGAGAAAGAAAATGCATGGTGTATACAAACAGGAGTTACGTTTGACCACTGTACTGGCTGGTTTTGTGTGTCAACTTGACACAAGCTAGAGTCATCAGAGAGGAAGGAGCCTCAGTTGAGGAAATGACTCCTTAAGATCTAGCTGTAGGACATTTTCTCAATTAGTGATCAATGGGGGAGGGCCCAGCCCATTGTAGGTGGTGTTATCCCTGGGCAGGTGGTCCTGGGTTCTATAAAAAGGTGGGTTGAGCAAACCATGGGGAGCAAGTCAGTAAGTGGCAACCCTCCACGGCCTCTGCATCAGCTCCTGCCTCCAGGATCCTGCCGTGTTTAAGTTCCTGTCCTAACTGCCTTCAATGATGGATTGATTGTGACGTGGAAGTGTAAGCCAAATAAACCCTTTCCTCCCCAACTTGCTTTTTGGTCATCGTGTTTCATCACAGCAATAGAAACCCTAACCAAGACAACCATAAAGAAAAATGAAATTGTGTCATTTGCAAAAAATAATGATGAAATGGAGGGAGATCATGATTCTAACAAAAATCTAGATTCAGAAGCACAAATATCATGTTTCTTCTGTATGCATAGCATGGGTTTGTATACACACACAGATGTATTTATATCTATATACATGCACATATATAAAGGCAGAAGAGGGTCTATTTGAGGAATGAAAGGGGCCAGTAGAAAAGGAGGGAACAGAGAGGGCAGGGGGGAGTTCAGGGAATAGGGTGTGAGTATGAGCAAAGCACAACAGTATACACATAGGAAAATATAGCTTTATTATTTTATATGCTAACTTTAAAAAAGACTACTTGGTAAGTATAGTAGAGCGAGGGGGAGGCAGTTAGTAACCTTCAAGGGAAGGGCCTTACTAGAACCTGTAATCATGCTACAACACTTGAAGTCAGTAGTGAAAACTGCACACACACAGGCACACGTACACAATACACGTATACACAGGCACACATACACAGTACATACATACATACAGGCACACATATACACATACACTGGCACATATACACACAATACATATATACACACAGGCACACTTATACACATACACATGCACACATACATGTGCACACATACACGTACATGTATACACAATACATGGTCATAATAGCAAAAACACTAAAATGGATTTAACCAAAATTTATGGACTTGACTATTCTGGAAGTTAAGAGAGAAAATCATCAACTGTTGAATGACATCAGCAGGTAATGTCTGAAAGTTAAGAACTGACAGTTTTCAGGTATTTAAAAGTAGAAAGCTGGCATGGGCACACAGTTCAGTGATACAGACCTGGCCCAACATATGCAGGGCCTTGGGGTCAATCTCTTGTGCCAGTAGAAATAAATAAAACATAGAAGTAAGTTCCAAAGAGCTGAAAATATAAAGTAATAGTCCACAAGGACAATAAATGGGAGGGCAGAGGCGAAGGATGCAAGGGGAGCTGAGGGATTCCGGGGTAAGCTGAGTGCCCCAGCCGCAGTACACCCCAGAAACAGTGTTGGTTTGTATTTCCGGGGTAAGCTGAGCACCCCGGATTGCAGTGCACCCCAGAAACAGTGTTGGTTTGTATTTCCTGGGTAAGCTGAGCGCCCCGGATTGCAGTGCACCCCAGAAACAGTGTTGGTTTGTTTTTCCGGGGTAAACTGAGCGCCCCGGGTTGCAGTGCACCCCAGAAACAGTGTTGGTTTGTTTTTCCGGGGTAAGCTGAGCGCCCCGGGTTGCAGTGCACCCCAGACAGTGTCAGTTTGTTTTTCCGGGGTAAGCTGAGTGCCCCAGCCGCAGTACACCCCAGAAACAGTGTTGGTTTGTATTTCCGGGGTAAGCTGAGCGCCCCGGATTGCAGTGCACTCCAGAAACAGTGTTGGTTTGTATTTCCGGGGTAAGCTGAGCGCCCTGGATTGCAGTGCACCCCAGAAACAGTGTTGGTTTGTTTTTCCGGGGTAAACTGAGCGCCCCGGGTTGCAGTGCACCCCAGAAACAGTGTTGGTTTGTTTTTCCGGGGTAAGCTGAGTGCCCCGGGTTGCAGTGTACCCCAGAAACATTGTTGGTTTGTTTTTCCGGGGTAAGCTGGCAACTCGAGCTGCAGTGCACCCCAAACAGTGTCGGTTGTTTTTCAATCGAATTGCAGCATTTCTATTTTAATGTAGCTACTCTTCTCTTCCACAGTTTCTTGTTTCTGCAGAAAAAGTGAAGTGATAACTGGAGTGTGCTGGCTCCATTAGCAGAAGGAAACATTGCACCGAGTCCATTACACACGTCTCAAATCCGGGTCATCAAATGTTTTAAATTCAAAACACAGATACTAATAATTTATTAAACAAAAATGAATCCATCAGAAACTCATTCCATTGATGGATGGTGAGGCATCTGCCATGATCGTAAGAACTCATTAGGCAAAAGCACTTGCTTCTCCATCTTGTGGTGAAAACAAATGTGCCCACTAAGTTAAAAACCTGTGACATGTAAGTATATCTAAAGTTGATTGTGATGTACAAGTGATTCATGACTATCTTCAAACATGTTAGGATCTCCCAGCAGCTAGAAAAGAACATTTTAAACTTCCTAAATGCTTTATATACATATTCCAAATGACTGCAAATTTCATAGCAAAACTACTGTTAAAATAAAACAAAGAAGGGTAGAGAGATGGCTCGGTGGTTAAGAGCACTGGCTGCCCTTCCAGAGGACCCAGGTTCAAATCCCAGCACCCACATGGCAGCTCACAACTATCTGTAACTATAGTTCCAGGGGATCCAACACCCTCACACAGATATACATGCAGGCAAAACATCAACGCACATAAAAAATGGAAATAAATAAATTATTAAAACTTTTAGAAAAGAAAAAGAGAACCCTCGGTTGGCACATTTGTTTGCTCTTTGGTACCCCATAAAATAGTGAAGCCTCTGAAGGTGCAGTTTGTAAAGCAATGTTTTCAGTTTCAAGTGCCATAAAGGGTCGTGGAGGATTTTGTTACTTTTGACGGCATCTTGTACATACTTGGGAATCTAAAGATTAAGTGATCAATATATCAAAAATGCTCCAATTTTATATCTTTTACTGAGCTGTAATAGTTTGAGTGTTTGCAAACAGGTAGCTGAGATGTAACCACAAAAAAAGGAAAAAAAAAAAACATAAATCTATGTGACTTTGTTTAGCGATCTTTATTATATGTAACTCTGCCATGGTTTGTAGCCTCTGAAACTCAAGTTGTAATTTCAATCCCTGTTTTGAGGTATTTAAAGAATGAGAAGTTAATCTTTAGATGTTTAGAGTTAAGAGTGTTGAGAGGGAGTTGGGACTAGCGAAGGTCATCAGAACGAACAGGACTCCTGTGACCAGACACTGGTAGCTTTGCCAGGAGAGAGGTGCGGAGACCAGGACACACACGAAGGAGCCTGAGCTGACTCAGGACTCTCCCAGCAAGGCTTGTCTGTCAGCTCGTCCACCGATGTGACAAATTACCTGAGAAAAACAGATTCGAGGAGGGACATTATTTTACTCACAGTCTCAGAGGGTTTGGTCCACCTTCCCATGGCTGGGGACTTCTACTGTGGACAAACATGAAAGGAGCAGGTCAGGGAACGAAGCTGACCACTCTTTGATAGCCAGGAAGGACAGAGAAAGGCAGAGACAAAACACTTTTCATACTTGTCCTCTCTTAGTGAGAAGACAAATGAAATGTGAGATTTAAATAACAAGTCAGCCATAGAAACACGGTTCCCAGGGACTTAAATAGGCACAGAGCCAATGTGTGTCCCCTAAATGATTCATGTAGTGAAGACCGTCCCCACTGCCAACAGTGCTGAAGAAAACACCTAGATCGTAAGTGTACTGATGGACTCATAATTTGATGGTATATGTGCCAGCTAATCTCCACTGTTAACTTGACTGCATTGAACATCACCTAGGAAACAGACCTCAGCACACGTCTATACGAGCATTCCAGAAAGTGTGACCTGAGCGGGAAAGAACTCTGAGTCAAATGTAGGCACTGGGGGCCCAGCTTGTGAAGTTTCAAAGGGGGGCAACTGTTCTTTTAGGAACTGGGTTAGATGCATTTATGTTACATTCAGCAAAGAACTTGGCTGTTTTCCTGCTCATGTCCTGAGAACCTTGTTTATCTGCAACTTTAAACTCACAAAACTTGATACTTTTTATATATTTACTCTATTACAGTAGATATGGCTACGGTTAAACAATAACAATGTCACAACCTTTAAGTTATGTTGTCTTGAAATATCTTCCACCAAAAAAATGAGTTCATGACTTTTATGGTGGCTAATATTGTCAACCTGATAGGATCTAGAATCACCAAAGATAAAAGACATAACCCTCTGGAAGTATCTAGAAGGGTCTAAGGGGAACATGTTCTGTCTCAAGCAGACATAGAACTTTGCAGCAGCATCCGAATGTTATGGGGTGTACAGGTAGAGAAAGATGTAGTATTGAAGGGTTCCTAGGGGATTATATCATGGGTCCAGAAAGCCATTCTGTGCATATGACAGCCAAGATTAACTTTCACACAGGTCTTAGTGATTGTTAAGAATCCTGTGTCCTTGGGTACAAAGACAAGCCTTAGTGAACTTTCCCCACCAAGACTGTACCTGAGACCAAGCCAATGAGTTCTTGGTTCCTGGAAATGCACAATTTGCCTTACAATCAGCTCAGCAGGGGCTTCTGGGCTTGTGTCTCAGTGACAGTTGAACATTAAGGGACTCGAAGGCTAACAGAATAAAAACAAACAAACAAAAACCACTCCAACACAGTCGCTGAGAGTCACACAGAGAAACGAGATCGTTACTCATGCCCAGTGTCAAATAAAAAAAAAAAAAAAAGAAGAAGACCAGGAAGGCAGAAGTTCCAGTCAGTTAAGCACAGACCTGAGCAGAATGCAAGGGGAAGTAAAAATCCTGGACTTTTGATGAGCACTGGACGCGTGCTGTGTGGCTAGTCAGCTTGAGCTGAAGGCTGGATGCTGGAGTAAACCCAGTTCTCCAGAAACTGACTGCAGAGGCCTTCAGCAAACGCTACATGAACCATGCTATGATTCTCTGAGAATCTACCCACAGGGGAAGAAAGAGTCAAGAGCATACTCACCACAGGAAAACTGTAATGCCTAACTCTCTATTAGTATAAACCATCATGGAATTCTGAAGAAACACATCACACACGCGCACTGTAGCAAAGAGTGTGTGTTCAGAAGCAGGGCTGTGGAGAGGCCTCTTCTTCCAGTGATTACCAGAAGCCTGCCCTCTGGCCCCTGCTGTCCACATCTGGCCACTTTTGTGAGCTTGCATTCTTAGTATCCCAAACAAATGGAAATGAAGACACTGCACTCTAGCAGGATGCCTGACAACTTCAATTTACCTTTATCCAATTCAACAAAGAGAGAAAAGCTACAAAATATCTCAAATAAAAGCTGGTTTTGGTCTTTCGAAAGTATTTTTTTGAAAGCATATAATGAAAACACTACTATCCAAGTCCCACTTCTTGGAATACACTTTTTAGATGCCGCCCTGGCGTGTTCTAATTTTATATTAATTTCCCTAAAGAAAATGAGTTTTGTGTGTATGCATGTAAGTGAATATCCTGGGTAATTTTAGGTCAATATGATACAAGTTAAAATCATTTCAGAAGAGGGAACCTCAACTGAGAAAATGTTCCCACCAGATTGTTCTGTGGGGCAAGCCTGTGGTACACTTTCTTGATTGATGACTGGTATGGCTAGGCTCAATTTACTCAATTTACCCCAGCCAGTGGTCCTGAGTGCTATGAGTGAGCAAGCCATGAGGAGCAAACCAGTGAGCAGCATCCCTCCAGGGCCTCTGCACCAGCTCCTGCCTCCAGGACTCTGCCTTGAGTTCCTGCCCTGACTTCCCTGTAAGACAGACTACAAGCTGTAACACAGTGTAGACCCTGTCCTCCTCAGGTTGCTTCTGGTCACGCTGTTTCATCACAGCAATAGAAACCCTAAGACAGTGGAGAACAAGATTAAGATCTTGACACATTACCCAGGTGGAATGTATAGGAAGCTGGGGGTTGATGGCCCCGTGCAGATTAACACTGAACCAAAGGTGAGAAGACAAGAAAGCACCGACTCACGGTCCGCTCTTGATAACTTCTCTTTTCTTTCTGCCGCCCTAGTGATAGTCATTTTTCTTTTAATCGTCACTTTGTTTTCTGTTCTCCAACCAGGTAAATGGTGATTTGGAAACATCCTCCTAACGCTGCGCTGCTTTCACAACTCCAAGTGAAAATAACTTCTATTAAGTTTAGTAAATTTATTTATGAGACTAAAATGGACTTTTGGGAGCATCTGCTTTCTTCTGGCTTCAAGTTGATTAGTCTAAACAGTGTTTGTTTATTTATTTATGTGACAAAATTCCCATGGTCACCGTGCAGTGTCCATAATCAGGCAGCTGAATGCTGCTGCAAAGTTTGGTAAATAGGAAACTGTGAGAGACACTGGCCATGCCATTAGCTCCTAACACGTTTGGTCGTGTATGATTTTGTGAGACATGTTTGCTATTTGTGGTTATTCAGATGAAACCAACAGCCCCCGTTTGATAGCTTAATTCAGACTCAAATATTTTTTCTTAACTTTGGAGCAGATACCAACATTTCAGAAGTTTTTATACTGTGTTCTAATAGGGAAATTGAGCCTAGAGGTCATACTCGGTTTAAACAGGAAAAAGAAAAATAATGTGAAAAGACAGAAAAAGTGGAGAAAGTTCTCAGCTGCCTCAATAGCCCTCAACACCTTTTAAAAACAGGGTCTTCTGAAATCTCTCTCACATACTTTACTATTTGTTTTCTCAAAGGAGGAATGAATCCAAAATCTAAAAACTTAGTTTAAACAAAATACATTCAGCAATCCTCATGTGACTATAAAAACAAAGTAACCAACCAACTTTGATGAAGTAAAAACATAAGAAAAAATCTTGGAATTAATGGTGTGCTGTGTTCCTGAACCTATCCCAACCACTTCCTCTGGGTTCCTAGTTATCTGACAACAACAAACCTTTTAAGAAACACCAGCCAGGCGCTGGGCTTCTTGCCATCGAAAGAAGCCAGCGTAATACAGGAGACAGTGAAGTGAGGATGCTTTGTAGTGAGAAAACCTTGGAAGTAGAAACCGCATGTGGCTGTGATGAACTTGGCCCCTCTACAGACAGGTGGGCTGCTCATCATGACCAAGATGCTGAGGGGAACCAAAAGCAACGGGAATTTATTAAATAAAGCCAGCAAAGATATCATTCCATGAAAGGCAGTTTTACAAAGGTACTTGACTGACCTCCGTAAGCCAATCTCTGCAAAGTTGTTCAGAGTTTAGAAAACACTCAGATAAATTCCCTTTTAGGGGAAACAGTCCTTGTGTAGGGAATGTATTCGTGAAGAATACTCCAGTGCTGTCTCTGAATAGAAAGCCATAGGTATCATGGATGACTGAAAATCAGAGCAGGGGTGGCTTTAGATGAAAGAGCAAAATATATGAAATTCCCATGGTCAGTGTCTAGCAATGATATCATCCTAACGTTTACAAAAATGGTCACATGTTTTTCATATATATATGTATATATTATATAACATATAATATAATATAATATATGTATATATAATACATGTATATATGTATATATATAAAACATTTTAAGTTTATTCTTTAAAAATACAACTTTTTGTTAATCTATTCACCCCCAATGCTCCCAGCTTGCCCCAGAACCTCCCATGACATCTCTCTCACAACTTCATGTCCACTTTATGTCTTTTTAACTAATAAGCACTGAGGCCGTTCAGTGTTACCCATATGCACATGAGTACAGGACCGTTTACTGAGGCATGGACACCTATTAGTAGATCTCCCTCCCTCAGCAGTCATCAGCTGCCCAGAGCTCCTCAGCTAGGGAGGCAGCCTCTGGTGCCCTCCGCCACCAATGCTGGAACGGTGATTAGCTTGAATGCATGCTGGCCTTGTACAGGTAACCATCAGTGCTGGGAGTGCTTGTGTTCAATGGCATTCACAGATTTCCTGCCCTTCTTCCAGCTCTTACTTCTCTTCCCTCTCCTGGGATGATTATACCAATCTGAACCGAGGTTGGTATAAATGACCCCTCTGTGGCTGACCACTCAGAGTCACTTATTCTTTTTGCTCAGCTGTGAATTTCTGCATTAATAACTTCCCACTACAGAAAGAAGAACAGCTACCAAAGTTGAGAACAGCAGAAGTCTACAAGTATAAATGTAAATATGTGAAATTGATTTCACAATGTTCTGCAAACAAAGTATGGTGTCTTCAGCAATAGGATCGTAACATCTAGTTATGACATACAACCAAGGCAAATGGCAATAACCTTTATTGTTCTGAGTGCCTCTAAGATAGTGGTTCTCAACCTGAATTGTGACTCCTTTGGGGCTTGAATGACCCTTTCACATCTTGCATACCAGATATTTACATTATAATTCATAACAGTAGCAAAATTACAGTTATGAAGTATCAAGGAAAATAATTTTATGGTTGGCAGTCACCACCACACAAGGAACTGTAGTAAAAGGTCTCAGCATTAGGAAGGTTAAGAATCCCTGCTCTAAGGACTCTCTGACTGCTAGCTTATAGGGAGGAAATCCATGCCTAACACTGAGATTTTCATTTAATGACCTATGCCTTCTGGGAGTAGCATCATCCATCCATGAAGACTACCTCATTTTTTAAAATTATTTTTCATTCACCCTCCTTAACTTTGTTGACACACCCTTACCCACTTCTCTAAAGTATCCCCTACCCCATTGCCACTGAAACCTTTAGCCACCAGTATTCCTCATTGCTCTTTCAAGTCAACTATATTCTACTCTCCCCTCTAATTATATTTTTTTGACTTGGATTGCAAGATTGTAGGTTTCCATATAGCTTCTTCATATACCCTTCATTTTGGTTAACTCTACCCCTGCCCACCCTTTCACCAACCTCACCCCTTCATACTTTTATAAAGCCTAAATAGTTGTTCATATCCTTCCTTCATTT
Source organism: Peromyscus eremicus (assembly GCF_949786415.1). Classification (NCBI taxonomy): domain Eukaryota; kingdom Metazoa; phylum Chordata; class Mammalia; order Rodentia; family Cricetidae; genus Peromyscus; species Peromyscus eremicus. Next base: position 123,323,690 of record NC_081420.1, read on the forward strand.
AAAAGAAAACTGAAAAATTCCCCATTCAGAACACAAAAGAATTGCTACGCAGTAAATAATAACCTGTTAGAGAGTATGCCAACAACAACCATCAACAATACATTGTTGATTAGTACCAATACGCCAGTGCACACAAGAAAGGCCCTCGTCCTCTGTAAGCTGCAACAAGCCTCAGTGTGTACCTGTGATGGGGGAAGAAGTTTGAACCAGGTAACATCGAAGACTACAATTTTTAAAAGCACTTGCTTATTACGTAAGTAATAGTGTTTGTTAGAGAGAACTACAAAAACGGATGAGAAGAAAAGCAGTAACACTGTCCTTTCCAAAACCAGAGGTGTCTTAGATGACAGATGCTTTTTGAAACAGTAGGATGGGGATGCTGTGGCAGCACAATGGCACACTCAGAGTTATTGGTCTGTCTTGTCCCCCAAACCATGGTAGACATGGCTCAGATATGACCTAACTGATTTCTCATGGACCTGCTGGCAAGACTTTTTCTTTCAAGTTATTCAGACCTTTTCAGGATAAATATTTGAGCAAAAATGGATTTTCTTATTGTTGAGCTTTGTAGACAAAGCCTGGAAGCTGCTTCAAAAGAAAACAATAATCAATCATGATTTTTTTTCTGTGCTCTACTGAAGTACCAAGCAGCAGTTCGCAATTTTTTCTTTATTTCTTGGGCATTGTTTTCATTTTAGTTTTTCAATATAAATCATTAAAAGAATTGTAAGCTATAACTCAGAACAAAAGGCAGGTCCTTTCTACACTACTCATTCTCTTGAACTGTCAACAGTTCTAAGCTTAGAAAGGCCAATATCATCTCATTGGTTCTATTTTTTTACCTAGGAAAAGAAAAGTCAGTCACATGTCCAGTGTCACATTCCCCAGCTGTGACTGAGAAAGTAGGTTCCTGAGGATCTTACCATACAGAGTCACTTCAATATCATAAACGTCTTTCATGTCACTTAATACATTTCTGCATTATTACTTTTTAAAGAGAATTAACTTACTCATTATTTTCTAGTTACAAATATAAAGTATCTACCATTTCATTGTGGACAACTTACTTAATATTAAAGCTTCAATTTCCTCATTAGCAAAATAAAAATAATTCCAATATTTTTGAAACTTCAAAACAAAATTAATATATGTCAACTATGATAATGCTGAATACATAGTATTATAAGGGAAGCATTGAAATTTAGAGTGATTTTTTTTCTTTTCTATATTTACTTTATAATAGTTGGCACAAAAACACTGGATTATAATTAAGACAATGACTTGTCTCTAAGAAAGAAATTTAAGCTTGTAACCAAATGATGTGTGGTAGCATAGGTTCCTAAGGATGGTCCTCAACAGAATGTATACATTTGCTTCTTTAAATAATCCTTTATTTGTACTCTCTTTAAGTCTCTTGTAGGCCATAATATATTATAGATATTCAGCTGTGTATTAAAGCTATACTTTGACTGGCCAAGGGTCTGTCAAATGGGAAGCCATTTATCATGAATATGTATTTGAAATACAATATTTCAGCTGTCTTCTGCTATGAAATTCTTGTGTGCCCAAATACTTCCAAACTATTATGGCAAACAGTTAAGCTTCTCAGACACTGTTCCCCTAGGTACTAACTCCCCCTACTCCGCTTCAGAGCCTAGGAGACAAGCAGGCAGTAGATGCATAGCTTTGTTTCTTGTGCAAATGAAGCTCAGACCATCCCCTTCCCTCAGGCTAGGGACATGGTAGACATATTGACTGAGGACCATAGGGCTTTTTGCATAACCAGGTACAGTAAGGACTGGAGCAGAATTCCAGAGACACACACAGAACCTCTTGGCCAGAAAGAGAAGAGGAAGATAGAGGTTCTGTAGAAGGTAAAGCAGATCTTGTGTAGGGTTTTCTGAGAGCCAGGAGTAAGGAGCTAGGAAGATGAGATGGAGGATGAAGGAACCGAGGATGAAGATCAGGTCAAAAACATAGGAGCTTACTAAAACTATGAGGACAGGAAAACTGGGCACAGAGAGGAGCTGAATGTGAGGACAGGGCTGAAACTGTAGATAGAATTGACCTAGAAGAATAAAGTGATTTGACTAAAGATTAACTCAGTGTGCTTAGATTCATTTGATATCTCCCAGATTAGTATCCTTAGCCGTTTGTAACATCTGTTCTAAACCCTGATAGAAATCTCCTCAAGGCAGGCACTTGGGGGGAATTCGTTAATAATCAGTATTTCTAAACCTTACTACTAAGGAATAATTACAAATACTTCTTATACATGCATAAACAGGATGTAAATTTATACAATCACACTTCATTCACCTACCAATGGTAATCTTTTATAAGATAAATTTGGTCCAGGTGGTGGTGGCACAAACTTTAATCCCAGCACTCAAGAGGCAGAAGTGGGTGAATCTTTGTGAGTTTAAGGCCAGCCTGCTACAGAGTGAGTTCCAGGAAAGGCACCAAAACTACACAGAGAAACTCTGTCGCAAAAAAAAAAAAAAAAAAAAAAAAAAAAGATCAATTTGGGCAGTGTACATATACTTCTTTAATATTTGATAAATATAAATATAAACACACAAAGTGTCAATAAGAGAGTTAAGTTATTATTAAGCTATATAAATCAAAATGGCATTTGACTTTCCAGAGGCATGAAAAAAACAAAGAGAAATAATCAATGTACTCTACAAATCACACCACACAGTGCCTCATGGTAATCTATAAAATCCATATATTTTATCATAAACAATAGCAATAGTATACATTTAAATACAATCTTTTAATAATTTAACTTCTATTCATCAATATATCGAGGCAGTCTAACCAAAGTTTTTTCTAGCTTTTCTAGCAGAAAATATTTGACATATAGATATTCCTACATGATTTCCATATCAATGTCATAATAATAAAACAAGATATCAAGTTCAATAATAAGCAGAACAGAAAACAGTATAGAATGCCTTTGGGAATCGACAATTCAGAGGAAGGAGATTTCTGCAGAGGAAAAATCTGATACAAATGTGATCAGACTCATTCAGGGCACTATGTCAATCTCCATCAAAATTCTAACACAATTCTTTCACAGATCTCTAAAGGATAATTTTCAACTTCATATAGAAACACACACACACACATACACTGCCCCCCCCCCTTAAAAAAAAGCATGAAATTATCACAAAAATAGACATGTTGATCAATGGAATAGAATTGAAGACCGACACATAAGTTCACACACCTATGAACACTTGATAGTCTCATAAAGAAGCCATGAATGAACAATGGAAAAAGACAGCATCTTTAACAAATATTGCTGGTCAAACTGGAGATTGGCATGTAGAAGAATCAAATAGACACATACTTAATCACCATGCACAAAACTCAACTCCAAATGTATCAAAGATCTCAACATAAAACCAGAAACATTGAACCTGACAGAAGAGAAAGTAGGGAATAGCCTTAAACTCATTGGCATAGGAGAAGACTTTCTGAACAGAACACCATTAGCACAGACATGAAAATCAAGAATTAATAAATAAGACTTCATGAAACTGCAAAGGTTCTGCACCACAAAGGACACCATCATTCGGATAAAATGACAAGCTACAAAATGGGAAAAGATTTTTTCCAACTACACATTAGATAGAGGGCTAATACCCAAAATATATGAACTCAAAAATCTAGATTTCAAGAAAATAAATAACCCAATTAAAAATGGGGTAAGATTTAAACAGAATTCTCAAAAGAGGAAACTCAAATGGCTGAGAAACACTTAAAGAAATGGTCAATATCTTTAGTCATCAAGGAAGTGCAAGTCAAAACTACTTTAAGATTCCTTCTTATACCTGTCAAAATAACTAAGATCAATAAAACAAATGACAGCTCATGCTGGCAAGGATATGGAGCAAGGAAGTGCATCCATTGCCAGTGGGAGTACAAACTTGTACAGCCATTATGGAAATCAGTGTGGTGGTTCCTCAGGAACATAGGAATCAATCCACCTCAAGATCCAGCTATACCACCTGTATTAGTCAGGGTTCTCTAAAGGAAAAGAGCTTACATATAGAATGAATATATATGGATAGTCATATATATTCACATTAATACATTCAATGAGTGACTTATAGGCTATAGTTCAGCTAGTCCAACAACGGCTGTCTACCAATGGAAGGTCCAAGAGTCCAGTAGTTGTTCAGTCCACAAGGCTGAATGTCTCATCTCAGTTGGCCTTCAGTATATACCAGAATCCCAAAGAAGTAGGCTATAATGTCAGTGAAAGTATAGACTTGCCAGCAAGAGGAAGAGCCAGAACAAGCTGGCAGAGAGAGAGAGAGAGAGAGAGAGAGAGAGAGAGAGAGAGAGAGAGAGAGAGAGATTGCTTTTTCCATGTCCTTTACATAGGCTGCCAGCAGAAGGCATGGCCCAGATTAAAGGTGAGTCCTCACAGCTCAAAAGATCTAAACTAAAAGTGGATCTTCCCATTTCACTGGCCAAGCCATCCCCCCAGCTACCCCAGGTCTCTTTCCTATGACCTTTTCTCTGAGAAACAATGCCTTATTTCTTTCTATTTAATTGATCACGTGCTCTTTAAAATAAGTGGCCATAGTTATTTTTAGTATAATTTTATAAAAAGCACCATGTTTGGATTCTAGGCTTTTTTTTAAGATAAATAGTTTTTTATTTAGTAGTTTTCACTTTTCTTTTTATTCTGTCTTCATATTCAATTGTAGTTACATCAATATTTTCTGGGGGTTTTTTTCCTGTATGGAAAGTGGAAATTATCAGCATATAATCTAAATATAATTCACCTAATAAGAGATAATGTCTGTTCCTATGTCTTTAAAAATAAAGATATAAAATTTTTTTAAAAAGTGGATCTTCCTACTTCAAATTATTTAATTAAGAAAAATCCCTCACAGGTGTACCCAATGTTTGGGTTTTAGTTAATTTCAGATGTAGTCAAGTTGACAACCAAGAATAGCCATCACATCACTCTTGGGTATGTACCCAAAATATGCTTCATCCTACCACAGAGACACTTGTTCAACCATGTTCATTGCTATTCTATTCATAATAGTCAGAGACTGTAAGCAATCTAGAAGTCTCTTAATAGCAGAATAGATAAAGAAAATATGGTACATTTACACAGTGGCGTATTACTCAGCCATTTAAAAATGAAATCATAAAATTCACAAGTAAACAGATGGAACTGTAAAAATATCATCCTGAGTGAGGTAAACTAGACCCAGAAAGACAAACATGGTATGTATGTGCTTACCTATGGATATTAGGTTGAGACAATGATAACCAAGCTACAATCTAAAGAACCACAGAGGCTAGGTATAGAGTAAAGGACTAGGGGGGCCAGCTAGAGGTTCCTGGGAAAGGGAAATAGAATAAACTGGAGGATCAAGTAGAGAAGGGCAGGAAAAAGGGTAAGAGAGGAAATATATGGAGAAACAGCTAAAATTAAGGGTCATTTGAGGGATCATATGGCAACCTAATACAGTCGACGCTTCCTAAAATAAATACATATATGAAATCAATTTAAATGAAATAGCCAAATAATGGGGAAGACAAGAGCCCCAAATGGACATCTTTTGACACCAAATGAAATTTTAATACTAGGATTGTGTTACATCTAATTGAATTGTTGGCAAAAAGGGTCTCATAAGAACCTCCAAACAACCTGGGATGTTGATAAGACTATAAATAGGTTGCTCTCCACAAACTATTGGCAAGGCCATATTGCCAAAGCGAACACCTACACAACTCATTGAATATGGAGAAGTCAAACTAGTGCCTGTCTACATACAGACTTCACCCCTACTTTGTAGCATTTTTGGTACAGGAAGGTACTATGCATGCTACCAAAGGAGAAATGTAAACACCAACCCAGCTACAAACCCTCTGATCCACAATAGTGTCCTGCATGCAAGATATGCTAGTGCAGTGGAGGCACAAAGTTTGTGGGATTCACCAACCAATATCTGATTTGACTTGAGGAAGGCCACTTCAGGACCTGGAACCCATACTCGATGCTGCTTGGGTGACCAAGAACCCGAAACTAGCTAGCCTAGGGACCTAAGGTAAAACCAAGTACCACTGTTCTGCTAAAAGAACACATCAATAAAATGAATCCTAATGATGTTTTGTTGTACTTGTAGATCAGTGCCTTGCTCAGTCATTGTCAGAGAAGCTTCCTCCTGCAGCAAATGGGAACAAATACAGAGACCCATAGCCAAACATTATGCAGAGAATGAGAGACTTTGGGACAATCTCTTCCTAAACAGGATGTCTCCATCAAATCTCTCCCCTCAGGGTGTAGAGAACAACATGGAGGAAGAGGCAGAAAGAGTGTAAGAGCCAGAGGGGATGGAGAACACCAGGAAATAAGGCCCTCGAGACCAACAGACTGGTGCACATATGAACTCACAGAAAGTGAGACAGAATGCACAGGGCCTGCACAGGTCTGCACCATTGGGGGCCTAAAGATGAAAGAAGTGGACGCATGCCCCAAACCCTAACCCAGAAGTTATTTCGAATTGACAGCTTCTTGCAAATGAAAATTTAGTTTTCTCCAAAGGAGTCTCACTGGGCAAACAAACTACTGTTAAGGTTATATAATGGTGTACTGCACGCCCATCATTAGATGCCAACAGAAAACAAACTCAATGGCATCTTTGGAGGTTCCTTGTCTTGTGTGGGGGTGGGGGAGCAAAACAGCTTGACCACACAGCTGCCATGACAGGCTTAGAGGCCCAGACACAGCTTCTGGCAGGCAACACCTGGACCCAGGAAAAGCCATAAGCTGACCCCACCCAGTGGGGCCTGCATCTAAGGTGAATACATGACACTCCAAACATTCCCTATACCCCTAGACAAATGTCAGCCAATAAGGGTCTTGAACTGTGGTGAGCCACAGGAATATGAAATACAAGTCCAGCTGTATATTATAAGCTATACCTTGACAAGACCAAGGGTCAGTCGAGTGGAAAGCCAATCAGCAAGGACTATTGGTGTTATGCGGCTTAATATTCAGTTGTGCCTTGCTATGCCTTGCTATGAATTCCTTGTGCTCATAATTATCCTAAAATATGTATGTGTGTGTGAATCTCCATTTCAAAGCACCTGGATAGTCATGTAGACAGAACCTTCTGCCTCTGAGCTCCAGGGCCCCTCTTTAGCATTTGTTTTGGGTATCTGCCTTTTGCAAATATCCTCCTTGAGCTACTTCCTAAGATAAAGTCAACCCCAAACAAAGCCTTAAAAGACAAGCAAGGAACAGATAGCTACCAGGCCATCTGCTAGACACCTGAAAACCCCCCAACTTAGATAAAATGTTTTTTCTGAGACTACAGGTCTCACAGGCCAAATGCCTACCAACTAGATGAACAAGCTTTGCTTCTTGTGCAAATCAAGGCTTTCTCTCTCTCTCTCTCTCTCTCTCTCTCTCTCTCTCTCTCTCTCTCTCTCTCTCTCTCTCTCTCTCTCTCTCTCCACCCCAGAGAACCTCTTAGATCAAAAAGGCCTTTCCTCTCACCAGGCATTTCAAGCTGTGAAGCAGATTGACTAGCTATCAGTACTCTCCCCCTACCCTGTCAGGAAACTAGTGGCAGAGGAAAAAAGTAACAGTTTTAACTTTCAGTGACCTACAGACTTTTCCTACCCTATTACCTGTAAGTTTAAAGTTGAACACACTTATGAAAGATTCTTAATGCCTTCACCTAACCACAGTAAGGACATATTTCTAGCACATAAATTCCTTTTCTGATTTATCCCAACTGCTAACTGACTCTTATCTCTCCCCTTTTGAGTTGCAAATAAAATTGCCAGGAAGCCTCTAGCAGGGACCCCTACAATCTTGTGCTGTAAACAAAACATGAGGTGTTATTGCTGCTTGAGATAGGATATAGAGGAGCCCCGGAAGAAGGGGGAAGAATTGAGGGAACAAAAGATTGAGGAAATGAAGGATGGAGGAAACTAAGATTTGGGGGAATTAAAAGAATTGAAACTAGGGAAATCATGAGAATTGGAACTAGAGAAACTAAAAGAATTGGAACTAGGAAAACTAAGAGAATTAGAACTAGGGAAACTAAGAGAATTGGAACTAAGGGAACTAAGAGAGGGAATAAAGGAACCAAGGAAATAAAGAGATCTGAGAGCATTGAACTGGTAATTGAATGATGGTGACTGAGGAATAAACAAATTGAACTAAAGGGCTCTGAGCAACCGGATTCATTCCCGTGTAGATGGTAGTATCTCTCCTGAGCCCCTGGAATTGTATAAATTTAAGGCTGAACCCTTAAATATGATACAAAACTGAGCCCTGGAAATCCTCTCATCCCAGCCTCTGCTATGTTAAAAACCCTACCCTGCCTGGGCTCAGGGCTCTCTGCTCTCACTGCTGTGTTGGACAGAGAGTCCAAGCTTGAAAATAAAGGCTCTTTGCTTTTACATATGGAATTCGGTATTCACAGTGGGTGGGGAGGGCTGTGATCAGGGATAACATTTGGGGGCTCATCTGGGATCCCCCAAGCCCACTGGGACCACCACCCATGGAGCCTGAAGCCAGCCGGTAAGTGTTTCTAAATGTCTGTCTGCCCTGTTTGTCTGTGTTCAGTTTCGTTTCTGTGGCATGCCTAAAGTCAGTGATTGTGATCAGAAACAGCTAAAGGTGGACGCGCTGGAGGACCATGATCACAAGGGTCTGGAAGACATTTCAGACCCCAGTAGTGGGGTCAGGGAGTCCCACATCTGTTTGATTGAGGATGGAGAGCCTCAGATGTGGTGTCTGTGTTTCTCTGTATTTGTGTTGGTCAGCTATTGCCCTGGGAAAATTGTTTGCCTTTCTGTTGGAATGTCCTGCCTACATGAATATGTGAATGTGTGAAAAATGTGGCCACAAGTATGCGTGTTTTATGCCTGGGCTTGTGTGTGCATTGTGACTCCTGATAGAAACTGTACATGGACAGCCTTTGGAGTCGGATCATCAGCAGAAGGGACAAAGGGTCCCTTTGGTTGAACTGGGACAGGCCAAGAGTACTCCTACCCCCCATTGCTTACTTGCTCTCTGACTGGGAGCATGGGCAGCAGTGGGTGAGGGAGTGCACTGTTGTGGTGTGGCATGTCAGGCAGGCTGCAACCAGGGAAGCCCAGGGGTTACCAAGGGTACATGGTGTGGTCGGGCACTAGGGCAGGCCATGAGTACCCCAGAACCTGGACACAGCTGGTTCAAGGCCAGGCCCCCACGAAGGGAGCCTTGGGGTGGAGACTTTGCAGCACAGCGGGAGCCAGCAGGGGCCCCCCATAGCTCAGAGTGTGCCTGACCCAGGCTCACTGTGGGACTCTGGGCTGAGAGAGAACTATCCCTCTGAGATCACAGCCTAGGAGTGGCCTACAGGGGCTCAGCCAGTGCATGGAGTCCATTCCAGTCTGCCGCTCTTGTGCACTTGGGAATCTGGGGTTAACAACAACTGTAGCTAGAGTTTTCCTGCCTGGCCCACGGTCAGGGCAAATCTCTCTCACCTGCCAGTCCCACAGCCGCTCAGACCCAACCAAGTAAACACAGAGACTTATATTGCTTACAAACTGTATGGCCGTGGCAGGCTTCTTGCTAACTGTCCTTACAGCTTAAATTTATCCATTTCTATTAATCTATACCTTGCCATGTGGCTCGTGGCTTACTGGCATCTTCACATGCTGTTTGTCATCACGGCGGCTGGCAGTGTCTCTCTGACTCAGCCTTCCACTTCCCAGCTTTATTCTCCTCCTTGTCCCACCCACAATTCCTCCTGCCTGACTACTGGCCAATCAGTGTTTTATTTACCAAACAATCAGAGCAACACATTTGCCATACAGAACATCCCACAGCAAACAACCTTTTGTCCCCATGCTGCACGCATCCTTTTCCCCTCCTATGCTGATGGGTGAGGTTCCCAAAACCTGCTCTGGGTCTTCCCACCAAACCTGACTGAGGTTTGACTCCAAGGGTGGAATGGAGTGCCACTGCCTATGGTTGCTAAGTTACTACTGCTATGTTATAATGCTGGAGCCAGGGCTACCTTGATCATTCATATCCAATAGATTGTTCACGTTAGAACAGTGCTAATGCTAGTTTAGTTATTCTTGTTATGGTATATGCATGTATTTCTGTTCTTGTTTAAAAGATTGTAGCTATACAATATGTTCTAGACTACTAAGGGGAACCACAAGGAAGACTTTGGTGAGAATTTCTGTGTTTAAAAAAATAAGGTACAAAGCAGGAGACTGAAATAAGAAAGAGAAGAAAAAGAAAAGAGAAATTTGTCTGAAGTAAATGTGTGAGGAATCAAAGGAACAGACTGAAGGTATATGGAAGGTTGTAGAAGGCCAGAGGGCATGTGAACTATGCTGTGGTTTCTCATACCTGCAAATTATGAATTTGAAAGTTAATTCTGGTTGGTTTTCATTTTAAAAATAGCTGATGATTCTTCACTGCAAAATGTTTATGTTAAAAATGGAAATACATACATGTGTATGTGTGTGGACACATACGTGACTTGGATCTAACTCTGTATGTGTGAATATAAGCTAGCTTTAACTGTATGTATATGTATGTAACTGGATCCAACTGTGCATAGGTGTGCAAGTAACTATTATTTAAAAAAACATGGGGTTTTTTTTTTGGTTTTTTTTTTTTTTTTTTTTGGTTTTTTGAGACAAGGTTTCTCTGTGTAGCTTTGCGCCTTTCCTGGAACTCACTTGGTAGCCCAGGCTGGCCTCGAACTCACAGAGATCCCCCTGCCTCTGCCTCCCAAGTACTGGGATTAAAGGCGTGCGCCACCACTGCCTGGCTTAGAAAAACATGTTTTAAATAGCAACCATGTGGCTTTCCTCCATCTTGGCTAGTGACCTGATCACAATGTAGGTAGTCATGTGGCTGGCAGCCATCTTTTACTAAGGTTATAAAGATCTATTCAGATTAACAAAAGCTAACTTAGAGATTTACACCTAAGTACTTATGTCTTTGCCAAGTATTCAACAGCAAGCTTCTAGAGAATTTAAATAGATGGCTACATGTATTTAATAAATAAGGTATTTGATAAATATTAAAGTTGCACCTCAATGCTTTTATACACAAGAATGTACCTTGCTTGGCAGCTAAACTTTGTAATTTAAGAGTCACCCAGGTGATAGTCATCAGAAACTGAGATGTTAATTTCTTGTGATGCAGAAAGACAATGGCCTAGGCAAAGGGCTTGAAACAGCTTCTGACTCCATGAGTCTTGAACCTTTGGGGGTTAAAAAATAACCTTTTCACAGGGGTAGCCTAGGACCACCTGCACGTCAGATGTTTGCATTGAGATTCAACAATGGCAAAACTGCAGTTGTGAAATAACATTGGGAAAGTTGAGAACCAGTGACTTGGAGACTATTTCTTCCTTAATTCAAGATCTACTCAGGCTTAAGAACGTATGTCTAGCCTCTTTGTCTTTGCTAAATTTGTTAATCTTAAGCTATTTGGATAAACTGAGTCATATAAATGTTTTGTATTGATACTAAAAGGAGCTTCAATTGAGAAGTTGTTGTTTTTTAAGGCTCATACTCAACAGAGATAAAACTACAAAGTCCCATTCCAAAGGTCAGGCATTTAAATAAAGTTCCCATTCTCTCAGGGGCTTGGAGAAAATTGCTGCTTTCTAAAAAAGGAGTCACTCTCCTTATTTCTGGTGAAAGGAACTTAGGGCTCTTCCATTTGGTTTTTGTTTCTTTACTGAACCCGTATTTGATACTAGAAGAGCTTCAGTTCAAATCATTGTTTTTAATGCTACTTATTGTAGACTGTTAGAGAACACAAGTAAATAGTCATCTTATAAATAATCAAGTTCTTTAATTGTAGTCAGGGTAAGTACTGCTGTAATTAATTACAGGGATAAGCCTTACTCAGTCCCTTGTACATGTTTTCAGGGTTGAGCTTGAAACAAGTAACTAGAAACAAAGTATGTCTATTCAGATATACCTGGACAGCCCTCATACTTCAGAGGTCTGCAGAATATGGCATTTAAAATGTTAATCTAAAAGTTTACTATATCAGACAGACTCCCAGATCCTAGCAGTGACCCATGGTCTCCAAAGAAGATTATGTATGGGGCACCATGATGTCTCCACCTGGATTATGGCAATGCCGACCACAGGGCAAGATACCCTAATAGAACACCTGTCAATAGGACCTGGCCCAGACTGTAGACAAGCAGCAGGACACTGGAGAATTGATTGTATCCCTTTTGCCTAGACAAAGTAAGACCAGTCTTCCCCATGTCCCTCTTCCATAGGAAAAATTCTACCCTATTGTGCCTGATAGCTGAAGAAGATTGATGCTGTTTTGATACTTGTGTCTCCAACGCTATGGAGACCTGGGTATGGTTTGGTCCCTGTCATTCATAGAATCGAAAGCTGCTTGGTCTGCACTCAAATTTATCCTTCTCAGATCTCTGATAATATTGACATCTTGTCTAACCATAACTTTGTCACCTTGGCAGCATCAGACAACCAGATCCTCCCACAAGGCTATAGCCAGCCTGTTGGCTCATTCTTAAGAAAATATTCTAAGATATGAAAGTTTAAGTAAGTCATAAAGATTTAAATATGGCTCTGAAGAAAGGTCTGAGGATATGAAAGTCTATGTAAGTTTTGAGAATCTAAGAATGTTTTAAGATATATAAAAGGTCTGAGGATATGAAAGCTTATAAGCTTTGAGCATCTCAGAAAATTATTTAAGATATAACTGCAAGTTGTGAAAATATACATGAATGATTTAGATTATGAGAAATGTTTCAGACATTTTGTAATATAATTCATATAGGCCTCAGAGGATTAAAATAGTCATAAAACTGGATCCACTTCACAGAGGTTATAAGGACTCCAGATAAGTACAGCTTAAATTTTCTCCATTTGTCTATTCCTAAGGATGGTATTTTTTCCTCCTGGTCTTGGGACTCCTGCTCTTCCCAATTACTAAATCTATGGGCCTGAAAGTTCCAAATAAGTTCATGAATTTTAACTTCTGTTCCTAGTTTAAGTTTGTCTCAACAGGTTTCCATTTGGCTGGCAGACACCTCCAAGCTTCAGTTGCTGACTACACTGCTCCAGACAACTGTGAGCTCTGGACTTGCTAAAAGCTGACATGGACCAGGCAATGTGATTGTCTCCTATCTCTACAGCTGGGTCAGATAGACATATGCTTCTGACAGATGCCCCATTGCCCAGCCTTTGACTAGCTTTTCAGCCTTTTTTGGGGCCCTGACAATGGTGCCCCAATGTCAGCTCAAAGCAGTTCCAGAAGAGGATACATCATCCCATGTTCCTTGCCAAAAATAGGTTGAAATCCTGGGTCTAAAGGAAACTCCCTGGCATAGGGGACAAAATGGCTAACTATAATGCCCATTGACATACCAGGAAAATAGGTTCAGAGTTGTCAATTGATAAATTTATTAACTGAAATGTCTCTGCAATAAGATAAGACACTTGGCCTTCTTTATGCAGAAACAAAGAGGTATTATATAAGATTATAATCTGGTTGTACTCAAAGATCAGAACTACAGGCCTCCTTAAGAATGGCAATAGATACAGATGTCACTGTGCTAGAAAAAAATTGTTAGCTAATGGTTCTTAGGTCCCAATACCCTTAAACTCCTGGACAGGTAGGACTCATGATTGAGTCCTGTCATTGGTACTTGTGAAAGTGGTAATGGGGGTGGGGGGACAAAACAACTTGACCACACAGCTGCCATGACAGGCTTAGAGGCCCAGACACAGCTTCTGGCAGGCAACACCTGGACCCAGGAAAAGCCATAAGTTGACCCCACCCAGTGGGGCTTGCATCTAAGGGAAAATACATGGCATTCTAAACATTCTCTACACCCCTAGACAAATGTCAGCCAACCAATAAGGGTCCTGAACCTTGGAAATCCCCTCACCCCAACCTCTGTTGTGATAAAAACCCATCCCTGCCTGGGCTCAAGGCTCTCTGCTCCCACTGCTGCGTTGGACAGAGAGTCTAAGCTTCAAGCTTGAAAATAAAGGCTCTTCGATTTCACATACAGGATTTGGTCTTCACAATGGTCTTTTCAGTGTTCCCTCAATCTGGGCATAACAGTCTCATAATGTCATGTCTGGTTTTTTTTTTAATACTAAGTTTTAATTTTTGTTTTAGTTTTATTTTATTTGTATTTTTTCTCCCCTTTACACTATAAGTTGTCTGAGTATATATTATGGCTTCCAGTTAGTGTTTTTATGGGATTATGAGTGTGCACACAAATGGGTCTCTGATTCTTATACCCTCTCTTGGACTCTTTTCCTTCTTGCCAGGAATGATTATAGACTAGATTAAATCACTGCTCACTCCAGGTTCCCTGGATATCCAGTGTGGTCACTTTTAGCTGACTCATAGCCCTTCAGATGTCCAGTGTTAGCCATCTGTTTGGCCCACTCTAGATACCAACACCATCTTGTCAAAACCTTAGTTGGTTCTCATCAGAGTCCACATCCCTAGAGCCTCAGCCACATTAGGCCCCATGCACAGACACACTAAAGCTAAATTGCACTTGGCAGGTCAGCAGGCAGGACAGCTCAGAGTGGAGAATTCTGAGAGAGTAGAAGACCCTCACAGCAATCCTTCTCAGCAGGAAACACATGGATGCTTGATTTGTTTACATTACTAAAGCTAGCAGGCAGCCCAGCTCTTGCCCACACATCACCACTTACAGATGCTAGGTGTCAAGACAGGGATTAGCAGCCTTGGGAGCTACTGAGAACTGATCCTTCCTTTGTGGCTAACTTTAGACCCCACCTCTCACTTCCCCAGTAACAGTAGGAACATAAACATCATCTTTGACGCGTGTTAGGATTTAAGTTGACATATGAAATGGTAGAGATATAAAAGTCTGTTGAGGCCCATTTAGGTAAAGATATTTCCTTCTGGCCAAAAGAATAGACTCTACCTCTGGCTCTAAGTGTAGACTTGACATTCTGATCTGCTTCAAAGGCTAGAGCATTACATACCCTTTTTCCTCCCTTAAGAGTTAATCCAACTGGGCCAGTCAATCACCTGGCCAGGATATCACTCCCAGGAAAGCTGATTCACTTGAAGAACTGCTAAGGAGATGAGATGAAAACTTATCCTATTAACAAGATAATGCACTTATCCTATGCAGAAAGCCGTCCCACTTGGTGCAAGTGCAGAGGGAGCCTCTGTCTGCAGCATGCCTGCTTTTCTGAGCTAGAGCAGCTCCTTTTCCTTTTTTTGCCCAAAAGTCTAAGTAGGAACCCTGACACCCTGGGCATCCTCACTCTTTCTCCAGAGCCTCCCTCTCCTTCTGCATGTAGGTGCTTGTGACATTTGCTCCATCATATTTTGTTATTTCTCATACCTTTAGCTTGGGATTTCCCTCTCATTCATACCTTAATCCATCTTTTCTCTTTTCCTATTTTCTTGTTTTACTTCTGAAGCCTGGATCCCCTTAGCTCTAAAATGCATAAATGTTTTCCTCCATCAACACCCTGGAGCTGTCTCTGAGCCTTATTTGTGAGATAAGAGCTCCAGTGTCCTGTAGGAAAGCTACATGAGGACTCTGACAAGTCACTGTGTCTCTCACTACAGAGGGGACCCCCCACCAAGTATGAAGAATACAAATCTAAGTGAAGACAAATGCCCCAAAAAGATGCAAAACACAAATAGTGAGCACAGGGGAAAGACAAAAACTGAAAGTCCCACCTATCCCAACAGATGTGCAAAGAATCTGAGAAAATAGGCCACTTAGAGACCTGACTGTTAAGTAAAATATCATCCAGTCCTGGGTAACTCTGCCCATGCAATAAATCAGATCAGGTCAAATCAAACCAAATAAAAGTTCAGGTTTTAATCTGAGCAAAGCTGTGGTGATATTGTGTTCCCCAAAATATTGTGCACCCTAATAAACTTATCTGGGGTCAGAGACAGAACAGCCACAATATTAAACATAGAGGTTAGGCAGTGGTAGCACACGCCTTTAATCCTAGCATTCCAGAGGCAGAAATTGGTCTGGATCTCTGTGAGTTCAAGGCCACATTGGAAACAGCCAGGCATAGTGACACACGCCTTTAATCCCAAGAAGTGAGCCTTTAATCCCAGGGAGTGATGGCAAAAACAGAAAGATATATAAGGCATGAAGACCAGAAACTAGAAGCATTTGGCTGTTAAGCTTTTAGGCTTCTAGCAGCAGTTCAGCTGAGATCCATTCGGATATGAGGACTCAGAGGCCTCCAGTCTGAGGAAACAGGATCAGCTGGGGAACTGGCAAGATGAGGAAGCTGTGGCTTGTTCTGCTTCTCTGATCTTCCAGAGAATTCACCCCAATACCTGGCTTGGGTTTGATTTTATTAATAAGAACTTTTTAAGATTCCAGCATTCACCCCAATTCCTGGCTTGGGTTTGATTTTATTAATAAGAACTTTTTAAGATTCCTGATACACAAAGCCATTCCCAGGTGGTCCCAGGGGAAGAGAAGAAACCATGAGAGGAAACCATGAGGCAAATCTATGAGGCAAGTCTGTAGGTGTGGTCTTTGAGCAGCTCCAAGGGAGGAGCAGCTGCTTATCAGGCTTTCTTTGGGTGGGGTCTGGAGAAGGCAGCTCCAGGGGAGGAGCCAGTGCTTGGCATGCTGAGGGCGGGGTTTGGAATGGGGACCTGAGCTGGAGATCCCCAAAACCAACCACAAGCTCAGCTCCTCAATACCAGAAACTGAGAAAAATAAGGTAGCTGAAAAGTCAGAAGTAGCTTTAGAGTCCCAATTTTAAAGGATCGGTGACAACACTGACAATCCAAATAAGCTGTAATGTCAGCTGAAATAAATCCTTTCCTCCCCAAGTTGCTTTTGGTCAGTGTTTTAGCATGAACCCTACAGATGCAGCACTACAAACCCTAGTTAGGACACAAACCTACAGGCAATATTCTGTTAAATGTGAATAGACAATATTTCCAGTAAAATCTGGAACAAGATATGGATGATGTGACAAATATTTCCAGTAAGAGAGGAGGATAAAAATTGATACATAAAAATCAGTAGCTTTTCTATATACCAATAACATACTTGCCAAGGCATAAATTAGAATATCCCATTCATGATAGCTTTTTAAAAAATGCTCAGGAATAAACCTAACCAGGAGGTAGAAGGCTTCTACAAACTTCAAAATATTGAGGCAAAGTGTTAAAGGAGACATAAGAAGACAAAAATATCTTTCATGCTTAAGAATTATCACAATTAATATCATGACATAGTTGTACTACAAAAAACTGGTCTACAAGTTCAATGCAGTTCCTGTTAAAATTCCAATTGTGATCTTCACAGAAAAAAAAATCACTAAAAAAAATCCTAAAATTCATATAGAAACATGAAGACTCATCCTCAAATTATAGCAGAACTATAATGATAAAAATAAATACATACATGTGAACAAACAAAGTATCTGGTTAGTTTTTTTTGTCAAATTCACATGAGTTAGAGTCACCTGGGAAAAGAAACTTTAATTGAGAAAATGCCTCCCTCAGCTTACCTGTAGGCAAGTCCATAGGGCATTCTCATGGTTGACATGGGAGGGTCCAGCCCATTATGAGCAATGCCGCTCCTTGGCAGGTAGTTCTAGCTTTTGTAAGAAAGCAAACTAAACAAACCAAGGGGTATTGGGGAATATTATTTTAAGATGTGTTGCTTTTGTTTATGTTGCATTTGTTGAACTCTGTGAAGCTGTGTTACTTTGCCTGTCTAAAACACCAGATGGTCTAATAAAGAACTGAACAGCCAATAGCAAGGCAGGAGAAAGGATAGACGGAGCTGGCAGCCAGAGAGAATAAATAGAAAGAGGAATCTGGGAAAGGAGAGATCTAGGAGCAAGAGAAGGAAGAGAACATCAGAGGCCAGCCACTCAGCTACACAACCAGCAACAGAGTAAGAGAAAAAGTTATACAAAAATAGAGAAAAGTAAAATCTCAGAGGCAAAAGATATAAGGGATAATTTAAAGTTAAGAAAAGCTGGCAAGAAACAAGCCAAGCTAAGGCCAGGCATTCATAATTAAGAATAAGCCTCCATGTGTGATTTATTTGGGAGCTGGCTAGTGGGCCCCCAAAGAGACAAAGAGTAAGAAAACAACCAACATTTTGGTGTACCAACATGGCTCTCAAATTTCCATAACGCCTGAGAAAGCTCAAAAAACAAAAAAAAAAAAAAAAAAAAAAATCTGCCTCCTTTAAGAGTTCCTGCCTGACAGTGAGCCCTTGAACAGCTGGTACATTAAGTAGGAACAAAAAACTAAGTAAAAACTCCTGCCACAGGGCAAACATCAGCATTCTAGAGCTCTAGGAAGGTTGAATGCAGTTCTCAATCACAAACCTCCACCAGGCTGTGAGCTTTAGGTCTGGCTTTCACAACCTGAGAAGTGGGTAGAGCTAGCCAAGAAAGCCACATGGAGGATCCAGGTGTAGGTTAGCAGTTTAAAAGTTTTCTCACACAGTCAAAAAGGCTAAAAGATACCCAGTAAAAGAGGTCCAGATGGAAAAAAAAATTCTAAACAGGTTCCAGTGTGTTTTACAGTGTGCATAGGCTTAAGAAAGAAAGAAAAAGGGTATGGGCAGTCATAAAAAGAAACAGTTTAAAAATAAAATAAAATCTTTAAAGAGAGAGTAAAAGAAAAAGCCAACCAAGATGGGAAATATACAGGGAGTCTGGATCCTATATAGTATTGTGTTGATTTTGAAATTTTTTTTTTTTGATAGTTAATGGGCAAGACACAGCTGCTGGGAGACATGGGATTATGAGCAGGACTATAGGACTGAGCCAACTTAGATACTTTAGGGCCTCCTAAACTTTAAAAAAGAAGTCAAAAAATATATTTGTCCAATGGAAGTCAAAAATGCTTTGGAGTTCTGTTCTCACAGGAGATGAGAAGTTATGGATTCCTTCAGGTTAATATGAATCAGGTTTGATCTGGAGAGACCTCCTGAATCTATCAACAAAGGTTACTGCTGGTCTGCCCAAAAATTGGTCATTATGACAAAATTTCTCAGGGACCCCTAAAGATGCCTTCACCCACAGCCAGCAGGAAGCAGTTTAGAGAAAACTATGCCCACATTCCCAACAGTTGGGGGGTGTGGGTGGTTTCTGGTTACTTGGTGGGTTATAGATGTTTGTTATCATTTAGGGGAATATAGAATATTGATACAAATTTAAAGTTATTTTTGTTACACTGTATATATTTTTCTACTCTTGTTTAAAGGATTTTTGTATATCAATAAAAATTTAAGGTTATTTTTGTTACAACATATTATAGGTATGTTTCTATTTTTATATGAGGTATTGTGCCTATATAGTTCATTTGGAAATGTAGGGTGAAGTTCTAGTTTTTGAAAGCTGTTATTATAAACTATGTAGGATAATCAGGAACGTAGGTTTGTGTTTAGTCATTTATAACAATCAAAATTGTAGATATGTTAAGTATGCTTTCCAATTCATAAGAGATATATTTTAGATAGATAGAGCATCTTCAAACCTTTCAAAGACCTACAGAACAGGCATTTAAAATGTTTTTTTTTTTACCTTAGGGCTTTTCATGATGAGAAACATCTGCTCCTGGCAGTACCAATTTACTTCAGAGATGATGGGCATCAAAGAAACATCTTATGTAGTTTGGTTTCAATGTGACAAGGCCAGCCGTTTGAGCAAGAAGCTGCTCTTGCCTGGACTGATTGACAGTATGTTGTATAAACTGGACCTGCAGAAACCACGGGAAAGTGACCACTAAACTTTGCTAAAACAAGGCAGAATGGTCCTTCAGGGTTCCTGCTTCACAGAAGAAACTGCCAGGCATTCTGTGGGACATAGAGGAAAGTGGCTGATAAACTTTACCAATATAGGTGGGACAGTCTTTCAAATTTCCTGCTTCACTGAAAGGTCTGCCAGATACTATGGGCCTGTAGGATAAAGATGGATGCACCAACATTGCAGAGGAACTTTGGGTGAGTGTCCAGGCAGTCAGATGTCTATGTCATTTTTAGAGTTTTGGAAGTTGCTTGCAATGCACTTTTTGTTTACTTAAATAATATTATATCCTTCTGGGGCCTTTGATGGAGTTGAAGACTACATAGTTATAGTTGCATTTTTTCCTTAGAAATGATAGAAAGTAAATTAGGCATAAAATTTTAATATTTTCCTTAAGTTTACCAGACACAAATGAATTGGAATTCAGTACATTGTAAATGTAATCTTTACTTGATAATTGTTCTTATTGTAAACAGTCTTACTATGTTAAAATTAAAACCTTTCATTTTTGTTTGGAAAAAAAGGGAGAAATTTGGGGAATATTATTTTAAGGTATGTTACTTTTGTTTATGTTGCATTTGTTTAACTCTATAAAGATGTGTTACTTTGACTGTCTAAAACACCTGATGGTCTAATAAAGAACTGAATGGCCAATAGCAATGCAGGGGAAAAGATAGGCAGGGCTGGCAGACAGAAAGAATAAATACAAGGAGAAATCTGGGAAAGGAGAGATCTAGGAATGAGAGAAGGAGGACATCAGGGGCCAGCCACTCAGCTACACAACCAGCAACAGAGTAAGAAGGAAAGGGATACAGAAATAGAGAAAGGTAAAAGCCCAGAGGCAAAAGACAGGTTAATTTAAAGTTAAGAAAAGCTGGCAAGAAACAAGCCAAGCTAAGGCTAGGCATTTATAACTAAGAATGAGCCCCCACATGTGATTTACTTTGGAGCTGGGTAATGGGCCTTCAAAGAGACAAAGAGTAAGGAAACACACAACAAAGGGGAGTAAGCCAGTAACCAGAACTCCTCCACAGCCTCTGTTTGAGTTCCTTCCCTGGTTTCCTTTCATGATAGGGTATAAGCTATAAGTTGAAATAAGTCCTTTGCTACCAAGTTTCTTAGGTCAGGTTGTTTATCAATGGAAATAGCAATAGAAAGAAAAGTAGGATGAATAGAGAAGCTAGAAATAAGTCTAGACAACTACAACCACATAAATTTCAACAAAGAAGTCAAAAACATGCATTGGAGAAAAATAACCTCTAAGAAATGGGGATGAAAACACTGGACATCTAGAAGAATGTAATTAGATACTTGTCTCTCACTCTGAACAAAATCTATTCAAAAATCAATCAGTGCTTCAAACTCAATATAAGACCTCAAACTCTGAAACTGCTAGAGTAATACACAGAGAAAACTCTTTAGGATATAAATATAGGCAAGAACTTTCTGGAAATACTCCAATAGCAGAGAAAATAACCCCAAGAATTGACCAATGAGATTGCACAAAATTTCAAAGCTCTGCACAGCAAAGGAAACATAAACATGAAAATGAAGAAAAAAATCTTTGCCAACTATGTGTTAGGTAGATATTCATATCTAGGACATAAAAAAATTACAAAAATTAAACACCAAAGAGACAATTTTTCAATCAATAAATAGACTAATGAACCAAATAGACCTAAAGTCTTCCCAGCTCTTTTGACCTGATACCTAGAAGACCATAATATAGGCAAAATCCAATGGCTACTCTGCTATATGTTTATTAGGTTATATTAATTAAGATAACCTATAAGTGTAACAAACAGTACTGATATTTCTATAATCTATCCCTATAAAGTCTTGGCTGAACTCAAGATTCAGTTTCAGTCTGATGGAATAGTAGCAGATCTCTCTCTCTCTCTCTCTCTCTCTCTCTCTCTTTCGCTGGTTTAGGGCATATGTTTCTTCCTTCTTTAAGGTACCTAGCAGGCAGGAAGAAGTGAAAGAAAACAAAGCATATTAGCTTTTCCATGCCTGAGACTGTAAATTCTCTCCAGCTTGTAGAAATAGTGAGGATGCCTATAATGAGGGTTAGGTTTAATTTGTGTCACAAAGTAGAAACAAGTATGATGAGCATCTAGCCAGTCTTGGACACATAAATTAATTCCCTCTCTCTACCAATTAGTAGGAAAGCTATAATAAACAAATTTTCCTTTAGCTACATCTTTGTGTAATTTCTCCTGACAGATATCTAGATAAGAACTCACTAGACAAAAAGGCATATGGAAGTGTTTTCTAATTCATGTTTAAAATAAAAACACCTCAGTAAACATCTGTGGTGGTCTGAATAAAAGTAGTCCCCATAGACCCATAGGAAGTGGCATTATTGGAGGTGTGGCCTTGTTAGAATAGGTGTGGCCTTATTGAAGGAAGTACATCACGGGGGAGGGCTTAGCAGTTTCAGAAGCTCAAGCCAGGCCCAGTGTCACTCTCCCTACTGCCTGCCAATCCAGATGTAGAACTCTCAGCTACTCCTCCAGCACCATGTCCACCAGCATGCCACCACGCTTCCTGCCATGATGATAATGGACTAAACCTCTGAAGTATCAGCCAGTACCAATTCAATGTTTTCCTTCATAAAAGTTGTCATTGTCATGATGCTCATCATAGCAATACAACCCTAAGACAATTCCCTATCTTTCTCATGTAACTCCAACACCTTACAACAGTCTTCTATTATATCCTAAGGACATACTAAGAAGCTGACATTCAAAGTATTGCACAATCTGGCTCTATAATTAAAACTATTCTCTTGACTGTGCTTCACACAGACCTTCTACTTCAAAATACATCATGGTTATCTATTTCAAATCCTGTACTTGAAATTTATCAATGCTGCATTACTAGGAATGTCATTTTAACCTCTCTTGAGTCTTCTATTTATTATTCTAAGAAAACCACACCAATGTATTTAAGTAATGGGAAGTGGTATATGAGAAGAGCCTAAGCCTCAGTGAGCATTCACTTTGGCTCTTCCTTCACAGACAGTTGGAAGTCATAGTAAGAGTTCCTTCTCTATCTGTTTCTACTGTTACAACTGACACAGACTGAGCAACTTAAAGACTGGATGTTTACTCAGCTCTTGAGTTTGTTCTGCAACTTAGCATACTTGCCATTTATTATCACTTGTCTTTTATTTGCATTTTGTATCCCCATCTTTTCCCATATGAAAAGCCCAAGTACTGGGATCTGGTGAGGGCTTTTTGCTGTGTCAAACATGGTAGAGAACATCACTTGGTGATAAAAAGCAACCCTGTTAGCCCAGGTCTCTCCTCTTCACATGAAAGCACTAAAACCATCCTGGGCACCTCACTCTCATGACCTAAGTGTAATTACCTCAAAAAGGCAGCACCTCCAGTCAGTGAAATTGCTCAGTGGATAAAGATACATGCCAACACACCTATGACCTGAGTTCAATCCTCAGAACCCACATTTTAGAAGAAGACAACTGACTCCATAAGTTGGCCTCCACCTCCACACACTGCTGTAGTATTTGTTCATAATACCCATCTCTCTCTCTCTCTCTCTCTCTCTCTCTCTCTCTCTCTCTCTCTCTCTCTCTCTCTCTCTCTCTCACACACACACACACACACACACACACACACACACCACATAAATATAATAAAAAAAATTTAGGCTCTACCTTCAAATATTATTAACATATGAACTTGGGAATCAAGTTTCCAACAAAGCTTTGGAAGCCATGTTCAAACCATAGTACGTTCCTATCTCTCAGTTCCTACAGTGGATGTTAATGTTTTCTGTAACTTAGCATATTTTACATTTATTATCATTTATCTTTCATCAGTCTCTTGTCTCCACATCCTAGTCACAAGCAATTTGAAAAGATCTATGCCATATGCTTCATTAGGTCCCTATTTCCTTGCATTACAGTATAGCCTTAGATAAATGTCATGACACAGTTAAATTAAGCATACCTGTAAGAAGACAGAAAACAAAATGAAAAATATCCATCCCAACTATTCCATTCTAGCAAAAGAACCTTAAAAATCTATAAAGATTAGTTAGGAAAAGAAAATTAACTATAGCATTTAAAATTTCAATCATTCACAACAAGTTGAAAACATTTGCAGACACTTCATTGAAAACCCAAGATAAATATACGTCGAATTTAAAATGCCAAATCTATGTGTGGTGTGTGTGAGAGTGAACATGTATGCCCGGGCAACATTAAAGGAAAGTGCAAGCCATTGTTTCCATTTAAGAGAGAATGAAGTAAGGGAAGGAAGTGAGGAGGGAAGAAAGGGAGGGAGAGAAGGAAGAAGAGGGAAGAAGTCTTTCACAGAGAAGAAAGCTAGCTTGACTAAACAAAGAAGGGATACAAGATCCCTGCCACAGCAGGTCAAACTAGAAATCAGTTGTACAGAACTTCTGAAAGACTCTAAAGTCACCTTCAGCATTTGTGGAACCTGTGAAATAGTTGGGGCCACATAAGGTCATGGTGCCCATTTTCACCCAAAATTACAGCAAAGAAGAGCTCTGAAGAACAAGTGCCAGAGTTGACATGAGAGGCAGAGGCTTTGGAAAGGGCTGATCCTATCTGAACAGGTTTGCTGAGATGGAGACTAGGTGGGGAAGACAAGAGACAGAGGCAATTATTTCCCACTTTATTGACTCTGAATCCTTCTCTGGTGTGGATTATACTTGTTGTTAATAAAAAACTGATTGGCTGATAGCAGGTCAAGAAGAGATTAGACGAGACAACCTGACACAGAGAGAGTGATGGGAGGAGGAAGGGCGGAGTCAGGGAGTCATGTGACAGCCACTGAGCAAACAGGGCATGTAAAAAATGAGGTCCAGTCATGAGCCACGTGGCAAAGCATAAATAGAAACATGGATTAATTTAAGTGTAAGAGTTAGCTAGTGACAAGCCTGAGCTATCAGTCGAGGATTTGTAATTAATATAAGCCTCTGGGTGATTCTTTTGGAGCAGGTGGTTAGAACAGGAAAACTCCGCCTATGCTTCTCACTTCTAGTTCTCCTTGCCTGTCTTTCATTGCTTGTCTGACCTCTGAATCCCTGTACTTTCGTTTTTCTCCATTCACCTCAATGAACTCAAAGTCATGTTTTAATTGGGAATGCACTTTGCTTTATACATCTCAAAGAGAAGTTTAGAAGTAAGAGTTAATATTACATATTTCAGCTGCCTCCTGACCTGGCACCATGAGGTCCTGTCCCTCCAAGCACAGGAGCATCCTGTAGTCTGCAGCCAGTCAGAGCCACCTCAAGGCAACTCAGGTGGCCGTTTCTCCCTTCTGGTTGGTTACCCTCATTCCTCACCTCTTTTCTCATAAGGACCATCTTCCTTTCTTTCCCTTAGATATTTATTTTCTTCAATGATTCCCCTAAGCTGTAGCTATGATACATATGATACTTATTTTTGTCTGTTCCTAATTCTTAGCTGAACAAATAGAAACTTTGGTTTTCTCTTTATTTCA
The DNA here is from genome assembly GCF_949786415.1 of Peromyscus eremicus. Classification (NCBI taxonomy): domain Eukaryota; kingdom Metazoa; phylum Chordata; class Mammalia; order Rodentia; family Cricetidae; genus Peromyscus; species Peromyscus eremicus. The sequence continues at coordinate 123,349,015 of NC_081420.1, forward strand.
TACCATCCCCATACCAAATAATACACTTTTAAATTAGCATCTGACTAGGATAAAAATAGCCTTAGCATATATCCACAAGTAAATAAATGAAAGCACTTTGTTCTTGCTTTATTGCTATTTCAGACTCAGCACCAGCAGTTTGTCAGTGCTGGAGCAGTGAAAATAGCATAAATGTTTTAATATATATGTTTCTTTCTGACAACCAGAGCACAGAGGTGTTGCTTGTTTGCTTTCTAAAATAGTGCTTGCTGGCCTCTGCTTCTGCTGCGAGAACAAGAGCCACAGCAGTGTCCTAAACTACAGTGAGAACACACAGTGAGTCCTCTCTGAACATCTTCCAGTAACTTCTCTTCCTAGACATGTTTACCAGTCACTTCCTGATCTGTTGCATCTTAGTACCGTGTTGACAGCCACTTCCCTTCCCATCAAACCATGGCTTCACTTCTAATGGAGAGCCTCGTTTGCATGTCATTTGCATATTCAAATTATCTTCCTGTAATTTTTATAATTGTACATCCTTCTAAGCATAGTGTAGCAATCCTGCCATGCTTCTGAAGATGTCACCTGAGACATATTCATTTGGCCAATGAATGCTTAATACTAGTATCTCTGCACATTGTTCTCGGTGCTAAGGAGGCAAGATGGCATATGATAGATGCAGCCATCATTTTCCAGGACAAGACTCATGGTTGCACTTTTATTCACATACCAAGGGCATATTTGTTCCTACTTTATATAAATAAGGAGCCAAAAATAACTAGAGATTTCATTCTTTAGCCTCCTGCCTAACAGAGCTAATGTAATAGCACATCCATACATCTGATGTTTATGGGTGTCTTTCCCAAGACCTCAGTGCCCATTTGATTTCCCTATCTGGACTTACTTTTTTTTGCCTCTTTTCTTCAGACATGTAGCTTGTTTAAATTCCTTTCATTATGTTCAGGATGATTTCATGCTCAAACCAAAGCAAGAAAACAGATTGTCTTGCTTGTGTCTCAGACATGGCTTCTGCAGCACAGAGCTCTAAGGAATGCTAACAATCCTGAGAACCTGTGCCACTCTGTTCTCTTGTTCCCAGGTTTCAAATTATTTTTTTCTATGTCTATATGCTTTTTCTCCCTTTAGCTCTCTGCAAACTGTGGTAAAAGACTTCCAATCAAAGTACTGCAAAATAGACTACAGGAACTCAGGGACAGTAATGACCGGCACGCCAACATTCCTGCTTGTTTAAGTATTTTAAACAAATTTGGCACAGATTCACTTGCAACAGTTCCCATTTTTGTAAAACAAAGAAGTGATCATAAAAGAGCTTTTATCTGTCATGTTTTTAGCTATACAACTTCTAAAAATTCTTCACATTTCCCAAACTCACAGGTAGTTTCTTTTCACATTTTATTTCTGCTCACAATTAATTCTTTGAATATTTTCCATATCTGAAAAATGAGGTTCATGGGCTGGAGAGATGGTCTGGGAGGGTTAAAGTGTTAGCTGCTCTTACAGAAAACCAGAGTTTTGATCCTAATGCCCACAATGGACAGCTCACAATTCCAGCTTCAGGGATCTGACATCATTTTGGGTGCTGCATTCATGTTTACAAACCCACATACTCATGGATATAATTTAAAATGTGCTCGATCCATCCAAATTTCCATTATCTTGCATTATTACTAATTATCTTAGTCAATATCAATAAGTCAATAATTTTTATTGCCTAGTGGTGTTTTGTTTTCATTCACTAATTCATTTCTCCCCAGTTCTGACCACCTTCTGTTTTGATTGCCCTACATAAGCCACACTCCATTTTACAGGTTTTCAGTTCTTCAACACTAGGAAGAAGGATGCCCAGGAGAGGCATGTGTCCAGACAAGCAACTGTGCACAGTGCTGCTCCTCTTTGCACAACCATACAGTATTCTGCGTTATCAAACTCATGGGAATTCATCCAGTCAACAATGAGTCAGCTTTTTATCCCTGAGTCTACTGAGAAATTCTTATTTCTAGAGGTTCAAGGCAAACAAATTATTTTAGGCAGTAGGAATATTGCTGAGGAGCCTCGTCAGCAGCCAACACACTCTCAAGCATCCACCAGTAGTAAAACATGCCATTACTGTGTGTGACAAGCACCGCATTAAAGACCACCGGGTGTACAGCGTTCAGCGCTGCGGAGTTTTTAGTCAAGCTTCGTTTCCTTCTTCCTTAACAAAGTGCAGAAGGAGATCTTTTGCAATATAATTTGGATAGGAGAAAAGAAATAGGCACCCATATACTGCGCAATAAAGACCATTGCTAAGAACAAATCCTCCTGGCAGGGTAACACTGGATTTTATCGGAGATTTTTTTAAACTATCAGGCTAGACTGAAGGCAATTTTTCTTCCTCCACACTCAACATTGAAAGCATACATAGAAGATATATAAAACTCTCAAAGAATAAAAATACTATATTTTTATTTAAAAAAAAAAAGAATTTAGATGCAAAAAGGCCAAATAACCTGCCAAAAGAAACTTGCACTCACAGAAAGTGAGCTAGGCTGTGAATGCAAGCTGTCTAGAACTGAGTTCACAGTAAGATCGTGAATAATTGAACCAATTGAGGGGGAAAAGATGACCAAAGCAGGGGAAAAACTGGCAATTCCACCCAAAGAAACAGGGAATCAAATTATCAACAACTATGCAAATTCAAAATAGAGGGAAAGCCATAATAGCAGGTTCCCAAGTAACCAGGAAATGCCAGTCCAAGGGAAGGTGAGCATCTGAATGGCCTGCACAGGCAGTCCTGCTTCCTCACCCGGGGCAAGAAGCATCCCTACTCCCGTCAGCTTTGTCTCCGGAATCAATGAACAGTGACAGCCTCTCACTGAAGGAAGTGGGGACTGCATGACCCTACCCTTCTGATACCCAACCATAACCAAGAGATTAAACAGACAAACAAAAATAGTTGTGGGGTTTTTTTTGTTGTTTTTGTTTTTGTTTTTGTTTTTGTTTTTTTTTTTGGTTTTTTTTTTTTTTTTTTTGGTTTTTTGAAACAGGGTTTCTCTGCCCAACAGTCCTGGCTGTCCTGGAATTTGCTTTGTAGCCCAGTCTGGCCTCGAACTCACTGAGTTCTGGCTGCCTCTGCCTCCAAAGTGCTGGTATTAAAAGCGTGTGCCATCACTCCCCGGCAAAATATTCTACTCTTAGGACGACAGCAATCAAAAGCAGCAGGGCCACTTCAGGCTTTATAAACTTACTTAAGACGGCTCATCAACACTCCAAGTGGCTTTTCTGGGAGTGGGAAAACACATGCATTCACACATAGTTTTATGACCTGTACTGATTGCACAAATATTAACCTGGAAGGTGGCTTAGTGGACTAATGGTAGTGTAGGCACAGCTATTTCTGCTGCTCATGACGGCATAAACTAAGCCTGTGATTTCCACCATTTGTAAAAGTAATATACTTTGGGGAAAGTTGTAATGATAGAAACTTTTTTTTGACTTGAGATGGTTCTTAAAAAATAATTTCTGGGAAACAAAAAGGAAAATGAAAATTGCTGTGTACTTGAGCTGGGACTGAACTCTGAGTTGTTATGCAATTTAACTGCACCTTCTGGGAAATGTCTCCTTATTCCCACAAATGATGAAGCATTTTCCTGACAGATTGGTGAGCCAGGTAAGAAGTTAGAGCAGTACCCCTGTCTTGGCTAGCTTGGTGAGCCGTGTGAGAAGTTAGAGCAGTACCTGTAGCTGGAGTTTTCTCTCCGGGTCCCGCCAAGCCCTGGCAGTCTGATAGCCCACTTATAAAATAAACACACAGACGCTTATATTATTTACAAACTGTATGGCTGTGGCAGGCTTCTTGCTAACTGTTCTTATATCTTAAATTAACCCATTTCTATAAATCTATACCTTGCCACGTGGCTCGTGGCTTACTGGCATCTTCACATGCTGCTTGTCATGGCAGCGGCTGGCAGTGTCTCTCCAACTCAACCTTCCACTTCCCAGAATTCTCCTCTCTCTTTGTCCAGCCTATACTTCCTGCCTGGCCACTGGCCAATCAGTGTTTTATTTATACAGAACGATATCCACAACAAGTACCCTTGTCTTGGCTAGCTTCCTCTTGCTATGGTAAAACACTGGCCAAAACCAGCACAAACAGGAAAGGGAGTTTTGGCTGACAGGTTACAGACCGTCATCTAGAGAAGCCAGGGCAGGAACCAGAGACAGGAACTAAAGCAGAGACCATGGAGGAATGCTGCTTAATGCTTGCTCAGCCTGCTTGCTTCTACAGTCTAAGACCACTGGCTGGGAGGTTGTATAGCCTACAGTGGGCAGGCTTTCCCACATCAATCATAAACCAAGAAAATTCCTCATAGTCAGGTCCAGATGCTAACCATGCTCATCTTAGGCAGCAATTTTTCAACTGAGGTTCTCTCTAAGATGTCTCTAGTTTTTGTCAACTTGACATAAAAACTAACCAACACAACCCCAAGCCTACAGCCATCTTGTAGTAAGTTTTATGCTAGGGGGTTGCTGTCCAGCCAGTCTCGCTGAAACAGTGAGCTCCAGGTTCAGTGAAAAGCTATCTCAAAAAGTAAGGTGGAGGTGCTTAGATGTTAAGAGTACTGGCTGCTTTTCCAGAGGAACCCAGGTTCACTTCCCAGCACCCACAGGGCAGCTCACAACCATCTGTAACCAGTTCTAGGGCATCTGATACTCTATTCTGACCCCTACAGGTACTGCATGAATGTAGGTGCACAGACATACAGCAGGCAAAACACCCATACAGGTAAAATTAAAATAAATTAACTTAAAAGTTGGAGAGTGATAGAGGAAGATACCAGAAGTTCTCTCTGGTCTCCACGTGCTCATACAGAGATGAGCCGTATACATACACTGTAGGAAAAAGGGACCAGGGAAAGAGCACCCTGCCCCTGGCCTGTCTCCAAGACAGGAGACTTGGAAATCCTCCACCCTATGACTCAGAGTTTTGTTTCCTCCTCCTCCTCCTCCTCCTCCTCCTCCTCCTCCTCCTCCTCCTCCTCCTCCTCCTCTTCCTCCTCCTCCTCCTCTTTCCCCTTTTCCTCCTCCTTCTCCTCTTCCTCCTCCTCTTCTCCTACTTTTCTTCTTCTTCCTCTTCCTCCTTCTCTTCTTCCTCTTCTTCTTTTCCTTTTTCTCCTCCTCCCCCTTCCCCTCTTCCTTTTTTGTGCCTCAGTGTCAAGCAATGTCTCAAAGTTGACCATCAAGCAATACTTCCAGCCACAATGTAGTTTCCACTAGCTCACTGCGTATGCTCCAAAGACCCTATAAAAGCCTGCTCCTCCCAGTTAGCCGCCTTTCGGTTCTCCCCAGTAAATCTCTTGCATGAGGTTTGTTACGAGATGTGACTCTGTGGTACTTGTGCGGGAAAGACCTTTGCATATACCCCCACACACCATGGGTTCTGATTTAGCCAATCGGGGGAGAGGAACAAAAAGCAGGCAGAGCCACAGAGACAGAAAGAGAAACCGGAAGCCCACGGAGGACAGATCCCACTTCACCTGGAAAAGAAAGCAGCTCGGATGGAGAGGCGTTTGCGGCTGGGGCCGATGTGGGCTCCATCAGTGGAAGCGCCTCCTCAGCTTCTAAGAGGAGTGGGCATGGCGACTCCTAGCAGGCCTGGACCAGTGAAGATCCAAACAGAAGATTTAAATTTTTAATGACACTTTTTAGACCCTTTGTTAGAGGTTCTCTGATTCTAGCCTTCGTTGTGTGTCTTCACCACCTAAGAAGTCTTTTTGGTTGAGTTCTTAAGAGATATTTTTCAGAATGTTCCAGTAAGAATTCTGTGTAGGAAAGGAATAATGTAGGAAATAAGAACAGGGCTGGCTTTTCAAAGCTACTAACCATGAACTATCCAATTCCCATGGTGGCAGAGGCACAGGAAGACTCCTGCTGTAAGAGAGGCTGAGGTGTGTCTGATTTACTGGTATCTGTTTGGCTTCAGAGAAGGCAAAATTGTACATGTAGTGACTCAAAATTGGAGTCATAAAGTAGCTTTAGATTTTCCTGTGGTGGTGGAAGCTGTGAAATAGTTTCCCAAGAAGATGGTACCACATAGTCAGCTTTTATGTTTGCCAAGTAACAAAGGGTGATTACACAGAGGTCTTCTAAAAACATTATGTTAGGAAAGAGAACAGAATTCAGATAAAAGTGTGGCAAATTTCTTAAGGCTGCTTGAATCAATCAATAGCCCTCCATCTAGTTCAGCCAATTCTTCATCCCTAAAGTAACTGGGAAATAGAGGTCAGTTGTAAAAGAGAAAACAGCTCTCCTATCAGCCCCAACTCCCGCTTCCATTTGTGTGTAGAAATATTCATAGCAACTTTTTTAATAACAAACAGACCCAAAAAAAAAAACAACAACAATAACAGCATAAACAACCTCAGTGTCCCTTAGGCACGCGCGCACGCACGCGCGCACACACACACACACACACACAATGTTCACCGAAGTGTCCATGTAGTAGAACATAAGCAGTAAACGGAAACAAGCTACAGAGAGGTGCAAACACCTGAAAATGCCTCAAAACATTACACCAAGCGAAGAAGCCAGATGTGTGGTGTGATTTCATCTGTAGCTCTCAGACGCTAGGCAAGTCTAACGTCCTGGGGAGGTTTCAGGCAAGCAGGCTTCATGGGTGATAGAACTGTCCTCTCCTGTGGCTGTGGTGACCTTTGTATGGGAAATGCCTGTCAGTGAGCATGGAATTTCTTAAAATGGGAGCATTGTCTCAGTCAGTGTTCTATTGCTATGAAGAGATGCTGTGAGCACAGAAACTCGTATAAAGCAAAGCATTTACTTGGGCTTGCTTACATTTTCAAAGGCTTAGTCTATTGTCATCATGGTGGAAAGCATGGCAGACAGGCAGACATAGTGCTGGAGAAGTAGCTTGACAGTTCTACGTCTATATCTGAAGGCAACAAGAAGAGGGAGACACTGGCCTGGCTTGTGCATCTGAAACCTCAAAGCCCACCCCCAGTGACATATCCTCCAACAAGGCCACACCTACTCCAACATGGCCATACCTCCTAATAGTGCTACCTCCTGGTGACCAAGCATCCAAATCTATAAGCTTATGAGGGCCATTTTTATTCAAACCACCACAAGCATGTTAGTGCATGTTGATTAAAACAATAGTGTTGAAATTTTAAAACTCTAAACATCTGTATAAACACACAAGGTTTAGAGAATCTAGAAATATGCAAATGCAGCAAGATTTGGGGCATTTGTTTTCTGTGAGGTTAGCAGAATCCTATTAGCAGGAAGCATTACTTGTTTGTTTCTGAGAGAGGATCTCACAATGTTGCCCAGGAGGATCTTGAAGTCCTTGGCTAGCTAGATCCTCCTGCTTCAGTCTCCTGAAAGTCTGTTTCATGTTACTGGGCTAACTGTGATATGACTGGCCCTTCATCCACTTCTGTGGTTCATTCAGTATGTGTTTATTGAACATATCACAAACTGAACATTTCCCACAGAGTATTATACAAGACCTCCATATTCAGAAAATTAGTTATTTTTCTAAATACATAGCACCCAGAGAAAGATAAAAATCACAAATTCAATTAACAATAACATAAACACATCAAAATGTAAGTCTGACAAGATTTGTATGTAGAAATCAGTTCTGAAACATGAACTACTAAATGTTCGTTTCAAAAAGATTTGCTGACATCATGTAAGAAAGTACAAAATCAATATGTAACCTTAACACATGCACTACAAACATGTCCAAATTTAAAGAACTAAACACGACAACAACACAAGCACCTGGGAGAGCTCAGTGGGAAAGCACTTGCCTAGCACGCACAAAGCTCTAAGTTCAGTCCTGAAAATGGGGAATCACACACAAGTACAGCATTAGAAAAGTTCTGTTGGAACAATTTATGATTTAGGGCACACTTAAAAAGAAAAATACTCAAATTAAAAGAAAGTCCTTTGAATGAAAATGTTCCCATAAATAGAACTAAAGGCCAACAACAGAGTAGGAAAAGTGTTTGCAACATATACAGCAATAATTATTATCAAAACCACCAAAAATTATAGCTATGAGAAGACACAGGTCAATATAGAATAGGAAAAAAAGGACTTCCCTCTGGTGGAAGCCTTCTACTTCTCCAGAGGCCAGGCCAGCATCCTGAATCCTGAGTAAGACTGCACCCTACCTGGCTGGTGCTCATCCCGCATAACTCCAACTGCCCTTCTCTCCTCATCACCATATTCTGGCCCACACCTCTAGCAGAAGCCATCTACTCCATCAGAGGTCAGGCCAGCATCCTGAATCCCAAAGGCCATGCCAACTCCCTGAAAACCAGGGAGAAGCCTCCTACACCACTAACTCGATAAATCCATGGGAGTCTGCTTAAGGAGTATGAGGAAAATTTATTCCATTAAATTGAGGAAATACACTCACAAAGAATACAGAATGGAGTAGACAGTTGAAGTCGTCCTCTGATCTGACACGGAGCAAATCCACCTGGCAGTTTGATCAGACCAGGAAGCAGACAGCAGGGAGAAGGGGCTCATGACCCTTCTTCCTTTCCTTTTAAGAAGTCACATACAACAGCAAGAAGCACCTCCTCCTTCAGGCTCTATAGCCCAAGGTCATGGGTGGAGCAAATACCACTACATTTCCCTTTTTGTCTAAATAAGAAGGCTCTAAACTTAATGCAAACAATATACAATAAGGATAATTATCAAGTATTGTTCAGGAAAAACAAACGGTAATCACATAAACAAAAATGGAACTACAACCAACAAGAACAACACCAAACAAGAAAGACATGCTAAATGTCCAGAATTGTCCAGATCATAGGTAAATGACAAATTACCGAGATTACTCCAATAGCTATGCTGTCTTGAAGATTCTAACTCTAGTACTAATATGTTCTAGCTAAGATATGAGAAGATTGTAACTGTAACTATCTAGTCTTCAACTCCGTCAAAGACCTGAGAAAACAGAAAATGCAAGCAAGCAATTTCCAAAAATCTTGTCAGAATAGACAGACACAGCTGGCAGCATGGTCAGTCACCTCAAGTTTCTCAGCATCGTTGGGGCATCCAGTTTGGATACAGGCCTAGAATATCTGCCGGACCATTTTTAGAAGCAGGAATTTTGAAAGACCATCTTACCATGTCTTGGCAAGGTTCAACAGTCGCTTTTCCTTGTGTCCTGCTCATCCAGAAAGGACAGTGTATATACTGTCAGCAGTCGAGATACAGGCAGTTCTTTGCCCAGCAGGCCACTTTGTGCCAGGAAGAAGACAAACTTCCAAACAGAGTGTCTAGGAAGCCCAACATTCTCTCGGGATCAAATCAGTGCTGCCAGGAGCAATCGTGTCTCACGTCAACAGAATTCTAAGTTATCAAAACATTTAAATGCCATATTCTCTAGGTCTATGATGTGTTTGATGATTACCTATCCATCTGACATATGTTTCTGTACATCTGAAGAACCTAACTAACATAAATACAGAAATGACAAGCATGGGTGACTATAGTTCAGTAAGTCTTCTCTACTTAAATAACGTAAGGACTAAGGCTTCACATTAACAAGATAAACAGTCTGTAAGCAGATGTATAAGGACAATGACCTCAAAATTGTGACAATACACAAAATATCTTACATAGAGGTAGAAATGTATAGTGCAATATGCAATATGACAATATCCTTATTATGTATCAATATATAAAATATCCTAAATAGAAGTAGAACATACATATAATATAACAAATATAATTTTATATTTATATCAATATACAAAATATTTCAAATAGGAGTAGAAATATACATATAATACAACAAATATAGTTTTGTATTTCTATCAATATACAAATTATCTTAAATTGGAATATAAGAATAGTTTACATTTGTATCAAATATATAAGAATCTATATCAATGCAAATTATCCAAGGCTGATAGTTTGCTAAATCAGTTTACTAGTGGGTACAATAATCTACCTTAATATGCTATACCTATCCATTCCCCTTTTTCTTTTCTAAAGGGGAATCTGAGTCTAAATTTTATTGTTCCACCCCCAACCCTATAACCATCCCTCTATAACTCTGAGAAAAACAAAACCTTTGGGAGAGGGGGGTCATTTTTTTTAGAATTGCTTCCTGCTGTTTAGGAAGGCAATGGTATCTCTGTGGGGTCCTGTAAGAAAGCTTAGATAGTTAGGCCTCAGTAGGGCTAGCTGTAGAGTCTGCAGCAAGCTTAGAGTAATGGGTAAGATTGTCTGAGATTCTGGTTAGAAGTGCAGTATGATGGACCATCTCATCTTAGAACTGTCCTGAAGTTATCAGTCCAAGGCTAATCATTGAGTAATATTCTTAGGTACAATGACATCTTTCTGGATGGAGTAGAATCATTGTTGTGGGGCCCCATCTTCCTTCTGAAGACTTCAGAGATTGCTATTGGAAAGACTTATTTTTCATTGTGGAAAACTTGAACATTATTAATATTGAAATGGGAAGTTTGAATCTTAAGGTAACATGACATGTGAGGAAGGATTCTGAGAAATCAAGAATCAGCATGGAGAGAAATAGAATCTTGACAACAATGGTCCCTAGATTATTGGTTTTCTTCTGTCTCACACCAGTTGGCTCTTCTGATATGAGACAGAATCTCCTAATTTTTTTTTTTTTTTAGCAAAATGCTTGGGTTTAGAGGAGAGAGCCACATTCCAACTCCAAAGCCAGCTTGATTTATTAATTGGGACCACAACTTTTTTAGAGTTAAAGAGACATTGATGTTAGGCAGTGAAATATTATCCTGTAGAGTATATTGGTATCAAATAGGCTCTTCTCTAGGTGTTCAAGGCCTTATGATTTCTTGAATATGGGTTACTTCTATTATCCTGTAAAGACAAAACAACAACAACAAAAAAAAAAACCCATAACGCTGCCCCAACCCTTGTTTGCTGAGTTTTTCTTACAACTTGTAGAGATGTCACATTGGTGGATGAGCTATCACTTCTCCTCATCAAGGGGTTTCTCCTGTTCAAAGTGAATTTTTATTAATTTTGTTGTTATCCACAGCTTTTCTTCTCCTGCAGAAACAAAAGCAAAACTCCTTCCCCAACATAGGATGTATCCTGGTTTTCATTCCAAGGTCAACACATCTTTGAAGTAAGCTTGTTGGTTTAGCTCAGATTTTTTTCTGTTGTGCAGTGTCTCTCTGCACCTTTTGTTCCTTTTTCCACAGCACTGAGAAAACTCAAGGTTAATAAAGCATTATGTAATCTATTTCTAGGAGTCATTGTTACCTCTTTCTGTTTATTTAGCCTATCCTTTAAAGTTCAATTGGATCTTTTTATGACTGCTTGACCTGTGGGATTGTGTGGTATACCTGCAACATGCTTTATATTGTAATAAGCAAAACAAACAAACAAACAAACAAAAAATCTGTCTCATTTTATTGGAGACATATGCTGGAGCATTGTCAGTCATAATGTGTACAGGTATTCCCATGACAGCCATAACTTCTAATAGGCGTGTAATCACAGAGTCAGCCTTTTCAGAACTCATAGGAGTTGCCCATTGAAATCCTGAAAAGGTGTCAATGGTATGGTGTACATATTTTAATCTTCCAAATTCTGCTAAATGAAGCACATCCATCTGCCAAATTTCATTTCTTTATATACCTTTAGGATTGCTCCCTGCAGGTAATGGAGTTTGGTTATAGAAGGAACAAGTAGGACATTTTTTTTTAACAATTTCCTTGGCTTGTTGCCAAGTGATGGAAAAGTCTCTTTTCAAACCTTTGCTTTTTACATGGTGTTTCTTATGAAATTCTGAGTCTTCTAGCACATTACCTATTAATAATTGATGAATCTCATCATTACCTTGTGCTAGAGGACCTGGCACACCCATACATGATCTGATGTTTTAAATATATATATATATATATATATATATTCCTAATTTCTGATGATTTCCTATAATTATATAAATAGTGAAGTTCATTTTGTATTATCAGAATTTAAATTCAGCAGTTATAATACATAAAACAACTCTCTCTGCATATTGAGAGTCAATGACTATATTGAGAGGTTCCATAAAGTCCATTAGTACCATAACAGCATACAGTTCTGCCTTTTGTACAGAATTGTAGGGGCTTTGAACTATTTTACTTAAGTCTCCTGATTTACATCCTGCCTTTCCTGATTTATTTGCATCAGTATAGAATGTGAGGGCTACAGAGATTGGTTTCTGCTATATAACGTGAGGAAGGACCCATTCAGTTCTTTATGTGAATTCTATTCTCTTGCTTTTGGGATAACAGTTGTTAATTTCTCCCAAAAAGTTACTGCAGGCTCTTTGCCAGTATTCATTATCTTTCCATAAAGAGGAAATTCCCTCATTAGTTAAAGGTACTATAATTTCTGCTGGGTCCATTCCTGTCAACTGACAAAGTCTTAATTTTCCTTTTAGAAGCAAATCAAAGATCTTTTCTACATAAGTCTTTAATTTCTTACTCAGTTTACATGGTAGAAATATCCATCCCAATATAATATCTTCCCTTTGCATGAAAATCCTTGTGGGGGAATGTCTGGAGGGAAGTATGACCAGAATGCAGTTAAGTTCTGGATTGGCATGATCCACATGTGCCTCTCTTATTTTCTTTTCTACTACAGCTAATTCCTTCTCAGGGCAGCTGATAATTCTCTTGGACTCTTTAAGTTCTTGTCCCCTTTTAGGGTATTGGCCAAATTTACTAGTCCATGTTTAGGTATTCCAATGATGGTCTGTGAGTTGGAAATGCTTCCTAACAATTTTTGAAAATCATTAAGAATCCGTAATCAATTTCTCCTGAGTTGTACCTTTTGGGGTCTAATTTTTTTGTAGATCTATCTTATATCCTAACTAATTAATAGAATTTCCTCTTTGTATTTTTTTTCAGGAGCAATTTGTAATCCTCAGTGAGGCAAAACTTTCTTTACTTCTTCAAACATGTTTTCTAAGGTGCTTAACTTTGGATCAGCTAATAAAATATCATTCATATAATGGTAGATTATAGATTGTGGAAATTTTGCACAAATTATTTCCAACAGTTTTTGCACAAAATATTGGCATGGGATAGGGCTATTTAACATTCCCTGTGGGAGAGCTTTCCATTGATATATCTTGACTGGCTGAGAATTACTATAAGTAGGTATTGTGAAGGTAAATTTTTCTCTATCCTTTTTTTGGAGAGGTATGGTAAAGAGACAGTCTTTTAAGTCAATAACTATAATAGACCATTCTTTGGGTAACAGAGAGGGCAAGGGCATCCCATTCTGTAGAAGGCCCTGTGACATGAATGTTAAAAGGTCTTATTACTAAAAAAAAAAAAAAAAAACCTAGAGCCTGATATTGGAATGCTAAAAGATCAGAGAGACAAAGGAACAAGCCACCTCCTACCTCTAGGACTCCTCAGCCTGAAAATCTTTCCTCAGCTGAAAGACTCTAGTTTCTGTATCCTCACACCTTATATACCTTTCTCTGCCCATCAATACCATTTCCTGTCTCCAACTTTCCTAGTGCTGGAATTAAAGGCATGTGACTCCCAAGTGTGGGATTAAAGGTGTGTGCCACCACTGCCTAGCTGTGTTTCTCTCCCAGACTGAATCAATCTCATGTAATCCAGGGTAGCTTTGAACTCACAGAGATCCAGACGGATCTCTGCTTCCCCAGTGCTAAAAGGTATGTGCCACCACTGCCTGGCTTCTATGTTTAATCTAGTGGCTTGTTCTGTTCTCTAATCTTCAGGCAAATTTATTAGGGTACACAATATATCACCACATTTCCCCTTTTTGTCTGAAATAATAAGAGGTTATAACTAATATAAGAAAAAGTGTATACAATAAGTGCAATAAGTATGTACAATGTATACAGCCAAGAATTACACTAACAATGTCTATTCCATTAACATTTGACAGATTCAGAGAAAATATTCCATTATTTATCCTATTTTGGTGAGTCCAAAATGTTGTACCTAATTCATGTTCTATCCTAACTTGTGTTACCAAGTGAATACTATCTTTTGATGTCTTTCAAACTTATACAATTCACACCTCTTTAGTGAGTGTCTTCTCTGAATTTGTTAACAAGAAAAAATATAACTATCTAGTCTTCAACTCCCACCGAGACCCAAGAAGGAAATCATATTACCTAAGTAAGCAGGAAGTGCAAGCAAGCAACTTCCCCAAAAAGTGAGAAATGACAGAAACAGCCAGCTGCCTGAACAGTCACCCAAGGTTTCTCTGCAACACTGGGGCATCCATCTTCAGCCTACAGGCCTAGCATATCTGACAGACTCATCTGTGAAGCAGGGTTTTCTGGAGGGCTGTCCTACTTTGTCTTGACAAAGTTCAGCAATCTTTTCTTTTGTGTCCTGCTTTTCCATTTGGACAACATATTGTCAGCAGTCAAGGCAAGGGCACTTTCTTGCCCAGTGGCTAACTTGCCACAAAGAAAGTAAACTCCATATGGAGTTTTCTTCAATGTCCATCATCTTCTCTGAAGTAGATTGGTGTCTCATTGTTGTAAAAAAAAATCTATTATTAAAACATCTTAAATACCATATTCTGTAGATCTCTGAAGTGTTTGAAGATGACCTGTCTATCTAAAATATATCTGTTTGACCTTAAAAATATACCTAATTTGACTACAAGTTCAATTGTACTAACTACTAACACTTATTTCTTTATGTAATAATAAGCTGGTAATAACTTTCAAGGACTAGCAATTTGCATTACATTGTTAAATGAGCTGTATAGGTACAATACCTTGAACAAGATTAAAAATGTATGTATAGTATGTTCTAACAAAAATAATCTCAAATTTGTATCAAAATACAAAAATCCAATCCAATGCAAAATATTTAAAACTAGTGGTTGCTCTTTAAAAGTAGGTTCAATAATCTATCTTTTTATCTTATCATATCCATATTCTCCCTTTTTTCTTTTCAGAGTACAAGCACATAGTCAAAACTCAAGCCCCAAACTTGGGCAGCAAACCTGTGCTGGACCAGAGGCCATCTAGGCCATCAGAAGTCTAGCCCCCAACACAGGTGAATACTCTCTACCTAACCACAGGCCACAACAGCCAGAAGACCAGAGAGGAAACAGAAAACAAGGTAGAAAACACCCATCCAACAAAGACAAATCCAAAAATTATTGACTAGACCTATAATCACTTCAAATCCAGTCTCAACATAAGTATAAGAAAACAAAAAACAGCCAGATCAATATGTCACCGTTAGAGCCCAACCATACCACTACAGCAAGCTCCAAATATTCTAACAAAGCAGAAACACAAGTAAATGACCTTAAAACCAGCTTTATGATGATGATGATGCAGGTCCTTAAAGAGGAAATGAATAAATCCCATAAATAAATCAAGGAAAGGACAACCAAAAAATTGGAGGAAATCAATGAATCTTTTTTTTAATGTCAAGAAAACAAAGAAAAAAACAAATAGTTTGAAAAAAAACTGTTCAAGACCTGAAAATATAAATAGAAGAAATAAAGAAAACACAAACTGAGGGAAATCTGGAAATGGAAAATCTAGGTAAGCAAACAGGAACTATGGATGCAAGCATCACCAACAGAATACAAGAAATGGAAGAGAGAATCTCAGGTGTTGAAGACACAATAGAGAAAATAGATACATCAGTTAAAAAAATATTAAATCTAAAAAATTTCTAACATAAATCATCCAGGAAATCTGGGACACTATGGAAAGAACAAACATAAGAATAATAGGAATAAAAGAAGGAGAAGACTCCCAGGTCAAAGGCCCAGAAAATATTTTTAACAAAATCACAGAAGAAGTTTCCTAATCTAAGGAAGGACATACCTATAAAGATACAAGAAGTTTACAGAACACCAAATAGATTGGACCAGAAAAAGAGGCACCTCACCACATAATAATCAAAACACTAAACACAGAGAACAAGGAAAGAATAGTGAAAGCTGCAACTGAAAAATTCATTCCAAATAGCATATAAAGGCAGACCTATTAGGATTGCACCCAACTTCTGAATGGAGACGCTAAGAGCCAGGAGGGCCTGGACAGATGTGCTGCAGACCTTAAGAGACCACAGATGCCAGCCCAGACTAATATATCCAGCAAAACTTTCAATCACTATAGATGGAGAAGACAAGAATTCCATGATAAAGTCAAATTTAAACAATAGCTGTTCATAAATCCTGCCCTACAAAAGGTGCCAGGAGGAAAACTCCAACCCAAGAGGTTAACTACACCCACAAAAACACAGGCAATAAATAATCTTGCATCAACATAACCCGAAGAATGAAGACACACACACACCATATACACAAACATACACACACACTACTGCCATCAACAACTACAACAAAAATAACAAGAATTAACAATCATCAGTCATTGATATCTCTTAATATCAATGGACTCAATTTGCCAATAAAAAGGCACAGACTAACAGAATGGATGTGAAAACAGATCCATCCTTCTGCTGCATAAAAGAAACATACCTCAACATCAAAGTTAAATATTACCTCAGAGTGAAAGATTGGAGAAAGATTTTCCAAGTAAATGGACCCAAGAAGCAAGCTGGTGTAGCTATTCTAATATCTAACAAAATAGACTTCCAAACAAAATTAAATAAAAGAGATAGGGAAGGACACTTCATACTCACTAAAGGAAAAATCCACCAAGGTGACATCTCAATTCTCAACATCTATGCACCAGAGACAAGGGCACCCACATTTGTAAAAGAAACACTACAAGAGCTGAAATCACACATTGACCCTCACACAGTGATAGTGGGAGACTTCAATACCCCTCTCCAACCAATTAACAGATCATCCAGACAAAAACAAAACAGAGAGATATTGGAGCTAACAGGCATTATGACCCAAATGGACCTAACAGATATCTACCGAACATTTCACCCAAACACAAAAGAATATACTTTCTTTTCAGTACCTCATGAACATTCTCCAAAACTGACCACATACTGGGTCACAAAGCAAGTCTCAACAGATACAAGAACATTGGAATAACCTCCTGTATCTTATCGGACCACCATGGATTAAAGCTGGATGTCAACAACAACAGAAATCTTACAAAGTCATGGAAACTGAACAACTCTTTACTGAGTGAAAAATGGGTCAAGAAAGAAATAAAGAGAGAAGTTAAAGACTTCCTAGAATTCAATGAAAATTAATGCACAGCATACCCAAACTTATGGGACACAATGAATGTGGTGCTTAGTTCCCAGCACTAAGTACCTGCATGAAGAATTTGGAGAGCTGTCACCCTAGAGACTGAACAGCACACCTAAAAGTTCCAGAACAAAAAGAAGCAAACACACTCAAGAGAAGTAGACTGCAGAAAATAATCAAACTCAGTGCTGAAATCAATAAAATAGAAACAAAGGGAAGAATACAAAGAATCAGGGAAATAAAGAGGTGGTTTTTTGAGAAAATCAACAAGATAGACAAACCCTAATCCAAACTAAGTAAAAGTCAGAGAGAGAGAGAATACCCAAATTAACAAAATCAAAAAAGGAAAAGGAGGACCTAACAAGAGACACCAAGGAAATTCAGAGAATCATTATGTCATACTTCAAAAATCTGTACTCCACAAAATTGAAAAAAAAAAACTAAAATAAATGGACAAATCTCCTAATAGATATCATTTGCCAAAATTAAATCGAGATCAGATAAACAATATAAATAAACCCATAGTCTCTAAGGAAATAGAAGCAGTCACTAAAACTCTCCCAACCAAAAAAAACTCACAGGGCCAGATGGTTTTAGCACAGAATCCTACCAGAATTTCAAAGAAGAACTGTAGCTAGAGTTTTCCTGCCTGGCCCACCTCAGGACAAATCTCTGTCACCCACCAGTCCCACAGCCATTCAGACCCAACCAAGTAAACACAGAGACTTATATTGGTTACAAACTGTATGGCCGTGGCAGGCTTCTTGCTAACTGTTCTTACAGCTTAAATTAATCCATTTCTATTAATCTATACCTTGCCACATGGCTCGTGGCTTACCGGCATCTTCACATGCGGCTTGTCATGGTGGCGGCTGGCAGTCTCTCTCTCTCAGCCTTCCACTTCCCAGAATTCTTCTCTTTGTCCCGCCTATACTTCCTGCCTAGCCAATGGCCAATCAGTGATTTATTTACTGACCAATCAGCAACACACTTGACATACAGACCATCCCACAGCAAAGAACTAATAGCAATATTCCTCAAATTATTCCACAAAATAGCAACAGAAGGAACTGAAAAGTTTCTGCACTCCAATAAGCTTGTCCATTGACACAGCAACCCCAAAAAGATCAAAACATACCGAATTAGAAAAATCCCCAGTTTAATGGGTAAAGCCTTCCCTGGTGATTCTCTGCCCCCTCCCCACCTCCCACTCCCCAGAGAGGAGATGGTGAAGAAAGACTGAAAAATCACATGTCTGTTTTCTGGAATGCAGTTTAAATACCCTGTGGGAGTGGTCTTGAGCATCTCTAGGGGAGGAGCTGTGTTTGGTAGGACTTTCTTAGGGGCACCATCTGGGCAGAGAGGTAGGGCTTCCACCAGAACAGGAACATTGCCAAATTCTTTTTATGAGGCCAGTCAGCCTAATACCCAAATTATACAAAGACTCAACAAAGAAAGAGAATTACAGACCAATTTCCCTAAAGAACATAGATGCTAAAATACTCACAAACCAAAACCAAGAACACATTAAAAAGATCACCCACCATGATTAATTAGGCTTCATCTCAGAGATGCAGAAAGGGTTCACCACATAAAAATCTGTCAATGTAATCTACCATATAAACAAGCTGAAAGAAAAAAATATACATGATCATCTCATAAGATGCTGAAAAAGCTTTTGATAAAATCCAATACCCCTTCATAACAAAAGTCCTACAGAGATCATGGATACAAGGGACATACCTCAGCATAATAAAGGTAATTTACAGGAAGCCTATAGCCAACATCAAATCAAATGAAGAGGAACTTAAAGCAATTCTACTAAAATCAGGAACAAGGCAAGGCTATCCACTCTCTCTATAACTATTCAATATAGTTCTTGAAGTTCTAGCTAGATTAAAAAACAACATAAGAGGTAAAGGGGATACAAATTAGAAAGGAAGAAGTCATTATTCATAGATGATATATAGTATATGTATGCAACCTCAAAAATTCTATCAGGGAACTCATACAGCTGATAAACATTTTTGGTGAAGTAGCTGAATACAATATTAACCCAAAAGATTAACAGCCCTCCTGTATACAAACAATAAATGAATTGAAAAAGAAATCAGGGAAACAGTACCTTTACAATAGCCACAAATAGTATAAAATATCTTAGTGTACTCTAACCAACTAAGTGAAAGACTTGTATAACAAGAATTTTAAGTCTTTGAAGAAAGAAATTGAAGAAGATATCAGAAGATGGAAAGATCTCCCATGCGCATGGACCAGTAGAATTAACATAGCAAAAATGTCCAAGAGCAATCTACAGATTCAATGCAATCCCCATTAAAGTCTCAACACAATTCTTTACAGACATTGAAGAACAATACTAACTTCATATGGAAAACAAAAAACCCAGAATAGCTAAAACAATCCTACACATAAAAGAACTTCTGGAGGTATCAATATCCCTAATTCAAACTCTACTACAGAGTTAAAGCAATAAAAATAGCATGGTATTTGCATAAAACAGACAGGTGAATCAATGGAATCAAATCACATACACAGATGTAAATCCACACACCTATGGACACCTGATTTTCAACAAAAAAGCCAAAATTATACAATGGAAAAAAAAGCATCTTCAAAAATGGTGCTGGCATCACTGGATGTCTACATGTAAAAGAATTCAAATAGATCCATATCTATCACCCTGCACAAAACTCAAGTCCAAGTGGGTCAAAGGCCTCAATATAAATCCAGATACACTGAACCTGATAGAAGTGAAAGAGGGAAATTGTCTTGAACACATTAGCACAGGAGACAACTTCCTAAATAGAACACCAACAGCACAGGCACTAAGATCAACAATTAATAAATGGGACCTCATGAAGCTAAAAATTTCTGTAAGGCAAAAGACACTGTCAATAGGACAAAACAACTGTCTACTGAATGGAAATAGATTTTCATCAAACCCACATTTGATAAATAATTGATTTCCAAAATACATGAAGAACTCAAGAAACCCGATATAAAAAAAAAAACCAAATAATCCAATTTTAAAAATGGGAAACAGATATAGAGAATTCTCAACAGAAGAATCTCAAATTTCTGAGAAGCACATAAAGAAATGTTCAACATCTGTGGTGGTTTGACAGAAAATGACCCCCAAAGGGATTGCCATATTAGGAGGTGTGGCTTTATTAGAGTGGGTGTGGCCTTGTTAGAGGAAGGGTGTCACTGTGGAGGTGGGCTTTGAGGTCTCATATATGTTCAAGCCATGCCTACTATCTCAGAGCATTTCCTGTTGCCTGTAAGTCAAGATGTTAAGGACTTCCAGCTCCAGCACCATATGTGCCTGCATGCTGCCTTGATTCCCATCATGATGGTAATAGATTAAACCTCTGAACTGAAAGCAAGCCACCCCAATTAAATGTTTTCCTTTATAAAAATTGCATGGTCATAGTGTCTCTTCACAGCAATAGAAATCCTAAGACAACATCCTTGGTCATCAGGTAAATGCAAATCAAAAACAACTCTGTGATCCCATCTTATACTTGTCAGAATGGCTAAGATCAAAAACACTAATGATAGCTGGAGAGGATATGGAGCAAGGGGAACACTCCTCCATTGCTGGTACAAACTTAGAACAGCTACTTTGGAAATAAACATACCAGTTTCTCAGAAAATTGGGAATTGGTCTACCCCAAGACCCAACTATACCACTCTTGGGCATATACCCAAAGTATGTTCAATCATACCACAAGGACACATGCTCAACTATGTTCATAGCAGCTTTATTCATAATAACCAGAACCTGAAAACTACCTATATGTCCTTCAACTAAAGAATGGATAATGAAAATGTGGTACATTTACACAATGGAGTATTACTCAACTGTTAAAAACAACAACATCTTGAAATTTACGGGCAAATGCAGAAAGATAAACATGCCATGTAATTACTTATAAGTGGATATTAGCAGTAATGTAAAGGATAACCATGCTACAATCCACAGACTCAGAGAGGCTAGGTAACAAGGGGGGCTCAAGGCAGGGATGCTTGGATCTCCCTGGGAAGGGGAAATAGAAGAAATCTCATGGGTAGTCTGGGGGCAGGTGAGGATGGGAACATGAGGGATCAGATGGGGGAGGGATGGATAGGGAGAGTACTAAAAGAGATGACTGGAAAAGGGGGACATTTTGGGGTGAGGTAGAAATCTGGTACAAGGAAAACTTTCAGGAATCTACAAGGAAGACCCCATCTAAGACTCATAGCAATAGGGGATATATGACCTGAACTGGCCATCTCCTGTGACCAGGCAAGATTTCTAGTGGAAGGATTGGGACACCAACCCAACTACACAACCTTCAACCTACAGTCTATCCTGCCTATGGAATGTGCTGGAGTAAGAATGACACAGAGGATATGGGAGTGGCCAACCAAGGACTGATCCAGCCTCAAATCCATGCCATGAGAGTGAGCCCATGCCTGACACTGCCTGGAAAGCCAAGACCCACAGGCTGGATGGCCCAGAGACCTAGGATAGAACCAAACATGACTGGAGAAAAATAAATGTCAGTGTAATGATTCCTACCGATATTCTGCTATACTCATAGTTTGGTACCTAGCCCAGTTGTCATCAGAGAGGCTTCACCCAGCTACTGATGGAAACAGATGCAGACTCACAGCCAAAGATTAGGCCGAGCTCAGGGAAGCCTGTAGAAGAGAAGGAAGAAGGATTGTAGGAGCCAGAGGGATCAAGGACACTACAAGAAAGCCCGCAGAATCAACTAACCTGAGCCCATAGGGGCTCACAAAGAATGAACCAACAACCAGGGAGCCTGCATGGGACTGATCTGAGTTGTCTTTATATATGTGACAATCGTATAGCTTGGTCTTCTTATAGTACTCCTAACAGTGGAAACAGGGGCTGTCTCTGACTCTTTTGCTCGCTTTTGAGACCCTACTCCTCATACTGGGTCATCCTGCCCAGTCTTAATACAAGGGGAGGTACTTGGTCTTACTGCAACTTGACATGCCATGTTTTGGGATATCCATGGGAAGCCAGCCCTTTTCTGAATAAAAATGGAAGAGGAGAGGAGGGAGAGAAAATTGTGGTTGAGATGTGAAATGAATAATTTTTTAAAAAAATAGAAGAGGTATGAAGCAACAAAGAATTACAGAAACACAACCAATACATTATTCTTCCATTTACTTGACAGTTACCGAATCCTCTATAAGTGAATCACTGTCCTAGCAGGAGCATACATCAGGAAACAGGAACTACAGAATGAAAATAGAGAATTAAAGTAACAAATATAACTTTCTCATCATTGGCAAAAGTCTGCAGAGATTGATAATATCAGCTGCTAGTGGGCTACGGGAATGCATGTGTGTATGATGCTCAGAAGTGTAAATTATTATAGTCTTTTGAAATGTAGATCAGGCCTATATCAGAAGTTTAACTATTCATGTGATTTTCCTGATATATCCTACATAAATATTCATATGTTGTACAGAGTTATACAAGGATATGCACTGGAGCATCACTTATGATTGAAAAGAAATTGGAAAGGGTCTATGTTATGTCTTAGACAGGAAACATCCCCTCCAGGCTTCCATTGAAGCACTGGTCCCTAACTGATGGTGCTATTTGGGGAAGTGTTAGACACTGTGGTTGGCAGTGACTAGACAGAGGAGCAGGTGACAGATGGTATGTCCTTGAAGGGTCTATCTTGTCCTGACTTCTCTTGTCCCTCTCTTTCTAAGTGAGTAGTTCTGCTCCAATACGTCCATGATGTGGAGCTTTCCGACAAGTGCAGAAACAATGGAGCCATGCCATGGATGAAACTCTGAAATTGAGCCGAAGTAAGTCTTCATTCAGCAGCTCTCTCAGATACCTGTCACAGAGACAGAAAACTGTATCTGCACCATGACAACACTTTAGAAGCTTTGCAACATACAGACCATAGAACGTTCAGCTGCCTTTTAAAACTATAATAGATACAAGTAACGATATAAAAAAAAACTTTAGTTATTGTGCAAAAAACGTTGCAAAACAATTTGTGTTTAATGAAAGGCATATGTGTAGACACAGCTGTGCATTTAAATGCATCCTGCAGGAATAACGAAGACACTTCACAGCTCACATGACTGTGAATGTCTGTGGGGGTGAGAAGGAAGAGGGAGGGAGGGAGATAGTAAGGTTTCCCTGCACATACTAGCAAGCAGATTGGAGAGACATTCCGAGTATGTATGGGCCTTAGGATCAAGCACATGCCTTCAAACTCCAGTTCTGCTACTTTTCAGGAACACAGACCCAGGGTTTCCTGTAAAATAAATATGGTACATATGTCACAAAATTCCTAGAATTCTGAGAATTAATTTAGGTAATCCAGGAAAAAATGCTCTTACTATAGAATATACAATAGTCAGTATTAAAAAATTTAATTGTTTGAATAATTGCAAAGAAATATATTATATGATTTTTGTACCACTGGAAAATTACAATTCAAAACATTTTTCAGCAGATAGTAGAAGTAGAGAGTCTGAGAATTTAGAGGAAACACAAATCTTTGCTGTTATTCTACTACTCAGACACATGCTCCTCCCCTAACTATAATACATGCAAGCATGTACATCACAGATCATGTTGGATAGACCCACAACTCAAAACTGATATTACATTTCCTTCTGTAAAAAATGTATAGAAAATAGAATTATATCTGGACCAAGTAACTGAGTTAAATATTAACACTCTTTTAGATCAACATTTCCATAGACTGTATGCCTGGCTTATCAGTATCCACCACAGACAAGACAGAACAAACTAGAAGGAGAGTCACAGAGGGAGCAGCAGTGAGTACAGAGGACATCAGAACACAGGAGATAAGAAGTTGGGATACTTTGGGTGGATGGGTTTAAACTGGGGACTGGGGCCAGAGAGATACGGAGAAGATGGAGTGTGGAGGGGAGCTAGTAGGTATGAAAATGTCATAAGGACACCAAAGATAATGAGAATAGAATGGTCACTGCTCTGCCTTCCCATGTTGAACCCCAGTGCCCTGGTCATGCAGTCTTTTTCTCACTGGATGCCCTTCCAAAACTTCTCCAATCCTTTCTCCAAAAGCTGTGCGTGCTTTGGAGACGGGTTCCTAAATAACTGTTAGTTTTTACTGCTAACCTGAACAGAATTTCTAGAGAGTGGGTGTTGGTGTGAAAGAGGAAGAAATATCTTACCCAGAGATCCACAAAACATCAAAGTTTAAAACAGTAATTTACACCACCATCCACTTCCTTCCCCTTGAGAAGTAGGACTTAGCAAAATCTCATGTATTCTGTTAGCTCTTATCCCTCCTTCCTTCTCCACAGTAGAAGTGCTGAATCATAGTGTCCTCTGCTCAGACTCAAAACTATTTTCTAGTGTGATATACCAAATTGCACTCCACCATTCCCTGACTGGGTGCTCTCTGTGAGAATACTTGGTGCGAGCTACATTTTTATCCCATAGCTGTTTTTGAACAGATAGGTAAAAGTTATACATGGTGGTCTACACGGGTACATCCTGGAATGGCTAAATTGATATGCATTGTGATGAACAATAGCTCCTGTGGTGAAAGTACAATTTGCTCTCTTACCAATTTTCAAGTGTGTGACAGACTTTACAACCATTCTACTCCTGCTGAGTCTGTTGTTGTTAGTGTTGTTGTTTTGTTAGCTGAGGTTGATGACGTAAGATTCCACGTGTGAGATCATACAGCATTTGTCTTGCTAGGCCTGATGGGTTCACACAGAATCACAGCATGTCTCCAGGATAGGTGTGGTCCCGAGTGGCTGGCTTTCTCTCATTTGAAAGTTGACCTACGTTCCATCGAGTGTGTGTTCATGTTCTTTGTTCATTCATCCATGTTAGTTGGATGTTGTGTTGTTAGTAGTGGCTGTCATGACAAAAGGCTGCCATGAAAAGAGGGCAGGTGTCTCTTCAGCACTCTGACCCCCTTCTTTTTGATAACCGCCCAGTAGTGAGCTTAGAAAACAAAATAATAGCTTCAGCTTTTATTTTTTGTGAAGAAATCCCACACTGTTCTCCTTAAAGGCTGTACTAATTTGAACTTCAACCAACAATTTGGAAAGGTACCTATTTTCTCCTCATCCTCAGCAATACTTGTTATCTTTTGTCTTTTTTAATAATAGCTGCCCTAACAGGTACAAAATGATATGTCACTGTACTTTTAATGTGCATTTCCCTAATGATTAGGGGTGTTAGTGTTTTTTCACATACCTGTTGGCCATTGGTCTGTCTTTCTAGATGAATAGCTATTTAGATCTTATCCCATTTTTCAAACTGGGCTATCCATTGTCCTACTATTTAGTTGTTTGAGTTCCTTATTTTGGATGTCAACTCTTTATCAACTGTGTGATTTGCAAATATTTCCCCCCATAGGTTGCTTCCTCACTCTTTCAATGGGTTCCTTCACTATGCAGAAGGTTTTTTGTTTGTTTGTTTGGTTGGTTGGTTGGTTTGGTTTGGTTTTTTTGTTTTTTGTTTTTCGAGACAGGGTTTCTCTGTGTAGCTTTGCGTCTTTCCTGGAACTCACTTGGTAGTCCAAGCTGGCCTCTAACTCACAGAGATCCGCCTGCCTCTGCCTCCCAAGTGCTGGGATTAAAGGCATGTGCCAGCACCGCCTGGCTGCAGAAGGTTTTTAATGTGGTGTAATCCTGTTTGTTTAATTTGTGTTGTTGATGTTCTTGTTCTTTGGTGTCATATCAAAACAACTTACTGCCAGACTGCTATCACAGACCAAGTTAATAGACCCATGTGGTAAAACAATGTAATAGAGTTTTCCTCTAGGTATCCTTGGTAATTTGCAGTTTCATATCTATCTCTAAGTCTTTAATCCATTTTTAGTTTAGTTCTGCTTTGTTTTCAGACAGTATGAGGTAAGGATTTTAGCTCAAGTACTGGCATACTTGTGCATTCTTTTGTTTGTCTCAAATTTTCTTTGGTTATTCAAAGACATTTGTGGTTCTATAAGAATCTTAGAATTGTTTTTTATTCCTTTGAAAATGCCACTGGAATTTGCATCATCTATGGATGACTACGAGCAATTTTATTAATGTTTGTTCACTCCATGAACACTGGATAGCGTTCCATTTTTGCCTTCAACTTTTTTAGTTTTCCGTTTACATGTCTTTGAGCTTCTCGGTTAAATTCCTACAGAGCTTTTGTAGTTATTAAGAAGAACTCTTCATTTCCTTTTCAGGTGATTCGTTGTCAGTAGATAATTTGACATCTTGTAACACTGGATTTGTTGTTTGACTCTGTGTGCTGCACTGTTTAAACACACATGCACATGCAAATGTGAGTGCAAGTGTGTGGCAGACAGAGCTGAGTCTTGGTTGCCTTTCCTCAAAATGTCTCTCACAATTTCTGAGGCAAGGTTCTCACTGTACCTGAAGCTCGCCATCTGGGCCACAGTGACTGGCCAATGAGCCCTGGGGCTGTGCTCCTCATGGTCTCCCCAGAGCTGTGATTAGAAGTACGTACTCTCAGGCCTGGCTTGTTACATGGTCCTGAATATCAAACTCCGGTCTTTATGCTTGCACAGTAAGCGCTTTGTGGGCTCAGCCATCTCCTCAGTTCTCCATCACAGTTTCAATTCATGTTTCACCAATATGACTAGAATAAGTACATTTTCCATATTTTTGTATGTCTGTTATTTGTTTCGTTCTCTTTTGTGAGATGCCTGTTCACATTTTTCAGCAATTTACTATTGGTGCCTCCTTTTCATTGATTTGCAAGATTTCATTGCATATTTTGAATATTAATCGGTTTCGGTTGTATCTGTCACTTGCTTGGTTACTCCTTTCACATGGCTCTTGAAAGAAAAGTTACTCATTTTAAAGGAGGTAAATCTGAAACCCATGCTGCTCCACAGCATGAAGTTAATCTCTCATATTGCCTTCTAAAAGTTTTATTGCTTTGCTCTAAAAATTTTCATCTTCCTGGAGTTGGTATCTGGCAGGACACAAGGTAGGGGTCGAATTAAATTTTAAAATCACATTTTGTATTTTCTACTTCCTTGTAAACATCATGTTAATGTGAGTAGATTCACTTTTTAACTGGGGTCTTTTCAGATTTTTCATATTAGTTTAATATTTGTTTTTATATTTTATAATCTTCTAAATGAAGAAGTACTTGTCTAAAAATATTTTTGTTTCTGTCTAGTTCTACCCTGATTATTTATCCACTTTATCTACTGCATTGGATTAGGTGTACAGAGCAAAATAAGCAGAAACAATACCAATGGGAATTCTCACACAGTTACTGATTTTAAACAACAGGTTCTTACTCATGATATAAGGGTCTTCCTATTTCGACCTCTAACTTATTGTCAAGATTTTAGGTTAAGTTTAGCAGACTGGTTTTGCTTTTTATTAAAATTTTATTACTATTGTTATGGGGGGGGGGGGGGTCAGAGGACATGAGGGAACCAGTGTCAACTTTCTCCTGTACCAGGATTCCTGCCAATCAAACTCATGTTGTCAGCCTTGGCTGCAAGAGCCCTCACATGCTGAGCCATCTGCCCAGTCCCAGGACTGTTTCAAGTACAGTGGGCTAAATAACAGCTCCTGAAGGCAGCTGGATACTGATCTCACGAGCCTGTGCATGTCTAAAATGGCAAAGGGACTTTCAGGGGTGATTAAGAATTTCCAAATGTGGAGAATATTATGAATTATCTAGTTGAGCCAATGAAATTGCATGCTTCCTTATGAAAGAAACAAAGGTCAGAGTCACAGAGAAGGCAGCAGGAAGATGCTGCAGGGCCAGTTCTGAAGACAAAGGATGGGGCCCCATCCAAGGACTAGGGGCAGCTTCTGGAGCTAGAAGTAGCAAATTCTCCCCTGGAGCTTCCAGCACCCTGACAGTAGTTTGATCTATGCATGATGATTACTGCGTTTAGATTTCTAACCTTCAGAAGACTTTGGTTCTTTCGAAAACGTGTGACCATTTCTTGATAGTAGCAGAACTGGACACAGGGGTGCCGTATTGCGTTTAACCTCCTGCAGTCTGTGATGTGATTCTGTCAAATTACAGAATTCTGGTCAGCAAGGCACCCCCAGATTGAGATGACTGTTGCATTCCTAAGGCATTACATTTTTCATCCAGCTGAAATTTAGTTTGAAAACAGTATATTTAGACTCCTCAAAAGCATGTTCAGTTTTCCTTTCTTATAACTGTGCCATATATCTGAAATCCTGGACTTATAAAGGGAACTGAGAAGTGCAACTTCTTTTATTGTTATGTAGATATGTTTTATAAGTAGGACTATTTTTTCCTTAAAGGCTCCATAAAGGCTATGTGTGGGAACTTAGGAGAGAGGGACCATCGTCACATGCTGGTGTTTGAAAGATCATTCTGAGTTTACATCTTACACATCTTCTGAATTGATGTTGGTGAATTACATTTTCTGAAGTCATTTGTTCAAGTTTTTTCCAACTCACAAAACAACTCTGAGACATTTACCTCTTTTCTATTTTATCTGACATGTAGTCATCCTGCTCTTCTCTTTATCTATTCTAATCTTGGGAGTAGTCAGCTCTCACTTTAGTTAATCTTTCTTTGATTTAAATTCCCTTCTTCAATTTTCTTAATTTTTTAGATTTTTGAGGTTGCTCTGTTATTCTTTTTTATTTTATTGAATATTTGACTTTATTGTTGTTCGGCTGGCAGCAAAGCCGCCAAAAGTCCAGGCAGGCTCCTTCCCCCGAACCTGCTCAAGATGGTGCCTACAGGGTATTTAAAGCCCCTCCTCTAGACCAGACATGTGATTTTTCCGGCCCCAACCCCTTCCTCACGTCTGGGGACTGGAAAGCTCACCCAGGAGTGCTTTGCCCAATAAACCTGGTCATTAATTTAATTCAGCTTGTTCTGGCTTACTGCGTCAGCAGAGAAACTTACTATCGGGGTATGAATTCCTTTCAATCATTTTTCAAACATCATGTTTTCAAGTTTATATGTAACCACTACATTTTTTTAAATTGAATAAAGTGTAATTTTTAAAATGACTGTAGCCCCTCTAGCCATTGAAATGTTATTAGTCTGGTTCCTTCCTGCCATTTGTGTAACTTTTACAACTAAACTAATCATTTTTCCATCATCTTAAAATGAGTATTCTAATCTCAGAATTAAAATAGTTGGTACCATGGAACAATCAAAACAAAAACTTTTGGAAAGCCCAACATTATCCTCAATCCTAGTTCAGGACTGCCTCAAAAAGGAAATCTGTAATGTTCAGCTGTTTCTGTATTGCTAGCCACCACCGCCTTCCCAGCATCTAACTCATTTAGTAACCAAGAATGGTTAGGCACAGGAAGACCTCTTTCATTCCTTACACTTGAAGGGGACTCCCCCATAGTGGGGGCTTCCTTCCAGACCCCAGGTCAGGCACAAACCACACCACACACCTGTCTCACAGAGAGCCTTTATTGAGAAGGGAAGAAAAGTTAAAGCGGCTGCTTCTGACTCGGGCAGAAAACAGGCGCAGATGACCTTGCAGGTGTCGTTCTTAAGAGGAGAAGAAGGGGAGGTCTGTGTCAGGATGGGCTAGGATGTGGTGGTAGAGGAGACAGGGGATGAGGGAGAAGGGGAGGGGACAAGGGAAAGGGGCAGGAATATTTGTCCCAGAGGGACAGAGGACTGCCTCTGGATAGGGAGGAGGCAGATGTGGCACATGGGCAAATGGCAGTTTGGAAAGGTAAAGGGGGAGCTCCCCTCCCCCCTCTCTTGTGAGGGTGAGGTGTTTAATTTTATTTGCACATGTTAGTTAGTTGAACCAAAGGGGGCTTCTGATTGCTGGACCTCGGTAGTCAACCTCAGGAGGAGGAAGTGGCCAAATAAGGGAATAGGCCTTGGGGGCTAGCTTTAGGAATGTAATCTAACCGTTTTTAGCAAGGCAGGGGGAATGAGGAGAAGGGGAAGGCCTGCCAGAGCCACATATTTAAGTGAGCTAGTGTCCCTTCAACGTCAGTTAAAGAAGAATCCATGCTGCTATGAAAAAAAGTTCTAAACTAGTGACTTTAATAAGATAAAAGCTTATTCTCCCTCAAAGAGGTTAGCAAGCCATCTGGGTCAGTGAGACACTTAGTTCCACGAGGTCATTCGAAGACCCAGCTTCCATCTTCTTGATCCATTACCTCAAGAGTTTTGTCCTCATCTGCAAGCTCCAGTCTGGGTCGCCGTCATGCCTGCAATACAGCTAACACGGAGGAGGAGGAGCCGGAAATGGAGCCCATCCAAGGCAGGCAGCTTCCTCTCCGGCAGCTGATGGAAGTTACACCTCACAGCTTCCCACTCCCCCCAGCACAAACACCTCGCTCTCTTGCTTGGATTCTGAAGCATCTTGCTTACCAGAAATGTACTTTTAACTTAGGCATAGAAAAAATATTCCAACAAGCCTCAATTAAGGGCTGCTGTTCAGTATAAATACCCCCTACACTGCCACAGTGTCATGATCATGAAAGACAGAAGAGTTATTTCAGGTCAAGGGAGAGTGGGGACAGGTGACAATTGAATGCAACATATAATCTTAGATTCTGATTCTGGGGAACAAAGCCCAAATAAAAACCAATGACAAAGCGTGAGTAAAGTCTACAGATTAATTTGATCCTTATTAATGCCAGTGTCCTAGCTTGGGTCATTGTAACAGCAATGTCGGACATGAGGTAGCATTGCTGGTGTATTTTATGATCCTTTGCTGGTTCGTTTGCTTGTTTCAGTCTCTCGTCCAAACCTTGGTTCTGAACTCTAGACTACTACATTCAGCTGTTTAACGGAAGTCTCTGTAAGATGGCTCTAGGCATTTGAAACCTACCATTCCCAAATCTTGGGAAAAATCTCTTCTTTCAAAAGTCTTTTCTGACCATGCTGTGGTGGTGCACGCCTTTAATCCCAGCACTTGGCAGGCAGAAGCCAATGGATCTCTGTGAGTCCAAGGCCAGCCTGGTCTACAAATGGTGTTCCAGAGCTGTTACACAGAGAAACCCTGTCTTGAAAAACCAAAAGGAAAAGAATCTTTTCTGCATTACTAAGCACCACCACTACCCATGCAGCCACTTGAAGCAGACACTGTGACATTATTTCCTATAACCTACCAGTACAATTTGCAGATACATATCTCAACTCCATTTTATTCTAACCATCTACGATGTTCTGGCTGTAGTCTAGGTCATCTGATCCCTTCTGTAGTTTGTCATAATTAGTCTTCCTGCTGTGACTAGGCCCACCTCAGTCATTCTCTGAACAGGAGCACATTTGATCTCTTTGAAATATGAGTGAGATTCAGTTTCAACCTGGCTTAAGGCAAATTAAGTTTTATATAATTCCTTCATCCTCCCTTGCCTTCAAGCATCCTACACCCCTGCTACTCCTCCATCACTCTCCAGAGACATCCTACACCCCTGCTACTCCTCCATCACTCTCCAGCAGCATCCTACACCCCTGCTACTCCTCCATCACTCTCCAGCGGCATCCTACACCCCTGCTACTCCTCCATCACTCTCCAGAGACATTCTACACCCCTGCTACTCCTCCATCACTCTCCAGAGACATCCTACACCCCTGCTACTCCTCCATCACTCTCCAGAGACATCCTACACCCCTGCTACTCCTCCATCACTCTCCAGAGACATTCTACACCCCTGCTACTCCTCCATCACTCTCCAGAGACATTCTACACCCCTGCTACTCCTCCATCACTCTCCAGCGGCATCCTACACCCCTGCTACTCCTCCATCACTCCCCAGCAGCATCCTACACCCCTGCTACTCCTCCATCACTCTCCAGCGGCATTCTACACCCCTGCTACTCCTCCATCACTCCCCAGCAGCATCCTACACCCCTGCTACTCCTCCATCACTCTCCAGCGGCATTCTACACCCCTGCTACTCCTCCATCACTCTCCAGAGACATTCTACACCCCTGCTACTCTCCCATCACTCCCCAGCGGCATTCTACACCCCTGCTACTCCTCCATCACTCCCCAGCAGCATCCTACACCCCTGCTACTCTCCCATCACTCTCCAGCATCTGGATCCAGTGTGTGCACTTCTCTAAGAGCTGGGGTTAATTTGCTGCAGTGGACCTCCTCTGCCGTGTCTTCTCCATTGCCTAGGATGTCCCCCTGATTACCTGCACCCTTCCTTAGTTGTCACTTAACTAGTTCTTCCTTCTTCACATTCAGACCTCAGATCAAAGGTCAGCTTCTTCTAGAGCAGCGACCCCAAAAAGACCATTGGAAAACACAGATATTTACGATTCATAACAGCAGCAAAGTCACAGTTATGAAGTAGCAATGAAAATAATTTTATGATTGGGGGTCACCACAACATGAAGACATATATTAAAGGGTCGCAGCATTAAGAAGGTTGAGAAACACTGCTCCAAATTTCTTCTTAGCTACCCAGCTTTAAACATATCCTTCCTAGGATTCTCACTCTTAGCAACCCGCCCTTCTGCTTTACAGCACTTGGTATAATTTGTTCATTTGTTTGGGGTTATTTTGATTTCTGAGACACGTGTCATATCCTCCCTCTTCTATCCTTCACCTCTCAGACCTGTGCTACCCTTCCCAGTTAGCGTAATTTTTCACTGCTGTGCTGTTGTTTGTGTGCTATGTGCCTCCCCACTTGACTGAGCTGAGTGAAAGCTCTGGTGGTTTGAACGAGAATGGCCGCCATAAGCTCATGTTTGAATACTTGGTCCCCAGCTGGTGGAACTGTTTGTGAAGGATTGGGAAGTACAGCCTTGTTGGAGGAGGTGTGTCACTGGGGGCAGGCTTTGAGACTTCAAAAGCCCACATCTTTCACAGTGTTCTCTCTCTCTGCCTCATGATTGTGGATCAAGGTGCAAGTTCTCAGCTACTGCTCTAGCACCATGCCTGCCTGTCTGCTGCTGTGCTCCCAGTCGATGCTCACGGACTCAGCTTCTAAAACAATAAACGCCAATAAACTCTTTATCTGCAAGTTGCCTCGGTCATGATGTCTTATAACATCAATAAAAAAGTAAAACAAAGAAAAAGTCAGGTCCTTTCTGTCTACCTTTACATGTCAAGTGCTTACACTCAGTCAATACATGTTGAGTGCTGTAGCGTGAATGGGAAGTGTGCCCCCATAGGCTCATGCATTTGAACACTCTGTGCCTGGCTGGTACAGAAGGCTGGGAAGACTGTGGAATGTTTAGGATTTGGTGTTTCACTGTAAGAAATGCATCACTGGGGATGAACCTTGAAGCTTTACAGCCCAGCACCACTTCTTATTCATTCTCTGCTTTCTGAGTGCAGACGTGATGTGACCAGCCAGCTTCCTGCTCCTGACATCATGCCATCCCTGGAACCATGAGCTAAAACATCCTTTTGTCAGGATTTTTATCACAGTGGTGGGAAAGACATTCAAAACCAGGAGCAATCACATAACTGAATGCCTGTGTTGAGATGCATTGCCACCCTTATCATGGGAGCTGGAAAGCTCCAGCTCTAATTCCCTGAATAAAAAGTGGAATGTGAGTCCCATCCAGGAAAGCTCAGCTCAAGACTCAGTTTAGTTCTGTGACACAGGTGTGAGCACCCGGCTAGATTTGCTTTGTGGTGGCAGTGGGCACACGTTCTGCTCCTGGGCACCCAGCTGGATTTGCTTTGTGGTGTCATATTCCCACCTACAGAGGAGGCTCTGTTCTGATGACTTCACAAATATAGAGCAGATGTACACTCGTGAACACGGTTATGGAACGCCGGCTGGAGCACACTCTTATCATGAACCGAGTGGCTCACCGCATACGTCAGTATGCCATTCTTCTAGCCATCCTACCCCAAAAAGAGCTGTACTTTTCTATCATTGGAAGTACACATTATACCTCCACTCATAGGTTAGGAAAGTATAAGCACCAATCTTCTGGGTCTCAGAACTGTGTTCATGAGCAGACAGATTATAGAGAAAAATTTGCCACATGGTGTACGTGTTTGAGTCAGAATATTCTGGGTGGAGCTGTGGCGGAATGTTCTTATGCAACCTACTGAACTTTGGAAATTGGTATGTACTGAGTGATCTGGGTTTAGAATAATTTGGCTTTGAAGACTTTTTTTGAGAATACATTAGTTCCAGAAGCAAAATAAGAAGGAATGAGGATTTTTCATTTGAAGGGTTTTACTTACACTCTGGAAATTTGGTAATAGAAACAAATTAAGTATTCTGTTTTCAAGCTTTCGTCTGACTGTCACAGGACTGCTGGCATCTGTATGTAAGTCTCTCTAATTAGCTGAGTTGTGTCATCCAAACGAACAGTAAAATGGGGAGTGCAATTTTCCAGAGTGCTACCTGAATTAACATAAGCAATATCAGAAAGAACAATTTCTTGGTCTTTCTTTCCTTGAGAGATATCTTGGTTTTAGATATAGCTTTTAAAATTCAGTGAATTAGCAAAATCAATAAGAAACCAAGGAAATGGAATGATTAGGAGAAGGGAAACACCTGGTATGCGTTGAGACTGTTTTAGTTTCAAGAAACAATTTTTTTTTTCAAAACAAATTGTAGCCCTGGCTGTCCTGAAACTCACTTTGTAGTAGACCAGGCTGGCCTTGAACTCAGAGATCCACCTGCCTCTGCCTCCTGAGTGCTGGGGTTAAAGATGAAGAAACAATTCTTAAAACAAACTGGTTAAGGGGAAAAGAAATTTATTGGAAAGAAATTTGCATGACTGCAGAGTTAGACAGAAGCCAGGTCCTCCCTGGCACCATCCGGGTGACTCACTGGGTCACCGTTCCCAGGCTCCCCATCACCTCAGTCTAAGTGGTAAGATGTGGAGACTGGCAGCTGTGATTCACAAGCTTCTAACTTCCTTAGAGAGAAGAAGGGTAGATGGGGGGTGAGAATGTCCCCCATGAGTCATTCATAAAAAAGAAAACAGCTGAAGGAAGAATTCTGTTTAAGCCAGTTTGGGTTACATGCATAACAGGGGACTGCTCACAATTCCTGGGAATATGATGATGGAACTGGATGACTTAGGTCTCCTGTAGAACCCTGAGCCAAGGAGGTCTGAATGTCAACTCTACAAGAGTGCAAGGAAAGCCTGGAAGTGGAAAGGGCGCTTACTTTGTCCTTTGTTAGCAGAAGAAAAGAAAGAAGGCCGAGTAGACAGTGCCATGCTGTTCACATCACTTTCTCTAAGAGGAGCACGGGGAAGGAGGAAGTGAGAACTGACGGCTATGAAGACGAAGGTCTTAGAGACAAAATTAAATTTTTCTTCACTTTATTTAAGGTGCAAAATGACTTTTCCCTTTATTTACAGAGACATGCATATATATTAAAACTAGAAGCAGAAAGATTCCTGCACAGAATTTACATGCATCCAATTTTCTTTCATCCTAGTTTTTAGAGAAAGGCGTGTGGGCAAAATAATGGTCTTAAAATAACTATGTCATCATCCCCGGAAACAGTGGCTATGTCATCTCACATGGCAAAGAGACTTTGAAAATGTTACTTAGGGTACCAACAGCATGCAAGACAGAAATCACGTCGATTATCCTGGCAGACTCAGTCCATCTCTGCAATATTCAAAAAAGAAGATCCTCTCCTGGCTGTGGCTAAAGAAGGACAATGATCAAGAAAGTCACAGACACATGACATTGTAGGTATTGAACATGGGAGAAGAGTTCAGGAGTTAGGCCGTGCAGATGACCTCTGACCCTGGAAAGGGCAAGGAGACCTTGTCTGCTAGATTAGCGCCATCAGAAGGAACCTGGTGCTGCCACCCCAGAAAGAGCCCTTGCCAGACTCCAGCCTACAGAGTTGAGAGATGATAGATGTGTGCTGTCTTGTGTCTCGGAGTTTGTGGTAATTCGCTGTTGTGCTGACAGAAAGCTAATCTCAGGAAGCATAAAAGTAGTTATAGAACTTTATTAAGAAAACACTCTGCATACAGAATCTGTTCTTATCATTTGCTTCTGATGACAAACTACAAAGTAGCTGGGCTAAGAGGGACTCAAATCTTATCAGAGGATTTCTGGTAAATGAGTGTTATGTGAGGAATATATTATATCATGCACACATGACATTACCTTGTGTCAAAAGGTCAGTGTACAATTTTAATTTGCTTTTTTCTCTGCTTACTTTCCTTCAAGACAGCCTAAATTGTGGAAAGAATTTTGGGAAGTCATTAAATCCTATAATAATCAAAACTCACCTTGGTTTTTAGGAAAACTTAGAGACGTTTGTACTTCTTGTATTACAGATTTATGAAGACAGGAACTATGATCAGATAGACAACTGCCAGGTGAGCCGTTCAGTTGTGAGGGGACAGAGAGGCACAGTTGCACCCTGTCATCCTCCGAAGCATGAGGAGTTCCCTCATCTTTCAGGATCTTGACTCAGGTCAAAGTACGACTCGTGGCTCAAAGGCAGAAAATATTCATATATAGCATCAGGCCTAGTAGAGTTGGGAGATTCTGTTCAAGATAATTTAATACAGACTTGAAGCATAAGGGTTAGAAGAAAGAGAGGTGTTCATAAAGAAAGACATATCCAAGTGTGGGTACATATTTCCCAGGAGAGAGTAGGGAAAATAAGGGATATACAAGTATGGGTATGGGCTCTTCAAGGGAGAACCAGAGAGTAAGACATCCCAAGCGTGGGCACAGGGCTTTCAAGGAAGAGTTCTAATTAACTGTCTTAACATTAGCCATACATGCTATTTTGGCAGCTCTCAAGTTAAATCTCCATAACTTACTAAGAAATCTTTTCTTTTTTTTTCCCCTTTTTTTTTCTTTCTTTTGATAAATGTGGTAAATGAGGTGGTTCAAGAGTTTTACAACGTGATAAGGTGAAAGCAAAGCCCACTTGGGTGGCACAAGGGTTTAGGATATGTACTCTCTCTATAAATGGTCTTTCTTGGGGGATTCCTGAAGAGTTACAAGTATCCTTAGGAAGGGATACAGCCCTAAAGTGGCTGTTAATTGTGCTAGAATTCTTGTTCCTCTACTGGCAAGAGATCTCAACCAGACTCCTCTTTGAAGGGCTCCTCTCTCTTCTCATGTCCGTATAATTGTCCTGTCTTTCCAAGCGGCAGGCAACAGGACGAGAAAGCACTGTGTAAGCTTGAATCCACACTTGTGTCTAGACAGGTAGATAAGCCCTTCTTCTGTCAGGCTCAAGACCTGGGGAAGGCGTGGTAGTAGGAATAGTCTCTATCCCTCAAAGAAGAATTTCCTCTATAAAAACGTCAGCTGGGTCTGTAGTGTGAGGACAGAAAGCTGAGAACAAGCGCCTCTCCCTGCTTTGTTCAAATGCCCAATAAATAACTTCAGTAGTCATGTTGGATAA
The DNA here is from genome assembly GCF_949786415.1 of Peromyscus eremicus. NCBI lineage: Eukaryota > Metazoa > Chordata > Mammalia > Rodentia > Cricetidae > Peromyscus > Peromyscus eremicus. The sequence continues at coordinate 123,386,584 of NC_081420.1, forward strand.
ACTTTAAATGGGATGTGAATTACGTGAGCCATCCTGTAAGCCCTGGCCATGGTGTCCTGAGTTCTGGACTTCTTGAAGGAGAGAGTTTCATTGGTTCCACACTTCCCTCACTGCCTGATATTGTGCTCTCAGTGTAGTTGACACAATATAGTGTCAACAGGTGCCTGGATGTCTTGCTTGACTTGGAGCGCCCCTAGTAGAACTCCCCTGCACCTCTTCACTACAGAACAGCCAGTTCCAGCGCTGGCGCGCCTGCTGCCTCTCAGCACATGCCAGCTGCTTACACTGAGCCACAGTCCTTCCAGATGTTACAAAGATGAACAGCAGTGAGTGCTTTCTCCAAGAGAGGCCAGGACATTAGATGGCTAATATCAACCACTGCAAAGACACAATGTTGATAGAGGATGAATCCTTTAGTACAGCACATATTTTATCCTTTTCCTTTAAAAAAATTGTTTTTATTGTGTGTCTGCATGAGTACCTACATGTATGTGTGTGCACTACATGTGTGCAGTGTCTGCAGCCATGTGGGTGCTGGGAACTGAACCTATGTCCTCTGCAAGAGCAGCCAGTGCTCTTAACTACTGAGCCATCTTGCTGACCCCGTGGCAGACATGGTACTGGAGAAGGAGCAGAGAGTTCTACATCTTGAGCAGGAAGCGAATGTCACACTAGACCCGGCTGAAGAATTTGAGACCTCAAAGCCTGCCCCTTAGTGACACGCCTCCTCTGACAAAACCACACCTACTCCCACAAGGACACACCTCCTAATAGTACCACTCCTTATGAGCCTATGGGGGCCATTTTTGATCAAACCACCTGAATAACCATGCCCTAAGAAGACCTGGAAATCAGCTCCAGTGAAGAGAACAAGAGGCTGGTCAGCTAGATAGCATCTCCCATTCCTCTCCCACTCCTCCCCTCCCTCTCCAATCCCTCCCCTCCCTTGCACCCCCAAACTCACCTTCACTACATACTAACAGGCATCCTCTGGTTTGCTCTTTCCATGTAGGCCTAGAGATGCCTTGGGGCAGAGTCTGTTCCTTTCACAGTTCTGTGACTGTAGCTCCTGATATGTGACAGGTACCAGAGGGTTATCTGTTAAATGGCTTTTCTAAGGGACAAAATTGTTGAAACCTATCACACATACACCCCCAAAAAAGCACACATAGAAAGCTGTAGTCAATAGATTATTACCTGAATCCATCTTCATTACATATCTGAAGAAGATTTAGGAAGTCTCTCACTTTGAGTCCCAGTTTCCTAGCCTAGAGAACAAACGTCAACATTCAAGACAGACTTCTCTAACATTGAGTTTGGACCATAATATAGAGAAACATATTCCTCAATACTGTAATGCCAAATGTTGAAATTCTGAAAGACCCCAGAGGTGTAAAATCTCAAAGGGTTAACATACAAGCATTCTAAATTTTTGTTTAATGCTGTGGATATCGCTCTATATAAATAAAACACTGATTGGCCAGTGGCCAGGCAGGAAGTATAGGTGGGACAAGGAGAGAGGAGAATTCTGGGAAGTGGAAGGCTAAGTGGGAGAGACCTACCAGGCACCGCCATGACAAGCAAGATGTAAGGTACCGGTAAGCCACAAGCCACGTGGCAACTTATAGATTAATAGAAATGGGTTAATTTAAGATAGAAGAAATAGATAACAAGAAGCCTGCCACGGCCACACAGTTTATAAGTAATATAAACGTCTGAGTGATTATTTTATACATGGGTTGTGGGACTGCGGGATTTGGTGGGACCTGGATGAAGCTCTACAGCTACAGTTTAAAAATGCATTTACTTATAAAGAATCTGTTGACTATAAAGCACTATAGAAGGTCCATAGGCCACTTTCTACAGTAACAGACAACAATAGCATACACACATTTACTAAGACAGGAGCACAGACACAGCAGCTCTGACAGACAAACTGAGTTCATGAAGAAACAGGTCAGAAAGCAGAATGTGCTGGTGCCTAGCACTGCAACTGGGAAATGTTCACACAGCTTCCCAACTGCAGTCATTGACATGGATTCACAACACGCCCCAACGGTTGGCCATGGTCGCGCAGGCCCGGCAGGACCTAGTCACTTCTGCCTAGTAATTTCCAGGTCAAAACTACTCATGTGACCAAGACCCCATGGCTTTGCGTGGTTGTGTAAAACGTGCAGCACAACCATGTGACCTACGTACATGCGTGGAATAGCCGCATGGGCCTGTATGCACAGGCGCGGACCAGCCTTTATAAGCCGGCACCATGATTCCCGGCCCCACTTCATTCACGTGTCTTTCCACAGGCCTGTGCACATCTGTCTCTTTACCTTATCATAATAAAACTCTTGTTAGTGGATTTTGTTGTGTTTCATGACGTTTCTTTGCAGGGTAAGAGCACCACAAATAACCAACAGTCATCCCAGACAGTGATGAACAGACAGCTCAAGCCTTCCAACAAGCTAGGGCCAAAACTGGTGGGCTACCACCATGTATGGAGTCGCCCTCAAAGCTGAGATCTTCAGAAATTTTATTTTACCCAAATGCAGGAGGGTTTAGACATACTTTCATTTATTAGGTGCACAGACAACGCTAACACACAGCATTAGCACTGTGAACTGTACTTCAAGGGCTACACTTTGCAAGAAGATGCGTGAGATAAATAACTTTCTAAAAACTTTTTAAAAGCCTTTATACAATTCCTAGTGACAACAGTAGAAATGAGGGAGCGTGACACACACAGCCTCTAATCATGAAAATCGTGCTGGCAGTTTAGTGAAAAGAAGAAAAAGAAAATGTGTTGCATTGAAAGTGAAGAGTGCTTGGGACAAACCACAGCAGCTGCATGGACATGGTCTGAAGGTACTGGCAACTTTCACAATTGGTAAGTGTGTCTGGAAGCCTCGGGCCGCAATCCACAGCTGCTCTGAAGTGGGACACGGATCTCTGCGGACATCTTTACATCCATCTCCTCAGAAGCTGACCTTTTTCCCAGCACTCAGGGCAGGTTTGGGCAGCGGGGCTTTCAGGGTTCAGTGTGTGGATTATGATGCTGCAACTGATGTCTCTGGATTACCAGCAGCTTGCCTGGCACAGAGTCAGTTTTCAAGAAACAGCTAAGGAATGCTCAATTTAGTGAGGCTTCATTTTTAAAAAAAAGTCACTGTCTCGAAGTCTAAGAATGAGAAATACCATCTACTATCCCATGTATACCGAGAGACTTACTTCAATTTTATAATAAAGATAATATGGAAAGAATAATAAAGATTAAATCTTACTATTTCTCAAAGCCACAAGAGAAAATGATAAGTAATACTATGACTTTAATGTAATTTTAGATGAATAAGAAACTAGCTAAACACTAAAAGCATTTTAATTCCTCCTTCAAATTCAGGAATATACATTATGAAATCTCTTATTTTTGCAGAAAAAGAAATGTTAACATAATAATTCAGGAGTGTTTCGCAAACTTCCACAGTGAAAGGAGCCCATCTTGTGGCCTTTCCAAATATTACCGCTTTCTGATTTAAAGTCAATGATGAACCCTGCGCAAAGTGGTAAGCTAACCGCTGTGGACACAGAGATAAGAATTGTGAGGGAGGAAAAGCAAAATTTTTACCAGAGTTCATATCAGCCTAAAGAAGAAGCAGACGTGTAAGCAATACTACGGTGGAACTGCATTGTTATAGAAAGGTATAAACTTTAGTTACTATACGGCAGGGTTGAGGCGTGGGTCCCCAGAACTCAGAACGAAGCTGATACACCCTGCTTCCCTAAATACTAACCCCAGTCACTAAAGCACTTGTATCATTAGAGGATGTATTAATATTCATTTCCAGCCTCCTGTTTCACAAAGCAGTGCTATAGAGTTTCTTCACCGAGTGAGCCCACAGAAACGCCAAGAACTCGGCTGCAGCGTCATCTCAGAGCGCACCCACTGGTCCCTCCCAAATGGCTTCCTGGTGTTCCTGTCAGTAAGGAGGTTTCTTTCTCCCTGTGCCCACTCACAATCTTAGCTTTCAGGAAATGGAGAGGTGAACGTTTATTTTGGAAAGTTAAGGAAATGACAAGGAATATTTTAATTAGAAAAGAGAGCAGGCAAGAATCTCATCATTTAGAGCTCTGTGGCTTAGGGGACAAAAGTGGAGGGGAAGGAAGGGAAATAAGCTGGCTGGGGGTTGTGGGGGGCATCTCCTGTTTCAGGCTCAAGAGACATCTGGGTAGCATAGTCAGCTAGAGACAGGGCTGTCCCTCTGCTCCTATGAGGCCGAGGTGCTGGGATGAGAACCCATGGCGGGGAAAGCTGGCCTCCCGAGCTGCAGGTGCCGGGATGAGAACCCATGGCAGGGAAAGCTGGCCTCCCGAGCTGCAGGTGCAGGGCAAGAACTCGGGCTGGCTAAATGGAGAATGGAATGGAGATGCAAAAGCCTCTCATACCGTCAAGGACAAGTCAATTGCAAGAGGAATCAGAGCCAGATCTCCTCAGCCTCCTCAGCCTATGTAGTAAGTACAAGATCATCAAGAAAGAGGAAGGCAACGGACCCGAGTGGAACACAGGAAGTGAAATGCATCTCCGTGAGTGACAGCCATACACCTCCAAGGGAGAAAACACATCCTGTATCCTCCCTACGCTGACAGCTTCAGTAGGATTCTTCTTGAGTCCTCCAAGCTTTGAGTGCTGTTTATTAAAGATAATCCGTTAAAATTCAGAAAAGCCTTTTCCTCTTGAAGTGAGTGGCTCTTGCCATTGTGATCCTGCCTTCAGGAGTCCTGCCCCCACTGTGAATGTTATTCAAATCTCTAGTCTCATTATTGCAGGTCTTGTTTCCAAATTACTGAATGGATGAAGAGCCATAAAACAACACAAATAATTTCAGTATAGAGGAATAGGAACTCAGCTTAAAATCTCTGAACCCTGCTGCTTACACTTGGATAATTACTTTAAAAATGTTAGTCAGTCACGTGGTGCTGCAAGTGATTTTTCAACAGAAACCAGAGCTGTATTCCTCCCTATTGGGTCCTCAATTAATGAAGACATGGTCCTTGCCCTCACAATGCCAGGCTTCCCAGACAGATAATTATACAACCACAATGTAGTATGCTCCCATCTGTACCAAGAAAGTAGCAAGGGCCTCTCGAGGATATTTGACTCTGACTGAACTCCGAATTGTGTGCAGAGAGGGAGCCCCAGAGGAAGTGATAAATGAGCTGGGGTCTGAGGGGTAAAGAGATGTTAGCTGAATAAGGCACCGGCAAAGGGCTCTGTGATTTATGCTCAGACTTCGGGTTTATTTTGAAAGGCACAGAAAGGCACTGAAGTGTGTAAACAGGGGGCTGGGGACCCTTTAAAACGCCACCCTGTCAGATAGAGAACTCACAAAGAAGAGTGTCTGGAGGTGGGAACAGCTGTGAGAAAATGTTCCAACACTCCAGGCAAACGTGCAGCACATCTGGCAGCCAAGGCTGAGATAATTGCAGTGGAGACGGGCAAGTGTACACACAGGCAACACAGAGCAGGGCAAGGGTGAAACACGTTCAGGATGTAAAGTGGGCCTCTGGTTTGGTAACCAGGCGGTGCCAATGACCGATGACAACCTGTAGAGATGCCTCCGAACAGTCTCCAAGTGCTGTTTGGATCCCCAGTACATCTTGGCTTCCTGCTCATTTGCTCATGCATAAAATTCATTTTCCTATGTTTCTCCTTACTAGCAACAACCCCATTACCATTTGGAGATCTGAATAGGGTTGAAGACCCCTAGCCCTGTCCTTGCACACTAGCTAGATAGGGGCAATGCTTTTCTGTAAAGTGCCACATCATAAATACTTTTTTTTTTTTATTTGTGGTACATACAGTCTCTGTCACACTAATCACTTCTGCCACTGACATAAAAGGCAGCCATAAAACATATAAAGGGAGCTGAAGAGATGACTCAACAGTTAAGAGTTCTTCCATAGAACCTAAGTTTGGTTCTCAGCACCACAATGGGAGGCTTAGAACCAACAGCAACTATACTCCAGGAGATCCAACACCCTTACTAGCCCACTCACCCACCAGCACATAAGTGGCAGACACACAAATGCATACACACATAAATCTTAATTGTAAATGTAAATTAGGGTCAGAGAGCTACCTCAGTAGGTAAAGGTGCTTGCTACCAAGCCTAATGACAACCTGTTGGATCTCCAGGAACCATTAAGTGTAGAGAAAGAACACATTCCCACAGGTTCACCTCTGAACTCCTCATTTGTCATGGCACATGCTACCCTCTCCCTCCAATGAATCAAATGTAATCTTAAAAATTATATATTTAATTTATATACATTATATATACACATATGTAAAAGGAGAGGCTAAGCTGTGTTTCAATAAGACATTTGTAGTGGTATTTGCTCCACCCATGACCTTGGGCTATATGGCCCGAAGGAGGTGGTACTTCTTGCTAGCTAGCTCTTTCATCTTAAATTAACCCATTCCAATTAATCTATGTTATCATGTGGCCATGGTGTTACCAGTCTGCTGGCATCTTGTTGCTCCTTCAGTGGCGGGCTCATGTCTCCCCCAACTCCACCCTTCTTCAGTTTGAATGTACCACCTAACCTTATCCTGCCCAGGTAGCTCAGTCAGTAGAGCATGAGACTTTTAATCTCAGGGTTGTGGGTTCATGTCCCATGTTGGGCTCCAGAGGTAGCTGGAAGTTTTCCTGTATCCCACCCAGTCCCACAGCCACTCGGTCCCAAGCAAACACACAGAGTCTTATATTAATTACAAACTGTATGGCCTATGGCTCAGGTTCATTATTAACTAGCTCTCATAACATAACTTTATTCAACCCATTTTTATTAATCCATGTTTTGCCACGTGGCTTCATGAAATTATCTGTTCTCTCACATCTTGCTTCTCCTGGCAAGGCTTGCAGCAACTGCTCCAATCCTGCTTCTCTTCTCTATCTCTCTTGGATTTCCCTCCTAGCTTCATTCTGCCCTGCCGAAGGCCAATGTAGTTTTATTTATTAACCAATGGGAGCAACATATATTTGTAGAATATAGAAAGACATCCCACAGCATTTAGTTGGTTCATTTGTTTTTTGTTTTTCATAGATTGGGTCTCTTGTATCTCATATTAGCCTCAAACTTGCTATATAACCTTCAAAAGGATCTTCAACCTCTGCTTTCCCTCCTAAGTGATGGGATTACAGGCGAGTGCCCCATGCTAGGTTTACATGATGCTGGAAATCTAACAGGGGCTTTGTGCATAGTAGGTGAGTGCACTGCCAGCTGAACCACAGTCCAAGGCCTCCAAATAACATCTTTTTATGTTGTTTCATGTGTATTAGTGTTTACCTGAATATATGTCTGTGTACAGTGCCTGCTGAGGCCAGAAGAAGGTGTTGGATTCCCTGGTACTGAACTCACTCAGATGGTTGTGAGCTGCCATGTTGGCACTGAGAATTGAACCCAGGTTCTCAGGAAACAGACAGTTCTCTTAACCACAGAGCCATCTTTCTAAGCCCCACCCCAAAGATATTTTGGCAGAGGTAGTCCAACTGTGTTGCTAAGGCTGGTATCAAATTCCAAGGCTCAAGTGCTTTTCCTAACTAAACTTGCTGAGTAGTTGTAGGTGTGTGATACTATGCCTGGTCTCTCAGGTGTGTGTGTGCGTGTGTGTATGTGTGTGTGTATGTGTGTGTATGCGTGCTTCAGTGTGTGCGTGAGTTTGTGTGCTTGGGTCTCAATAGGCTTGTCTGGAACACATAATCCTCCTACTTCTGCCTCTTGAGCACTGAGATTAAAAGTGTGTAACACTAAGACTGGCTCTCAAAGAATATTTTAAGCACGCACAGAGAGAGGCTGGTCTTGGATTTGGCCTCACTTCTTGCATAGCTCATCATTCCTGGAGTTTACTTTGCACTGTAGGGTTTCTATCACTGTGATCAACACCATGACTAAAAGTAACCTGGGGGTAAAGGGTTTATTAAGCGCAATCGTAGACCATCATGAGGAGAAAGGGCAGGACCTCAAGGCGAGATTAATAGTCATCTATGATAATCAAACTTATAGTCATGTTAGTTAAGTTTTCTAGGTATACAAAGGTATATTTCAATTAGGTAGGTAATCTTCAAACACTTCAAAGACCTACAGAATATGGCATTTAAAATGTTTTAACAACTTAGACTTTTCTGGACAGTGAGACACATCTGCTCCTGGCAGCACTAATTACTTCAAAGAAGATGATGGGCATCAAAGAAACTCATTATGGAGTCTGCTTGCTTTATGGCAAAAGTTAGCCATTTGAGCAAGAAAAGTGCTCTTGCCTGGACTGCCTGACAGTATGTTGTATAAACTGGACGTGTAGGATCCATAGGAAGATGACCACTGAACTTACAAGGTGAGGTAGTTCTTCAGGTTCCTGTTACACAGAGGAGACTGGGCAGAGGGAGAAGCAACTGATGAACTTTGCCAAAATGGGCTGAACAGTCCTTAATATTTCCTGCTTCACTGAAAACTATGCCAGAGACTCTAGGCCTGTAGGCTGAAGATAGATGCCCCAACGTTGCAGAGGAACTTTGGGTGACTGTCCAGGCAGACAGATGTCTCTGTCATTTCTAGAATTTTGGAAGTTGCTTAAAATGCACTTCCTATTTACTCAGATAATATTATGTCCTTCTGGGGTCTTTGATGGAGTTAAAGACTAGGTAGTTATAATTATAGTTGTCCTTAGTTATGATAAAAGGTAAATCAGATATGAAATTTTAGACTCATAAATAAAGGATAGATGATAGAATATTTTCTTTAATTTTGCCAAATACAAATAGACTAGATATTGTAACGGTAATTCTTGCTTGATAACTGTTTTGCTATATGCAATTTTACTATATTAAAATGAAAACCTCCCTTTTTGATTAGACAGCAAAGGGGAAGTGCTGTGGGATGTCTTTCTGTATGCTGTGAATATGTATTGCTCCCATTGGTTAACAAATAAATCTGCATTAGCCTATGGCAGGGCAGAATGGAGCCAGGCAGGAAATCCAAGAGAGAAAGAAAGAGAAGAAAAGTGGAGTGGGAGCAGATGCTGCAAGCCGCTGCCAGGAGAAGCAAGATGTGAGAGAACAGGTTACACCATGAAGCCATGTGGCAAAACATAGATTAATAAAAATGGGTTAAATTAAGTTATAAGAGCTAGTTAATAATGAGCCTGAGCCATAGGCCATACAGTTTGTAATTAATATAAGCCTCTGTGTGTTTATTTGGGGCTGAGAGGCTGGGGGCTGGGTGGGACACAGGAAAACTTCCAGCTACAACTAAAAACTTGGATTATAGAGTCCAGAAATAAACCTGTGCATCTGCAGGAGAGGAGAATGCTAGGATTAAAGGTGTGTGCTACCACTGCCTAACCTCTTTGTTTATTATAGTGGCTATTCTGTTCTCTGACCCCGAGATAAGTTTATTGGGGTGCATAATATATCAACCACACCATAGGGCTCTTATAAAATTAAATTCAAATAAAAATTCATTAGGACAGTATTTCCAACAGAATAAATACTCAGTAATATTACTTATTTTTCCTATTTTTTAATATTCTTCTTCCAGTGCCCAATGCAGGTGCCTAGTTGGGTGCTAAATCACATGATAGAGTCAAGATATATGCTAAGGCATTAGTTTCTTGAGACTGCTATAATAAAGAATCACAAACTTGGCATCTTAAAATGACAAAAAATGATTCCTTATGAGTTCTAGAGAGTGAAAGTCTAGAATCAAGAACAAGATTGCTTTCTGGGTGCTCCAAAAGAAGGACTGTTCCATGTTTCTCTCCTTGTTTTTGAAAGTTGGCAGCAATCCTTGATACTATCTGATTTGTAAATTCATCTTTCCTATTTTTGTCTCCATCTTCAAAAATTCTCTCTGTATGCACTTGATTCTGAGACCATATTTGCCTCTCATATGATGATATCGACCCCACTAGACAAATCCTACTTCATTATAACATCTTAAATTGATTACAACTGCCAATTTACAGGTAAATATCCACTCGCAATTTACTATTGCTAAAACGTCAACTTTATCTTGCTACTTAGCTCACCCTGGCCCAAACTTGTGGTCTTCTCTTAGTATACTAATCACAAATTACAAATGGGGTTACAAATGTGTGCCATCAACATGGTTGGCAACAACAACATCTTCTAGAAAGACACAGTGCAATCCACACTAGGAACTACACTGAAAATAGTGACTGACTGGCAACCATCCTTTTAGAGGACATGACCCTAAATGTCTTGATTTGAGCATGTAAACAGGAGAGCAGGGAGAGGAAAAATAATGATAAAGTACATACGGATATTTTGAAATAATTCATGAAAATTCACTTATTCAGTTTTCTCTTCATCTCTTTCTGTGAGACTCACATCATGAGGTTTGTGTTAACCTACATACTTTATTCTAAGTTGGGAGCTATTAGCAGGTGGAGATAGTTATTTCCTTGCCTGTCTGTTTTTCCTGCATCACCATCCTGAGGGCATTGCATAAAGCACACAGCCAGTAAGGGTTTTATAAACTGAACTTGTTTGGCAATTGAAGCAGTGTTGTTCCAAATGACCTTGTCATCTGCATAAGGGCTTTCCCAAAATAAACAAATCTGTTTTAAGGATCGGATTCATATACCTTTAAAGCAAGAGATCTAAGAAGCTGAAGCTCTACCAGATGACAAGTCCTCTCTACCATAGATGACTGCCAAAGTTCTTGGGGATTTCTTAAAACCTGGCTGTAGATGAAATTCTAAATGGTCTTATTAAATAAGAAACACAGAGCCAAATACAGAGTTAAAGCCAAGAGATCAGAGCAAGAGCCACTACTATCTTATCTGACCACCTCGCCGCCATCGCTTCCCCCAGAGAGAGAGACCTTCTTCCTGTGTGACTGTCTTTTTATTGCCTTTCTGTTCTGCCTTCACATTGGCTCTAAACCCAACCACATGACTTCCTCATCACTGCCTGTCTATATAGACCTCCAGGTCTCTACGATTGGTACTGGGATTAAAAGTTCAGGTCACCTTGCTTGGCTATGTCCTTGACCACACAGAGACTCTGCCTGCCATGTGATCAGATTAAGGGCGTGTGCTACCACTGCTAGACTTCTGCTAAATGGCTATGACCTCTGATCTCCAGGCAACTTTATTAACATGCAAATAAAATCACATTTCAACACAAATAAAATATCACCACACATGGCCAACTTAGTACTTCCCACAAAAGGTTTTGTTGTTGTTGTTTATTAGTTTTGCCTACATTCTTACTTAGTTAAATATTCAGGTCAAAAGTCTGATTCTGTTATTAAGATTCACTGGCCATTGGTCCTGCCTTTTGGGAATACACAAATTAAGTACTATTACAAAACCACAGGCCAATAATTAAAGTCAGTGCTGAAAGCCAAAAATGGCAGTGATATGACTAATATTCTCACACATAATTTCCCTTTATAGCTGATGACTGGACACAAGCTTAAAACCACCCTGTTCTTATAGCTCCTATGATTTCCTTTTGTTAAATATAGGCCACAGAAATGCACTTTCACACCTATGATGGTTAATTAGTCAGTGGTCTAGCATTAAAAGATTCCTCCTTCTCTGTTCCTCTCTCACACAGGGATTCAGCACACTGAATGTGGCAGGAAGCAGGTTTTAGTTCCTTCTTGGTCCTTGTATCATGTCTTTCCAGAGGAAACCAAGCACTTATATACAACCTTTCACTGTTGTGGCTCCATATTGACATGAAGAAATTTAGGCACAAATGAATTGAAGAGCTGAGGTCATAAAGCTAGAACGGTACAATCTTTCCTAGAATCTATAACTCTCTGCCAGTGGGTACTATGAACCGAAGAACAGACAGGAATTCTATACTAGAAAAGAAATTAAATAGACAGTTCTACAGTGAACCAACCATCATCAACAAATTATTGCTGACAGGAAATATACATTAATCTTATAGTTTGTCATAGAAAAATTGTCAAAATTTGCAAATCTATAGTTTTTTATTTTATTAATGTTTTCTTTATTTTACATACCAACGACAGTTTCCTCTCCCTCCTCTCCTCCCATCCCTTCCCCCCTCCTCAACTTCCATCTATCCCCCTCCCCATCAGACCTGTCTTTCTGAAAGAAGATTTAGATCCAATGAATCTGAAAAATAATAGAATCACAGACAAAGTAACATTAGAGAGCTCAATCTGTGATGATATTGTGTTCCCCGATATATTGTGCACCCTAATAAACTTATCTGGGGTCAGAGAACAGAACAGCCACTAGATATAGAGGCCAGAAAATGGTGGCACACACAACTTTAATCCTAGCATTCTAGAGGCAGAGATCCATTTGAATCTCTGTGAGTTCAAAGCCACACTGGAAACAGCCAGGCATAGTGACTCACGTCTTTAATCCCAGGAAGTGATGGCAGAAAGTAGAAAGGTATAAAAGGTGTGAAAACCAGGAACTAGAGTCCGTTGAGGTTTTAGGCTTTTGAGCAGCAGTTCAGCTGAGATCCATTCGGATAAAGACACAGAGGTTTCCAGTTTGAGGAAACAGGATCGGCTGAGAAATTGGCGAGGTGAGGTTGGCTATGGCTGGTTCTGTTTCTCTGATCTTTCAGCATTCACCCCAATACCTGGCTCTGGGTTTGTTTGTATTAATAGGACCTTCTAACAATTCATGCTACATTAATCCTACTTAACTTTTCCCAGACATAGATCTTGATAAAACCCACAGGCTGTCCCCTCAGAAGCCTTTAACTCTGTTGTACATCTAACCTTAGCTTGACAGTTCACCATTTCATTTCCTTAAACTAGTATTATGCCATGAAGGAATTAAAAGGCTCTTGGTTAATTGCATTTTACTGTCAAAGTGGCCAATTAGGTCTCATTTTACTAGTCTACCTGCTATTCAGTCTACCTAGGTTTTTCCATTTTGAAATAAATAAAAGTATGATAACACATAACTGTGTTGTTTCCATGACAATATAAAGCTATGACTGTAGCTGAAGACAAAATAAAGCAGTCATATGTTTGGTGAACTTTTATAAATTTAATTATTGCCTGGATATCAAATGAAATAGCTGAATTGGAATAGGATAACCAAAGAAAGATATACATTTTGCATTTAAAACAAGAACAATGCTACATATTTGAAAAGAGCTAACATCAATCAATCATTTTTCACTTAACCTCTGTGTTAAGGGGCTTCAAGCAAAGGGAAAGGGTACAATCTCATCAGGACTGTCTGGGACTCCTGCTTTGAACTCAACACACTGGACTGGTAGCCTATACAGACTCTCACATACTTAAGCTCCACATTCTTGTTTGAGGTTGGTGTGCTTCCATCTCAGAACTGTCTGGCTGTTATGGTCCCACCCAGCTATAAGGCCAGATAAGAGTCTGTTGTTCTGGAGCACATCTGTTTCCAAAAACACTAGAAAGATGAGAGAGCAGAAAACCCCACCCTCCACCTGGAGAACAGGGCTTCCTGGGCCAGAACTGATCAGGTGAACATGCTACATGTCAAGGTCACTCGGTTATCAGGCACACCCATTACACCACCAGGAATCTGCCTTGGGCTTTATGAAGCTTCTCAGTTCATTTGAAGGAATACCAATAGTTTTAAGACATATTTAAGGTGTCCTTTCAAAGAAGTGGCTTTCCAGACAACCCCAGCCTTAGGCACAGACAGCTAGCTGAAGATATGGACTTCCTGAGCACAACTCCAGGCTGTGGAGCCAGAATGTAGGAAGAGAAACACTTTAACTTTTCTAAATTACTTTCATCTGGAGAGGTGGGGTACTGCAGCACTCGTGCGGAGGTCAGAGGAGAGCTGGCAACACTCAGCTTTCCCTTTCCACCAGATGGATCCAGAAGGTCAATCCCAGGTCCTGAGGCGTGGCAGTGAGCACCCTTACCAGGTGAACCATCTCTTCAGTCCTGAGAAATAGCTCAGCGGTTTAGAGCACCTACTGTTCTTCCAGAGGACCCGGGTTCAATGTAGAGGAGAGGGGGAGGGAGAGAGGGAGAGACGCGGGAGAGACGCGGGAGAGACGCGGGAGAGACGCGGGAGAGACGCGGGAGAGACGCGGGAGAGACGCGGGAGAGACGCGGGAGAGAGGGAGAGACATGGGAGAGACGACACGGGAGAGAGGGAGAGACGCGGGAGAGAGGGAGAGACGCGGGAGAGAGGGAGAGACGACACTGGAGAGAGTTAGCTAGTAACAAGCCTGAGATATCAACTGAGCATTTATAATTCATATCCACTCTCTAAGTCTGTTATTTAGAAACTGACAGGCAGGAAAGAAATGACCATATACAATTTACATTTAAGGTTACTATAAGAAGGGACTTGGGCTGGAGAGATGGCTCAGCGGTTAAGAGCACTGGCAGTTCTTCCAGAGGTCCTGAGTTCAATTCCCAGCAACCACATGGTGGCTCACAACCATCTGTAATGAGATCTGGTGCCCTCTTCTGGCCTGCAGGCATACATGCAGGCAGAACACCATACACATAATAAATAAAAAAAAGAAGAGACTTGCTATTTCCTCTAAATTTGTGAGGTGATGTTCTTCTGTTTTGCTGGGTTATTGGTATTTCTTTTCTTCTCCCATGTATGCTCATGCATCACACGAAGACAGCTGTCCTCCATTCTTCCTGTGAGGTATTTCATTATAAACCTTCTTCAGTATCTGGCTTGGTTGTTGTGAATGGCCTTAATTTGTGTTTGTCTTGAAAGACCTTTATTTCTCCATCAATGTTGAAAGAGAGCTTTGCTGAATACAGAATTCTTGGGTCACAGTTTGCTTTCAGAGCTTGAAGTAACTCTTTTCATGTACTTCTGGCCTTTATGAAGGCAGATGAAAAGTCTGGGGCGATTCTGATCTTTCTGCCTTTGCCTGTGAGTTGTTGTCTTTTTTTTTAAACTATATTTTTCTTTTTTTTTTTTAAGATGTATTTATTATGTATACAGTGTTCTGTCTGCACATATCCCTGCAGGCCAGAAGAGGGCACCTGATCTCATTACAGATGGTTGTGAGCCACCATGTGGTTGCTGGGAATTGAACTCAGGACCTTTGGAAGAGCAGCCAGTGCTCTTAACCTCTGAACCACCTCTCCCGCCCGAGTTGTCGTCTTTTTTCAAGCTGCTTTTACAATTATTTTTTCATTTGCATTTTTGACATCCTGACTGCTTTTTGATGTGAAGAGTTTCTTCTCTGTCTTTGGGGAGTTCTATACACCAATTTCTTTCTCTAATTTGAGGCCTTTCTATTTTCTTTTTTTTTTTTTCTATAATTTCATTAGTTTTTCTTTTTTGGAAAAAAATTTTTTTGAAAAAAATCTTTTTTCTACTTAACTTCTTTATTGACTCTTTGGGAGTTTCACATCATGCACCCCACCTCCCGGTCCCCCCATATCCTCCCCTCATCCCTGCCACAATCCTACCACAAAAGAAAACAAAACACAGTAATCAAGAACATTAAAAAAAAAACAACCCATAAAATTCCCTTTGCTTCTCCTTCTTTCCTCCCTCTCCATCACTCTTCCCTCATCCCAGTGGCATTGGAGGCCTCGGTGTGCCATAGAGTATGACACTTTGTCCCATCAGCTTGACTGGCAAATGTTCATTGCAGTGAGTCACTGGTCTGGTTTAAGGCCTCTGGTTTCTGGTACACCATCCTCACTGGATCCTCACCAGAACTCCTCTGGGATATCCTGTGGCCTCCTGAGGCTTGGAGAGCTTGCCAGTATTGCTCTATAGAACCAGTCCCTTCACAAGTTCCAGCAGGTCCTAGATGGGGTAGATGCTAGGGTGGGTCAACCCAAGGCCCAGCTGTGTCATTCTGGACCACTGGGGCCATCCTTTTTGGACAAGGTGGTGGAGGCAGCTCCCCTACATGCCTGCCCTCAGGGTCAGTTCACCCTCCCTGTGGTGAGGGGAGGGGCCAGCTCTCCCGTGAGGTGTGGGCCAGCTCTCTTGCTGCAGGGTCTGGCAAGAGGCAAGGCCAGCTTTCTCAGGGCAGTGAAGGGTGGGGCTAGTTCAGCATGTCACTCTGATTTCATCTCCCATGGTTCCTAAGGCCTCCTGAGGTGACACAGGCCACAGACATCAACACAGACCCCAGCTGCAGCTGGACCACGGACCCAGACATGGCCATTGGCAGCAGCTTCAGCTCTGATGACATCCTGGCTATGGGTGGAAGGAATGGCCACTTAGGTGGGAATGGTTCTAGCAGACATACGGCCATCGGACACCACCAAGGCCTCAGGTTGCAGCCCCAGCCCTGGGCCTCTATGTGACCTTTGGTGGCAATATAGGGCCCGGACTTCAGCACAGACCCCAGCTTATGTAGGACCATGGACCCAACATGGTTCTCAACAACAGCTGAGTCTGGATGTCACCACTGCCCCAGCAGCAGTATGGCTCTGAGACACCAACATGGCCCTCGATCTCAAGTGTCGGCATGGCCTTCGATGGTAAGAGGAGCATCGGACATCAGCACAGAGCCTGGCTGCAGAAGGGCCACAGACCCTGACATGGCCCTCAGCTGCAGTTTTTCCTCTGTAGTTTGCACTTTCACCCTCAATTTACAGTAATATGAATTCACTTTGGAGACTGTCTTCTCAAGATCTTGGGTACTTTCCTTAATTCCTACATTTGTTTGCCTTTTCTAGATAATCATTGGTTCTTTTCAAAAGCAAAACTCTGAGTTCTTCCTCAGACATTCAGCTAACTCTGTAGTTTTAGATTCTCTTTTATGGCAGCTGGTTATGGGTGATGGTTGTGTCATATTCTTTCTGGTCCCTTGCTGTGTTTCGTGAATCTGTTGGAGTAGATTTGTTCTAACTTCCCTTTCCCCCAAGCCTATTGGGATATTTTGTTTTCTTTGTCTCTTTCTAGAGGAATACCTGCATGAAGCTCAGCTAGGGGGACTGGTGAAACCAACCCACCCTTCCCCAGTGTGGACATTTGTATTCACTGTAGTCATCAACACTGCAGTTGTCTAACTTCTGTCCTGCTAACCAGTATGAAGCGTGATCTGCTTGTCTTTTATTTGATAATTTTTCACACCACCACAGAAAGGAAAGGGAGATGAAAGGCTCTGGGAAAACGACCCTTAGCTGATTGGGAATCGCTTCCTTCTGCAGCCATAGGAAGGGAATCCTTTGTTCTTTTGGAGGAAAGCATTGCTAAACGTTATATTTCATATTGATGAATATATTCACCATCAAACTACTGTGGCCATCAATAAAATAATACACAAAATGGTACTTTTAACCTACTTAAAGGATAGCTGGATGCAGGTTGCACTGTTTGGGTCTGCCAAAACACATTGTTTCCATGTTTTATCCAAATGCATGTTTAAATATGTGTTGTTTGGAAGCAGCTCAGAAGTACAGTGATTCTGTGAAGATCTAAGCTTCCCTGCCTTAAGTTCCCAGAAACTTCCCATACCTGTGCAACACACAGAAATGGAGGAGGAAATAGTGTAATGCACAAACAAGTCTAAATTAATGTTTCTCGAAGACACAGTGTTGTGGGGTATCCACCAGAGAAGACTGCTTGGACATAGGTTTAAGCCAATCAAAAACCTATATTGTCAGCCTGGGTGTTTGGGATCCCTTTGTAGCTCTGAGCCTTTCTCGGGTGACCTTTTAAAACCACATCCTGGGTGGACACACTTCAGCTAGCAAGAACAGTTAGCCAGAAGCAGAAGTACAGGAGCCAAAAAGCAAGGTTAGTCCATTTAGAACTTTCCCAGAACTATGGACTGCGATGGATTAGATGGTGCTGGCTACATTCTGAGTTTTACGGCCTGAATGGTACTTCCATCACAGAGTCAGGTGAGCTGAGGTCTCAGAGCCTGTTACAATTCCTCAGGATGAACTTTGGTGGGATGGAACTTTGGTTTGTCATAGAAACCCTATGAAGGAGGAATGGACATTGTTTATCCCATGTCTCCCCTAGGGATGTCAGGCCAGATCTGATGGTTAAGTACAGGGAGCCCTACTTGGGCCTCCTAGCAGATCTGGCCTATTCCTTCAAGAGAGAGACTTAGAAAAATGGAGGCATGTTTTGTGTCATGACTCACAGCAGAATCCACGGTGTTTCCTTCTACCTAACTCTAGTATTAAACTGCCCATTTCAGTGTTGGAAACATTACAAGGCCAACATGGATTTACCAACCCCTGGCCTTCCTGTCCACTCAGGTCCAGTCCTTGTCATCAGAAAGATAAGGAACAGCCCCTGTGTAGGCCTGTGTCCTGGTGGCCTTCCTAGATTTTGGAATTCTGTCCAAAAGGCACACCCAGAAACAGCACCCCACAAGCTCCTCCTCCCTAACCCATTAGATCCCTGTCAAGCCCACTTTTGGTGGGTGACTGCAAATTGCCAGGCTACAAAGGGGCTTGGATGTTCCACCCTCCACAAGCCTTTGAGGCAGTGGTTGTCAACCTGTGGGTCATGATCCCTTTGGGGGATTGAACAACCTTTTCACAGGGGTCACATAAGATATCCTGCATATCAGATATTTATATTACAATTTGTTGTAATATAACAAGGTTGCAGTTTACCGTGTCCGGATAGCTCTCTGAGCTCGGCGTATTATGGAGGACTCCCTTTGCAGCAGGACTCCCTCTCTACATCATTTGGATAGTGTCTCTAGGCATGGGTGCCTGACTTATTTGGAAGCTGTCCCTGAGCTTGGATGCCTGACTTAAGTGTGACCTTTGACACAGTTCCCTGCAAATGCTCTCCCCCTGCCCCCCATATGAAAACTAGGTGTTGTGCTCCAGCTGTATGATAGGACCCTGCTGCCAAACACAAATTAGGTGATGCCCCAGCTGCTGTCCCCATCCTACATATTCCCCTCACCCTGAAATAAAGTTGAGCTGAAGCTGAGTCCCGGGAGCTGACTCCGTCACACTCACAGGCCACACGAAGCCCTGCATGACAACTCTGCTCCCTCTGTCCTCGCAGACTGGTGGCCAATGGACCATGAGAAAAATGGAGACCCCACAATGATTCATAACAGTAGCAAAATTACAGTTATGAAATAGCAATGAAAATAATTTTATGGTTGGGATCACAACATGAGGAACTGCATTAAAAATTTAATGTTGCAACATTAAAAAAGTTGATATAAATATATATGTGTGTGTGTATATACTTCTGTAACTTCTGTTCCTCCAGAGAACACTATATTAGATTATACACCCTAATACACTGATCCTACTCAACCTCCCTCATGCTGGAATTACAGGCTTGAGCCACAACACTAAGTCATTATTTATTTTTATTTATATATTTGTTTGTTTGTTTGAGAGAGAGAGGCTCTCACTAACCGTGACCTAGAACTAGAACCTACTGCTTAAGTCTCCTAGGTATGGATTACACACCAGCTACAACATCTCTGTGCTAGTCCTCTGCATATATGTTACGGTGTTAGCTTGGTGTTTTGTGGGACCCCCCAACAGTGGGAGTGGGGGTGTCTCTCACTCTTTCACCTGCCCTTGGGACCCTTTTCTTCCTACTGGGTTGCCTCACCCAGCCTTGATATGAAGGTTTGTGACTAGTCTTCTTGTAACTTGTTATGCCATATGGATATGCCTGGGAGGCCTGCTCTTTTCTGAAGGAATATGGAGGAATGGATCTATAGGAGAAGGGATGGGGATGGCATTAATAGCAGGAGTAGAAGGAGGGGAAACTGATGCTGTGTCCTGCACAGGCCTATCCTCAGTGTTTGTTGAGACAGCTGTGTGGGGGCCTGTGTGGACAAAGGATCGAAGTGGGAGGAGAGGGAAAAAATGATGAGTGAGATGGGGAGAGAACATGCTGGTGTGGCGATTCCAATGGGGAGGTAACTTCCAGACGGCCTGGGGTCAGGGCTGAGCGAGGGTCGGCTGATCTCCCTAGATCTGACACTCTAAGTCCCTCCTCAAAAATAATGCACAGTCGCTGGGTGACCTGAGTCTTAGTAGAAGCCTTTTAATGATGTCTGTGAGTGGTTACAGCAAGAGAAGGGGAGAGATCAGCCCCTCCTCCTGGCAGGCCTGAGTTCTTGCCATTGAACCCTGGCCACGAAGGTACGTATTTCCATAGGCTGCAGTGTGACTGAGGTAGGATCCAACTTGGAAGGAGCAGGGTAGGAGATGGGACCTGGTGATCAGCAGAAGAGAACTCAGGCCTGGACACAGCCATACACACCCACCTCTCAACTCTGCCCCAGGGCCTCACATCCAGACCTTTAAACCACTTCCCTATACCTGAACACCACCTCAAGATTCCCCAAATCCTCCAACTCCATAGTGTTCATATCCCAAAGGTGACAGACACCATCCTAGAATTAGACACTGATGGAGATCAACACATCCTTGGGTTAAAATTCCATACTCTAAACTCCAGGCGCATTGCTGGTTTGCTGAACTGCTCACTCTTTTTTTTTTTTTTTTTTTTAACTGCTCACTCTTAAGGCCCTGTCCTCAAGCTCTACATTGGCTCCTAGCCAACAACCCACACACTCCACCCTCAGCTGACAGCCCCAGGCAGGAATCCTGCCAGGTCTTCACCAGTATTTGTTCTCCACTTCAGCCTGGAAGCCCTGGACAGGGGCTGGTTGGCTGCCAATGTGGTCTCCTGCAGGTCAGTGATAGTGAAGGCCTGGAACAGGTTCTGCAGGGAATAGATGGGTCCAGGTGAGACCCAAAGCCCAGTTTTTGCCTGTCTCTCTCTCATCCTGTCTCCTTCTCAGCTCAACCCTCCTCACCTGCAAGTTCAAGGTTACAGGGGAGCTCAGGTTGCCTCGTGAATCTTCTTTCACAGCGAACTGGTGCTCCAAGCGTAACAGCACCATCTTTGGTCCCCAGCGGGCCAGTGTAAGCAGATGTACCTGGGGAGGTAGGTCCTGGCGAAGTCCCGAGAACTGCAGAAAGAAGGGCTAAGTCTAAGGGGATTGGTCGGAGCCTGGCTGGAAATCAGCAGTAACTTGCAGGAAACGAAGATGAATGGGAAGGGGCATTGATGAGGCCGAACTCAATACTGAAGGATATTGCTTACAACAGGGAGGAGCTCACTCCTAAGGGGTCAGACTTAAACTGAGGGTGAACTCAGTCCTCAAAAGAGGGGCTTAGAAGGCATCATTCGGGATCTGCCTTTCTGCTCTTCTCGCTGTCCCTCACCTGCATCCTTGGTGCTGCCCTGGAGTAATAGGGACTGCCATCACCCTGAGCCAGCACCACCTGAGGGGACAGGACCTCCTTCTCCACCAGCAGGCGGTGCCTTTCAGCTGCATCAGTAACAGAACTCAAAAGCACAAGGTGGCGCCCTCTCACAATTTTCCCAGTCCCTGAGTCCATGAGGGGCTCCAGGAGTCCACGCTGATCATCTACCAACAGCCTTCTGTGCACCTGTGAGGAGTGGCCAGGAAAGAGTGAGGAAATAGCAAGTGATCCCAGTTCAGAAACTGGGTACAGCCTTGCAGGAATTCCAACAGAAACTAAAGACCAAGATGGGAGTCTGCTGGTAGGGGTCCCCAGCAGAAGTGAGGCCCAACTAACAAGAGTCCAGGACAAAGAAAGTAAGTGCTTAACAAGAGGATCATCACAGGACAAGTCAAGGCCTGAGCAGGGACTGGATAAGAGGAGGGAAAGTGGAACTTAGAAATACAATTCCAAAGCCAGGCACAGTGATGCAGGCCTGTCATCCCAGCGCAAGAAAGGGAGAAGTGGGAAGAGGATGGAACCAGGGCCACAGGCAGGACATGGGTACCAACAACAGCCTCCACGCTTGGCTGGGTCTGGGTGGGCCTCATGGGAGAGACCCAGATTGGATGGGGCTCCCCTCTCACCATGAGCTCCAGTGAACCATCCTTCAGACTGCTGCCCCCCTGGGAGCGGTCGGTCACCACGGTCAGCTGCATGTGCCCATCCTAGGTGTAAGGGTGACTGAGTATGTGGGTCCCTGGTGGGAGCCCACCCTGCCCCAGGTATCTGGGAGGTGCTTCCATGTCTGAGGCAGTGGCAGGACAGGTACCGAGATGTAGATTCGAGTGTTGACAGGATAGTAATTTCCAGCTACCGGTTCAGTCTGATTTAATCTCCAAGTGGGTCGATGATCACGTCTGGGAAGAGGTGTGATATGATCAGATTTGGAGTCCTGCTTCCTCTTCATTGTCCCACCCTCATATCATCACCAAATCCCCATGGCCCTGAAATCCAACATACCACAGACTCTCCCATGATACCCTTCCCCACCTCCTCTTCAGGATTTCCCTGCCGTTGCTGTCTGTGTAGAACTGTCCATTTGTTTTCATCGGGGTGTTAAAGCGGCTGATGACCTCCTTCCCCAAGTTATCTCTGTGCTCAATGGAAAAGGACCCTTGTGAGTCTCCTACACACCACTGTGTCTGCTCCCCACTCCAGAAAATATGCCACTTACCTCACTGGGATTGGTCCCACTGTCCACTCCAGCTCCAAGTGACGCTGTCCTGGGTACAGGCGAACCACTTGAGAACACCAGGCTGAAAAATTCTGGTGTACCTCCTGCACCAAGGCTGTCTACAGGCACATTGGAGGGCTGGTGTGAGCCACATTCAAATCGCTAAGAATCCCCAAAAGGGTATCTCATTAATATCCACCTCACAGACTAACTCAGTATGATGTTCTCACTGCTTCTTTGGTTTTATTGTGTGGAAGATACATGTGGAGATCAAAGCATAACTTTCAGGAACAGGTTCTCCCTTTCCACCATGTGGGTTTCAGGGACTGAACACAGGTAGGCTTGGTGGAAAGCACCTGTACCCTCTGAACCTTCTCACCAGCTCCACCCTCCCACCCCCACTCCCCACCTCTACCCCTTGCTGATGGAATCCAGAGACTGGCCATGGCCAGCTCACCTCTTTTTTTTCATTCTGACACAGAGTCTCAAGTACTTCAGGCTAACCTCAAACTCCGCAGGAGTCAAAACTGAAAACTGGCCCTGAACTCCCGATCCTGCTGCCTCTGTCTCCCCAGTGCTGGCATTACAGGTGTGTGTTACCACGCCCAACAGGTCACACAGCCCTTGACGGAATCCACATATACTTGCTATCCACTATTGCCCCATCTTCCCTCCTTAGAACAGGATTCCAGCTTTGCATGTCTAGTCATCTGTGTGCTATCAGGACCTGTGTAGCCACAATCTGCCCCACGGAAAATGATCAAGGTAGTACGAACAGTGAATGACCCTTTCCCTCTCTCTGGCTCAAATACAGATGTGGTAGCCGGAGCCTGAGTGTCTGTTTGGACCATGAGAGGAAGTTGAACATTGAAGAAGTTTGAGGGACAAGAACCAGACAGAAGAAATGTTGGCAAATGTGAGACCTCCACCTCCCTGGATGTCCAGCCAGACATTCTGTTAGAAGAATGTTTCTATTGTTGTTGTTGTTTTGAGATAGGGCCTCACTATGCAGACCAGGCTGACCTCAAACTCACAGAGATCCACCTACTTCTGCCTCTCAGTGCTGGGATCAAAGGCATGCACCACCATGCATGCCCAGAAGGAAAGAACCTTTTTGTTTGTTTGTTTTTTGAGACAGGGTTTCTCTGTGTATCCCTTGCGATCCATGGGCTCACTCTAGAGACCAGGCTGTCCTCAAATTTGGAGACCTGCCTGCCTCTGCCTCTGCCTCCCGAGCGCTGGGATTAAAGGTATGCGCCACCACCACCTGGCCTCTAAACCATATTTTAATATAGGTATGTAGACATTTGCTTAAGGGGGAATCACATCAAATATGAGCCTCAGAAGCCTGCATCTACTCCTTTCCCACCCCAGAAGGAAACATCAGAAAATCATTAGGGGCCACTTGAGACTCTCAAGAAAAATTAAGAGTGAATTATCAAATATATACCCACATATAAATGTTTTTGTTGCAAACATGTTATTGTTGCAAGCTTGGGGGGGGTGTGTGGTGTGTGTGTGTGTGTGTGTGTGTGTGTGTGTGTGTAGACAGAGAGAGAGAGAGAGAGAGTCCCACTACATAGCCTAGGCTGGCCTTGAACCTGCGACTCTCCTGCCTCAGCCACCCCTGTCCTCTTATCACAGCCCCTCCCTGTCATGGTGGTATGGAGCTAGAACTCAGGCCTTTACTCATATGCAAGTGATCTAAACTACATTCCAAGACATAAACTCATTTCATAGACCTTGGTGAACTCTAAGCAATTATATGCTGCCACCCCCTTCACCTCCAATTTCCAAAGCGAGGAATGGATGTGAACATGTTGACAGATCTTTATAGAAGCAGGTTTTCTCCATCAGCAGTGAAGCCTGGGTCTTTACTCCATATGTAAAGGAGAAGTAAAGCCAGGCATTGTGACTCACTTCCACAATCCTAGCACGCCAGAGGCTGAGACAAGATCAAGAGCTTTGAGGCCAGGCTGGGCGACACAGGAAAACCTTTCTTGGGGAGCAGAGAGATGGTTCAGCAGGTACAGATGCTTGCTGCCAAGCCGATGAACCACATTCTATCCTAGGGACCCATGTGGTAGACTCCCACAAATTGTCCTCTAACACATGTGCACACAGAAACACACACACACACACACACAAATAATAATAATATTTAAAATAAAGAAGATGAAATAGTTCCCACCAACACCCTACATGTGGCACATCCTGTTCCCACATTCCACATCCCCACTCCTACCCCTCAAACCCACTCATAGTTTCTGGCTACAGACCTTCACCTGATGGATCTGAGCCCAGCGGCTTACAGGCAGTGGTTCAAGATGGCTGGGTCTGAAGATGTAGGCACCAGAGGCCTGAGTGCTCTCCTCATCACCAGTGCTGGCATTGTACCTGGGACCAGAGTAAATGAGCATCAGGGAGGGGCCTCAGCTCTCACCCGCCCCGGCTCTGTGCACCAACCAGCCCTGACATAGCAGCCCTTCCTCACCAAAAGAAGCCTTGGCTCACAGGGAGTGAGAGGTTCTGTTCCATGTTTTCAATCTTCATCAATAACCCCGTTTCAGAGTCAAATGTAGCCCGGATGTACTGGGTGGGGAAATGGAGCACACATGTGAACAAGGTTCTCCTCGGCAGCGAAAGCTCCAGCCCTCCCTGGAATCACTTCCTTCATCTCGCCCACTGTTGTGCCTGATCCAATAAGCAAACACTATTGTAGCCACTGCGCCCATCAACTTTAACCTCTGGCCACTTCTCTACACACCATGGTCCTCTAGGACTAACTCAGCCCTTTGCAGAGACCCTCAATTCTATACTGATCCAGTCTGTACACCCCACAGCAGCAGAGCCAACTATGGTAGCCTAAAGTGACCCCAGTCCTCACCTGCTCAAGAGCTTGACCAGTGTATCATCCGACCCATGAGCTGAATGCCAGAACCCATAAGGCTTTCAGTGACTCACAGAAATATTTTTATATTGTAATAGTGATCATAGCTCAGTTGGCAGAGTGCTTGCCCTCGGCACCATATAAATATGACATGTGGTACATGCCTATAATCCAGGACTCAGGAGGTGGAGGCGGAAGATTAGGAGTTCAATGTCATTTTGAGCTATGTATCAAGTTCAGGGTCAGTCTGGGCTCTATGAAGCCCTGTCCCCAAAAATTGAAGAACATTTCCATTTCCTTTAAAATCTAAAGAAAAGGTGAATAGTAACAATGAACATGTCATAATGAGACTTGCATGGACATTACTTATCTTCACAGAAGTCTCATCCTATAACTTTTTGTGTGGTATGTCTGCCTGTGTACATGTTTGTGTGTGTACATTCATGTGATGCATAGGAAGGCAAGGGGCTGAAGTTGGCTGGGTGTCAATGGTTCTCTACCATAATTTTTATTTTTTTAATCTTTTTCAATAATCTATTTATTTTTATTTTATGTGCACTGGTGTGAGAGTGTCAGATCCCCTGGAACTGGAATTACAGACAGTTGTGAGCTGCCAGGTGGGTGCTGGGAACTGAACCCAGGTCCTCTGGAAGAGCAGCTGGTGCTCTCGACCACTGAGCCATCTCTCCAGCCCCTTTTATTTTTATTGTTTGAACGAGGTTTTCACTATGTGCCTCTGGCTAGCCTCAACTCACTACGCAGACTAGGCTGTTCACCTTGTTTTCTGAGACTGAGTTTCTCACTAAACCTGGAGTTCACCAACTCAACAATACTGGCTAGTCAGTAAACCCCATCAATCCTAACTGTGCCCACAAAGTGTCAGGACTACAGACACACCGCACCACACCAAGGTCCACACCATCCTGATACAACTTTTAGTATGTTTTATGAAAGACGGAGCCCAAGAAGCAAATATGCCAGGTCTCAGGACAATCAGCTTTTCTTTCTTTCACTTACCTGGGGGTTTTTTTGTTTGGTTTGGTTTAGTTTTGGGTTTTTTTCTTTGTTTTGTTTTGGTTTTGAGACAGGGTCTCACTATGTAGCTCTGACTGTCCTAGAACTGACTCTGTAGACCAGACTGACCTTGAACTCACAGAGATCCACCTGCCTCTGCCTCTCAAGTGCTAAGATTAAAGGCATTAACCACTACACCTGGCCAGGACATTTTTTTAAGACTAATTATTATTATTTTTAATTATGTTTATAAGTGGGTGTGTGCATATTATTGCAGGTGCCGACAAGGCCAGAGGCATTGTGTCCCCCTAGACCTGGACTTACAGGCAGTTGGTTATGAGCTGCTAGACTTGGGTACTGGGAACCAAACTTGGATTCTCTGCAAGAACAGTGCATGCTCTTAACCTGCTGAGCCATTTCTCCAGCTGTGCTGGGTGCTTTTATGTCAACCTGACACAAACCTTGGGTCATCTGAGAAGAGGGAACCTCAATTGAGAAAATACCTCTATAAGATATAACAGGAAGCCTGTAGAACATTTTCTAAATTAGTGAATGATGGGACAAGGCCCAGCCCGTGGTAAGTGGAGAAACTTCTGGGCTTGCGGTCCTGGATGCTATAAGAAAGCAGGCTGAACAAGCCATAAAGAGCAAGCCAGTAAGCAGCACCCTCCATGGCCTCTGCATCAGCTCCTGCCTCCAGGTTCCTGCCCTGCTTGAGTTCCTGTCCTGACTTCCTTCAGTGATGGACTGTTACCTGGAAGTGTAAGCAAAATAAACCCTTTCCTCCCAACTGGATTTGGTCATGGTATTTTATCACAGCAGTAAAAACTCTAAGATACTAGCTCTTCATTTATAACTATTTCTGAGGTGCTGGGGATGGAGCCCAGGGCTTCACAGATGCTAGGCAAGTGTCTGTCACTGAGTCCAGTCTGAGCCTTCAGCTGTCTCCTTATCAAAGAAGCCTTCCTGAAGCATGATCCTAATTATAATAAAAACCTGGAGTCAGATATTGAGGGTGAAAGCTAAATTATCAGAGAAGCAGAGCAGCCAGCCACCACAAACTTCTTACCTCTGCAAATCCTCAGACTGAATGGGGGCAAGATGCTGTCTCCACCCACCTTATATTCCTGTCTCCACCCCTCTAGTGCTGGGATTAAAAACTTGCACCACCGATGCCTGGCTCTGTTTCTCTTTAGACTGATTCAACCTTGTGTAGCTCAGGGTGGCCTTGAACTCCTGGTCTTCTTGCTTCCTCCTCCAGAGTGCTGGGATAAGTGTGTGCCATTACCACCTGGTCTCTATGGTTAAACAATGGCTAGCTCCACCCTCTGATCTCCAGGCAAGCTTATTTGTCAGAACACAAAATCTCACACATCACCTTCCATGTCCCCTGAACACCTACCTGCCATGGGCCCTGACACAGCTATAGCAATCTCATGGTTACACTAGGTTTACACAACTGCTCCAGAAAGGAAAGTGAGGCTCAAAGGTCACTTTCCTCACTAAAGAACACACAATCAGGAGAGACGAGTGTAAACCAAAGACTGACCCAGAACCCAAGGACCCAGAATCCAAGCAGTTTTTATAACTCTTTAAATTTGTCACAGAGGCAAGGAAGGAGATTCAAATAGAGTCTCACCTCATTTTCAATGGCCAAGACATAGGACCTGGGTCTCCTGGGGCTGGCCTGAAGGCTCTGGGCCTGGGAGTTATGGACAGTCACCTTGACCACAGAGTAGATGCTGAAGCCCAGGGCAGGCACTGAGGCTGAGAACACCAGCTCCCATCGGTACTTCTTACTGTAGGAGCTGGGAAGTATCACCACCTTGAGTGAGAGAGGAAGCTAGTCAAGAGTCAAGAAGACACTTCTAAAACCAGTCATGGGTACAAGCATCAACCTCGGAGGGTAAGGAATAGACAGAAGAAGAAACCTAGGTGTGACTGGGAGAGGAAGAAGAGCATTTGCCTAGCACATTCTATACCTAGTTCACTGCAGAAGAAATAGGAAGGAAAGGGAGAAGAGGAAGGAGGGAAGAGAGAAGGGGAGGAGGGTGGAGGTATATACAGAGAGAGACTAGGAGTCTGGGAGGAAATAGGAAGCAGAGAGAGACAGGAGGGGGCTGAGAGGTTCAGGAAAGGAGACCTCCTGGAGTGAAGAGGCTGTCCATAAACAGAAAATCTGCTGGGGAAACAGTGAGGTGACCAAAACCCTCAGTCCTAACATCTAAGAGCTTAAGGCAGGAAGATCACAAGTTGGAGGCTAGCCTGGGCTACACAGTGAACGCCTGTTGGAAGGAAGAAAGAGGAGGGGGTCAGAAAGGGAGGGCAAATTCCAAGGGGGACATTTAGAAGGGCTGTCACTTGTGGGAGGGAGTTGTTCATGATGTAGAGACACACAGAAGAGGAAGAAACTCACGGAGATATTACAAGATCTGGGGGAAATGCATTGGGAAAGCAGGGGGTGGGGGGTGTTAGGGTTGGGGGGCTCTCATTGTGCAGGCTCACATTACTGGGCACAGTCTTTCCATTAGGGTCCTCCACAAAGAAGATGCCTTCACTGACTGGCAGTCGGACCATCTGATGCACCTTCCGGCCCAGGGGGTTGTAAACAGTTACCTGGAACTATGGCAGGAAGGGCAGAGTCACAACAGGCCTCCAAACCCATCTAGTGGAGCATCTTCCCACACAGTCCTGGCCTTCCGGGACAAGCCATGCCCCTTGTGATGAACTATGCTGTCCCAGTTTCCCTGTACCCAAAATGGCCCTCCAAACATAACTTATGTAAGCGCTCCATCCTCTTCACTGCAGGCTTCACCTTCTGGAGCCCTCTCTGTCCCACCTGCCTCCCAGCCCTACTCACTTGGTCAGAGTTCTGGCTGACTGGGCAGATGCTGATGTTGAGCTCGCGGCAGAATGAGAAGTTCTGTTTGTAGAAGCTGAGCCGCGCCAGAGCGTTGCTCACCAAAACCTGGTGAGGATCACCAAAAGACCTGCATCCAAGGTCTGCACCCCAGGAAGCCTGGTCGTGCCCTTACCAAGACCCAGTCTCTCCTACCTAGACCCAGCCCCATTTCCTGTAAGCTCCACCCCTTCTCTCCCAAGCACAAATCCCTCCTCCTCCCAAAACCCCACCCCTAAGAGTACTCTAGGGCCCGCCCATCACCCAGGATCATGCCCTTCTTAGTTCCTTCAAGGTCCTGCCCCTCACACCTCACAGGGTCTCCAGCCTGCTGCCAGCTGCCTTGCATAGTCATTTACAACATTCTGCCTTGCAGTACCAGTGACCGCATCGTGGTGCTGGAGCACAGCCATTGCCTCCTCTGCCAACAGAACATCAGTCGGATGCCATCTCCCACAGAACTCTGAGCCCCACCACCAAGTACACACACACAAAAGCTCGGGTCCAGGTTAACAGGGTTCTTAGGAGATTTAAGAATGGTCTGGAAGGCTGGAGCCATCGATGGCCCATTGGCTAAGAGCACTGACTGACCTTTCAAAGGACCGGGGTTTGGCTCCCAATATCATATGTGTCTATATGTCTATAACTTCAGCTCTAGGGAATGTGACACTCCTTTCGGCCTACAAAGTCACCAGATATGCATGTGGTACACTAATACACATGCAGGAAAAACACATAAAAATAAATTTAAAAGAAAGAATCTCGAAGTCTAGGGATGTAGCTCAGCGCTCGG
Organism: Peromyscus eremicus; assembly: GCF_949786415.1. Taxonomy (NCBI): domain Eukaryota; kingdom Metazoa; phylum Chordata; class Mammalia; order Rodentia; family Cricetidae; genus Peromyscus; species Peromyscus eremicus. The sequence continues at coordinate 123,416,630 of NC_081420.1, forward strand.
TGAAACAGTGCTGTCTGGCATTCAAGAGGTCCAGGGTTCGATCCCCAGCACCACCAAAAGTAAAGTGCCCTAGGGATGGTTTTGGTTTCTAGCTTCAACGCTTCTCTGTCACCCCACTCAATTCCACGGTCCACAGATGACACTCACTAAGGGGTGCACTGTCTCCTGTGCCATAGGGTCCCACGTTGGCTGCGGGACCGGCCAGTGCCTCCAGCTGGTTGCACACCTGAGGAGAAAGGGCTATATTAGGCAGCAGCTTCTCTGGGCCTCCTGGATCCCCACATGCTCACTCACCTGAAGGAAGTTGTAGCTGAGGCGCTCATAGCGTTTGAGGGCCGGTCTGCTAGAAAAATAGCCGGTCCAGAACATGTGGGGGCCGTCAGCATAAGGAAAGAAGTCATCTTCCTTCACAGACCTGCACAAGGGCATTGAGAGCAATCACAGCCCACGGAGCACGCCAACCCCGCCCCAAGCTCCCCAGTCCCCTGCCCCAAATACCAGGTTAGATTGGCCTTGTTCAGCTCCCAGAGGTAACACGTAGGGGTGGAGTAGAGAACATGGACCTTGCTCCCCTCTGCCTGCTGCTGGGGAAAGGCGTGTGTGAGCCTCAGGATCTGTACCTTCCCGGGCCCCACAGGCATCCAATAGGTTGAGTTCTCCACATTTTTTGTTGTTGTTCTTTTTATTTCTCTATTTAATGTTTATATTTAATGTTTTGCCTGCATGAGTGTCCATGCACCACCTGCCTGCCTGGTGCCCTTGAAAGTCTGAAATTCCCTGGGGCTGGAATTGCAGATGACTGTGAGCCACTATATGGGTCCTCTGGAAGGGCAGCCAATGCTCTTAGCCTCTGAGCCATCTCTCCAGCCCCTAAACACCCTTTCTGAGTACAAAATGGTAGTCAAATGTGGGCATATGTCTTGGCCAAGACCAAACACTGTCCGTCACTCTTAAAAGATTTCAGGGATAATCCTATAATTTTACACAATTTTTCTTTTCTTTTTTATTTGTTTTGTTTGAGGCAATCTCCCCATGTTATCCAGCTGCCCTGGCTGACCTAGAATTTTTGAGTTCAAGTGATCCTCCTGCCTGAGCCTCCCTGGTAGCTGGGACAACAAGCATGGGCAGCTGTACCTAGCTGGTTTACAAAACTTTTTAAATAATTCCAACAGGGAATTATTTAAAACAGGGAGAGGTTGGGCGTGTGCAGCTCAGTTGGTACGGTGCTTGCCTAGCTCCTACGAAGCCAAGTTTAACCCCCAGGACACCTGTAACCCTAACCCTCCAGAGGGACAGGCCTAGCAAAAGTTCAAAGTCATTCTTAGCTACACAGCAAGCAGAGGCCAGCCTGGGCTACAGGAGATCCTGTCTCAAAAACAATTAATTAATTAACTAATTAATTATGGGAAAATTAAGTATGCCATTATAGGTAGAAATCATGGTTTGTTGTTTTTTGTTTGTTTGTTTGTTTGTTTATTTGTTTAGCACTGTCAGACTACCAAAAGACATATCCACTTGTCTCTGCTCCCAAGTGCTAAAATGAAAAGCATGCGCCACCATGCCTGGATATAAAATAAATTTTTTTTTTTAAATTTTAAGGGAATTGGAATTTCTGTCAGCTAACCTTAAACTAGAGATTACCTGGGATGCCCACAATAATCACAAGGGTCTTTAAAACTGGAAGAGGGAGCTAGAGTGTCAAGCCCTTGCCAAGCATATATGAAACTCATACATGAATCCCAACAGGAACAAGAGGAGGAGGAGGAGAAGGAAGAGGAAGAGGAGGAGCAGAAGAAGAAGGAAGAGGAAGAGGAGGAGGAGGAGGAGGTGGGACTTTAACTCCAGCACTCAAGGGTACAGGCAGGTGGCTCTCTGTGACTTCAAGACCAACCAGGGATATATAGTGAGATTCTTTCTGTCTCTTAACAGAGAAGGAGAAGTGGTTCAGTGGTTAAGGCCACCAGCTGCTGTTCCAGAGAACCCAAATTCAATTTCCAATAGCACACGGCAGCTTACAATTATCTGGAACTCCAGGTCAGGGAATCCAATGGCCTCTTCTGGACTCTGTACCAGACATGTACAAGGTACACAGATACATATGCACACAAAATACCATACACATAAAATAACTAAACTTTCTTAAAAGAAGAAAGAGGAGGAACAGGAAAAGGACCATGTAGAAGAGAAGCAGGCGGGGTTGGACAGGAAGAGGAGAAAAGAAAAACTAGGAACAGAGAAGCAGAAATAAAGAGACTGATCATGGTGGCATGCACCTTTAATCCCAGCACTTGGGAGGTAGAGGCAGGAAGATCAGGAGTTCAAGGTTATCCTCAGCTATACAATGAGTTTGAGGCCCAACCAAATCTACAGGAAAGTTTGTCTCAAAAAACCTCAAGTGGCTGGGAAATGACTCAGCAGGTAAGAACGCCTGCATATAAGTGTGATGGCCTGAGTTCAATCTGCAGAACTCACAGACAAAACTAGGAACAGCCACCTATGAGCCTGGACTCCAGCACTAGACGCGGCCCAGATACGAGTACAGTACAGGTTGGCTGACTGCCAGCCTAGCTCCAGGTTCAATTCCCAGGGGATGAGACAGACACCAATAAAGCAGGACACTAAACATCTTCCTCTGGCTTCCAAGAACAAACATGGTCATGTGCACCTGCACACACACAATTTTACAAAACTAAAACTATGCTGAGTGGGTGGAGCATGCCTTTAGTCCCAGCACTCAAGAGCCAGAGGCAGGCAGATAACTCTGAGTTCGAGGCCAGCCTGGTGTACAGAGTGAGTTCCAGTACAGCCAGGGCTACACTGGAAAACTTGTCTCAAAGAAAAAGGAAAACTAAAGCTAAAGTAACTTTCTCTATTTTAGTTTTGTGTATGATTTTGTTTTTGAAACAGGGTCTGTGTGTGTGTGTATATCTGTGTGTGTGTGTGTGTGTGTGTGTGTGTGTGTGTGTGTGTGTGTGTCCCAAGCTGGCCTCCAACTCTAAGCAATCCTCAGTGGCCCTAGTACTGGGGTGTACCACTATGCCTGGCTCTTTTTCCTTTATCACCTAACTATCTTGGGCATTTGATTGCAGTTAAAGAGCTGGATAACACACTCACACAAAGGCACACTGACCTGCTTGTTGACCAGGCGGATAAGCTTGTCCATGTTCTTGAACCACATGTTGGCATTCTCATATTGGAAGTCTGAACCCATGGTCATCACAGTGTGGTTGGTTCGGTAATACTGTTGCTATAGGTGACAAAGCAATCCTCAGGCCAGGGTGTCCTGGACTGTCCCTATACCTAAGTGTCCAAAAGAACACCTGGGGGCCTAGGGGTGTAGTTCAGTGTGAAAATACTAGCCTAGCATGCTCAAGACCCCAGGTTGGATCCCCAGTACCAAAACAAAACAAAACCCACACTCAAGAATACATGGGGACTATGGCATGTAGAAGCAGAGGGAAACACAAAAACAACCAGTGAGGGGCTGGGGATGTGGCTCAGTCTGTAGAGTGTTGAATCTCCAGCACTGCAGAAATCAGACATGGTGGTGCACATCTATGTTCTCAGCACCCAGGAAATGGTGGCAGGAGGATCAAAGGCTCAAAGCCAGCCTCACCTACATAGCAAGTCAAGGCCAGCTTGGGCTACAGGAGACCGTATCTGAAAATAACAACAAAAACAGCCAGTAGTTGTGAGGGACTCTAGGGTCCACTACTCAGATGAGGCTACAGGGCACTGAGCCATACTCTCTCATGCATCCTCCTCCTCCTCCTCCTCTTCCTCCTCCTCCTCTTCCTCCTCCTCCTCTTCCTACTTCATGTTTATTTATGGAGTGAGGGACACATACTATGGTGTGCATGTTACAGCACCAGCTTGGAGACTGAAGAACAATGTACAGGAGTCACTTCCCTCCTTCCACCAAGTGGGTTCTGGAAATGAACTCAGGGTGTCAAGCTTGGCAGCAAGCACCTTTATCCACTGAGCAGTCTCACTGCTCCACTTCTTCGGTTCATTTACTTGTTTTGTCTGGAGACAGGGTCTCCCCATGTAGTCCTAAGCTGGCTTTGAGCTCACAGAGATCTGACTGCCTCTGCCTACCCCCAGTACTGGGATTAAGGTATGCACCACCACAGCTGGCCCACATCTGGTTTTCTTTTTTAAATAAGGGGTGTGTGTGTGTGTGTGTGTGTGTTTACACATGTTTGTGAGGGATGCATTTGCCTCCACACACCTGCACAAATCAGAAGAGAGTGTCAGATGTCCCCCTACCATTCTCCACCTACTCCTTTGAGGCAGAGTCTCTCCCTGAACCTGGAACTTGCATTTTCTTCGCTAGGCTGGAATTCAGAAGCCCCAGTGAGCCTTCTGTCTCTACACCCCTTGGAGCTAGGGCTCCAAATAACTCCCATACAGGAATTTGCAGTCAGGATGACTAGCTTATAATGTGGGTGCTGGGATCTGAACTCTGGTCCTCATAATTGAGCAGCAAGTGAACTTAAGTGCAGAGCTATCTCTCCAGCTTCTTGTGTATCCTTCTAAGGAAGAATAAATCCCAAAGGGAAATCCCTTGAAGGCATTCCCTTGGGCTTTGGGAAAGGTTAGGTGCCTGTGCCTGCATGCTATGGCCCATGGTCTAGATACCTGTGTTACCTGTAAAGAGGCCAGCTGCAGGAAGTAACTGACCAAAGTATCTGCATTGTACTCGAGACTTTCGGGATCCTCCACTATGGGATTGTCTGCACATAGCACATCCCAGCACAGGTTCTTCGGAGGGTCGTAATTATTGGGGAGCACACCTGTAAACCAAATTGGACTCAGCACCCAGACCTGCCCTGGGGTCAGAGCCTGCCATGTCCTACCCAGAATAGAGTTCTGAATTAGAAAGGGCTAGTACCAAAAGAACACACAGAGCCCAGCTCAAAAATCAATAAAAATTCTAGGGTAATCACAGCTTATCACAAAATCACACCTGGACCCTTCTAGCTTGACGTCTTGTGTGACTCCCCTACCCTCCCACATCCTCACCAGTAAAGAGGTCAGCAATTGGGGGCTTCAAGCTGGCACTGGCCCTCCACACCTCCTCCATCTTCAGTTCCTTCTTCCGAAAAAATTTATCTTGATAGTCAACGCGCCCAAGGAAGAAGCCATCAAAACCCATCTGGAGTGCAGAACAGGGGATGGAGTGAATGAGTGCAGTCCTTCTTGCTCAGTTGGGAAAGAGCACAGAGGAAGTGCTCAACTAAAACTAGGTTTTGCCGGGGCTGGAAAGATGACTCAGTGGTTAAGAGTTCTATCTGCTCTTCCAGAAGACCAGGGTTCAATACCACAGCATCTATATGTTGGCTCACAACCATCCATTACTCTAGTTCCAGGAGATCCTACAACCCTCCAACGCTCCTCTATAGGCACTGCACACACATGGTGCATGCAGGCAAAACACTCATATATATATATAATATATATATATTATATATATATATTAAATTATACATGGCACGTCAAAACACCCGTGTGTGTGTGTGTGTGTGTGTGTGTGTGTGTGTGTGTATAAAATTATACATGGCATGTCAAAACACCCATATATTAAATAATAAAACTAAAAAATAAATTAATAAAGCTAGATTTTCTTTGAGACAGGGTCTCAGTCTGAGGCCATGCTGACCTCAGGCTCACAGTCCTCCTGTACCAGCCCCCCAAGTGCTGACATTGCAGGCATGGGTCCCACAAAGCCTGGATGTGTTCTTCTAAGCTTGAGAAGGGTCAGCAAAGAAGAGGCAGCTTTAGAACCAAAACCCTCTTCCACCTCCCTGGTTATGTCAAGGCACAAAGGAGGCTTTTCCACTCTGCAGTCTGAGGTGAGAATAGGTCAGCACAGACATGAAGCTGGTTTTAAAGCAGGGTGGCGACACTGGTCACTGTTCAGTGGTGGCCTCAACCCTAGCAGGCTCAAGGGAAGGGACCAAACCAGCTGGAGAGAGGCAAAGCAGTCACAGACCACTCAACTCACAGGAGTCAAATTCACCCACGAGGTGGGGTCTCAGCAAGCCAGGTGGGGTCTAGTCCCCGAAATTGCTAGAGAAGGGCAGGGCTTGAGGAGCTAATTGAACAGTTGAAGTTAAGCTAAGGGGCAGGTCCAAAAGAAAATAGGGTGGCTGGCACCTGGGCAAACAGAGAGGCCTGTTCTCGAGAGTGGCCGAAAGGGTCAATATGCCAGGCTACACGTGGACGGCCATTGCTACCGAACGTGTCTTGCAGGAAGCGTAGCCCAAGTGTCATCTGGTCCACAATAGCACCATAGTGGGTGGCTCCCTCATCATTCATCACCCAGCCACCATTGACAAACTCCAGACGCCCTGTGCAAGGAATGCAAGGGGGGAAGGGTATCTGTTAGGAACAGGGCCATCATGGGCAAGTCTAGGAAAACAGACAACACTGTTACTGAAGCTGGAGAGGAGGGGAGTTTCCAAGCCAGTCTGCTTAGATCTGCATGACTGGCTTCCTGGGAAGCCACTGTAGATGGGGCCTTGTGAGATACAGGTCTCCACATGAAGAGAGATTCTAAGCAGGTAGAACTATAGGTACAGTGTGAACACACTATGATATGACAAAAATCCCAGAGATGCTTGGTTGCCCAGGCCTTCCATTCCAGCATCAGGGAAGCAGGAGAATTTCCACAAGTTCAAAGGCCAGCCTGATGTACACATCAAGTTCCAGGCCAGGAAGGGCTATGTAATAAGACACTGTCCCAATAAATAATAGTAGTAAATAAATAAATAATCTCAGAGATCAAGCTGGACTGAGCTTCCTCCTTTCACTTCTTGAGGTATGCTCACCCTGGCGCACCAGTTTCCGTACGATATCCTGTGTCGCATTTGTCTGCTGATTCCACCAACGGGAAAAGAAAGCCATCTCCACGTAGATGAAGCGTCGGGTGGGATCCTCCAGTAGAGAGGGGATTACCGAGTCTAGGATATACTGAACAGATGCATGCTGAATATCATTTAGGCCTGTGGACATGAAGGTCAGGCAGTGAGGAACCACTAGGAGACATACCTTGATACAAAAGTCCAGATGACTCATTGTTCTCACCCCAATGTCCAGGTCCCTGAAAAACTGAGAAGGGGCCCCCGACTCTGTACTCACTGCCATAATAGTACTGGTCCACTGTCTTCAGCCAGCCTACATCATCATGTGTATGAGGCAACAGGTGCACGTTGAGCATGCCTGGCTTCACTGTGGGACATGTCTGCACAGAGACCCCAGAACATACACATTCCCTGTCAGTAACCGAGAGTTGAGAAGCCAGCAGGTTGGGGGCTCTAAGGCAGAATCTTTGCCTAGCATGTTCAAGACCGTAGTCTTGACGGCCACCATTACAAAGCAGGCAGGGAGGTCTTGAGTCTGGAGTGACAGAGAGAGAGGTCAAAGAGCATCTGTCCCAGGCTGCCTCAGGAAGGACACACAGAGTATTGTGCTCATAGACACAATTCCCACTTTGCACAAACCCCATAGAGCAGATTTCATAAAGTAACAACTTTAGTAGTAGCTGAGGTGAGCTAAGCATTCCAGACATCAGGCAACCAGCCTGAGATGTGGGGCAATATTAGCTCTAGTTGACAGACTGGCACACCACACCGAGGCATGGTGTAGAGAGGTGACTTGAACCCGGAGCCAGGAAGCTGAGAGGCCAAACTGGGACTCCAGGCAACCTGAAGGGAGATGAAGCTGGGGATGAGCGGCCCCGCTCACATAACTCTAGAAAGGGAAGAGGGGAAGCGCTTCCAGGTGATATAGTAGGATTTGCAAGGCAGGCTTTCCAGCAGAGCTGCCCCAAGCCGGCTTTGGGGAATGTACTGTCACCAAAAAGCGAGTCCATGCAAGTGGAACCATAGCAAGCACAACCTGTGCAAAGCTTAGAGCCCTGTCTCAAGTGACTGCTCATCCGTCGCCAGATTAACCACATTTAAGTGCATGCAAAGTCCTAGCACGCCAGCTGGAGTCACAGGAAGTGGATACAATCACATGCAGCCCTGTTCTCAGACGCACGCCAGACCTTTCCAGAGACCCAATGCACGCACTTAGACCACACCATCAGATCAGCAGCAGTCACCATAGATCAGTGCTACCCACACCTCTGCTTCAACTCTAGCCCAAGGACATTTCCGCCCTCAGGCCCCAGCTCACCTCGTAGCCTGCGGCCCAAGCGCCAGGTGTGGCCAATAACAACCAAAAGAGAAAGGAAACAGGCAGGCCAGGCGAACCGAGGGTGCAGGAGCCCATCCAGAGCCACCCAGCACTCCCGCCACCAGCACAGACACCAGAGGCCAGCCTTGGTACGCCCATAGTTCCGGTGGCCGCTTCCGCGGGCTTCCCTAGCCTAGCTAAGTACCCGCGAACGCTCCGCCCCCAGAACCCGAGCCAGCCAATCAGCGCGGAAGGGGGCAGGGCCTCGGCCATCTACAAACAGAGGCTGTGGAGTTTTGTACTGAGGAATTGGAGCACAGGGAAGGACTGGGTCTGAATCCCACCCCCATTCCACTTAGGGCTCTTTTGGCTGAAGACTTTAGCTGTAAGGCTTTGATAATGAGTGTGAGCAAAGGATTCAACTTTTCCAGTAGACAGCAGTGTTTCCTAAGGAGTGGAAAGCGTAGATGGGATTCTAGGATATCACACTCTCTTTAGGGCTGGGTCCTGTAAGGGCCTAGTTTGGCTGGAAGCTGGAGTAGAAAACAGTTCTGGTTTGCCGTGTGGGGATTGGGACTTTAACAAACTGCCAGAGATGAGGCACGTAGCCGGGTCTGCACAGAAGCTGATTCTCTTATGAGCTGAAAGGGCCTTGTAGGGGAGGAAGAACCCTGAATCTTCCATACCCTTCCCAACCCCAACCAGTCTATTCACTAATCTGTTGCTCTAATAAGAAAACCCAGGGCCAGAGTTTGGTGTGTGGGTGTATAGGTGTAATCTCAGCGTGCTGAAGGCTGGGGCACGAATATCGCCATCCTAGGATATATGATTGATTACCAGGCCTGCTAGAGCTTTATAGGAATACACAAATAAATAAAACCTAGAAATATAGCTCTACAGTATTGCACCTGTGTAAAATGTATAAAGCCCTGAATTTCATACCCACCACCTCAAAATAAACAAGTAGGTTAATAAATAAACAAACAAACAAAAAAGAAAACCAAAGCCAAGATTAGTCAGTTTGGCTGGGACAACAGTCATCCAAGTGTGGAAATAACTGTCTCACCCCTGATGTAAGACATGAGCCTTAAGAAATATGAACATTAACTCGTTAAAAAAAAAAATCTCAAGGGGGGGAGGGGCACACAGGCCGGTCTTCACTGGGCAGAGCACCCCATGAACAAAAGAGAAGTGATACATGCCATCCAGAGTGGAAAATTTTTTATCAACTGGTTTCAACAAGAAAACAAGCGAATACTTAGAAACATGAACAGTGTTTCTCATAACAGTAGCCAGGGGAGGGAGATAAAAGGGAAGTCTGCGGGTTTACCCCTTTGTCAAAGCAGAAGCAGGACCCCAAAGAAAGGGCCATCCTCCCTCTATTCAGCTGGGAGACCAGAGACGACACTCAGGCGAGTTTACAGACAGCAGCCAAGGGCAGGTTGGAGGCAGTCAAAGGCTAGGCCAGAGAGAAGGTGGACAGGAGTCCAGGATCCAAGCCTTCTAGTAGACATCACCACGGGGGCGTCATGGGCTGAGGATTCTGCAGATAGGACATCACCACGGCAGAGATTGAGAGCCTGAGACAGAAAAGAGGTGTCAGTCCTAGAGAGCAGGCATGGGACCCCATCCCCTTACTCAGGATCCTCACATGAAGCTACTCATCATCTGCTTAGTGTCCTCCGAGCTCCGGGAATTGGCAAAGCTGATAAAGGAACAGTAGACGGCAACCCAAGCACACCACTTCAGCTGAAGAAAGGTGGGTGGGAAGATTGGATCAGTGAGAAGTATGCCAGGAAGCCCCCACAACCCAGATCCTCAGATATCAGGTTCCACCTGCAGCTTGGACCTTGGCCCAGGAAGTACCAACCCTTCAGTACCAAGCCTACTCCAAGCTTCTGATCCCGATGTGTGTGTGTATCTTGTATCTCTGACCCCACCACATTCCCAAACGCTAAGGACCCTGCCCTTCTTCCAAGAGTCGTCTGTAAATTGCTTCAAAGTCAGGCCCCACCCTCAGACCCGCTCAGTTATGTGCTCATCAACTGCAATCCCAACTTCCCCTAAGTTGGAAACCTCACCATAGCTCAGCTCCCTGCTGACCTCAACCCCCTTCCCCACCTTCAGCACAGCCAGAGGACTCGCCTCTTTCTGAACCCGCCCCCAGGCCTCATTCTCAGGAGGAGCGACAGAAGCCTAGGGAAATTCAACCCCGCCCACCTTAAGCATGAGCTTAAAAGGGAAGTCTGCGGGTTTACCCCTTTGTCAAAGCAGAAGCAGGACCCCAAAGAAAAACTTCAATGTATTCACATCAAACTTAAATATTTCCTTAACTCCACAAAACCAGGGTGCATAATATCAATAGGTTTCTGCAAACATAATTTAATCTCATAACTCCTCCTTTACTTTATAATTTTTTAAACAAAGTCCCAAGGCTAGTTAGAAAACCCAAACTTTTCTGTTTAAGCAGTTCTATTTGTAACACAAAACCAGTTCCAGAAAACAGTTTCTGGGTCAATACTGTAAGTAAACTCAAAATTGTCCCATTGCAATGAAATCTATTTTTCAGTTCATTAAGTCCTAGAATTCAAATGATAAATTCTGGTACTAGCCTTCCAAATATGAGAAATCCATAACCAAAATCTTTTTGTAGTTTTATCTCATTTTAAGTTCAAAAAGTTCAAACAAATAAATTCTGGTATTAGGCTTTCACTTCAAAATATGAAGAGACGTTTTACAACCAAAACTTTTTGCAGTTAACAATTTTTGTTAAAACAAGCATCTCTGCAACTTTCATTCTCAAGCTGGAGACCTTTTTAGTTACAGTAATATTTGAAACCGCACCATTTTTGATGTTAGCTCAGGTTTTTCTGTGTTGCGAAGATTTTCCACGGATCTCAGCTGCGGATACCTTGTTGTGCTGGCTCTGGGGTCCGCCATTCTTTGCTTCTTAGCGGCTTCTGGAACTTTTGAAAACCGCTCAGACTGCCTGCTTTGCAGTCTGCTAGGACACTAACCTTCTGTGTCTCAGGTTCTTTCACCATATACATTAATAGACTCGCACTTAACATTTACACTTTTTTACAAACTCGCATATAACATATTTTTTTGCCTTGCAAAGCATTTAGACTCACATTCAACATTTACATTTTACAAACTCACATATAACGTATTAACATCTACTTATTTATACTCCTTAAGGAAACTATAGAACTACTTTAGCAAATATATTTCTTATTACTTCTTATGTACTTATTTAAACTTACATTTACAACTAGCATCTTTACTTATTACAAGCTTATTACTACATGTCTTAAGACTACATGAGATACTTCTTGCAAGCTTATATTCTTAAAGGATCTATAGATCTATTTTACAAACTTATACAGGGCTACCATTAGCATATATTTAACTTAGCAAACACCTAAAGATTTCTTAACACAGATCTAACAAGAGAATTTTTACAAACTCACATATCTTATTTTCATCTTTTTCTATTTCTTACTCTTAATTATTAGTACTATCTCTATTAGACAGATTCTCTTAACTAGACAGGAAGTACGTACATCATTTCTAAATTTTAGAGTTTATAGTCAGCTTTGCTATAAAGTACTGGGATTTAGTGAGTGTTGTTGTTATAGAATTGTGATAGTTGTTGCTAGGGGACTATAACCTTCCCAGGATGACGCCACACTCCAAAGTTGTCAGTTCTCTCAGCCGTTCCAGACTGGCAGGGATGCACTGTCAGCAGTAGACGGTGTTTAACTAGAGGCTGTTCCTTCACCCAAATTCATAATAGTTCCCCTAAGTGCTTCAATTCAGACAAACGTTTCTATTACAGCAGTACTTTTGGTTTGTTCTACCGAAAAACTTCACTTCACGCTGAGGGTGAAATTACCGTATTTAGCTGCTGTAAAGCTCTTCGCCAAATACTGCACAGCTATTAGGTGATATAAAGTATTTTTCTAAAGGAGCTAGTAAAGCCAAAAGCGGCACAGCTCCGAACTGTATTTAGTATTTTCACTTCATTAGCTTTAACTTCTGATGTTATTAGCGGCTGTAATATTTAGCATTGATTTCTTATAAGGAACTTTCAGGTAAAGCTTTTTTTTTTAAGACAAATTTTCTGAAGTTTGTTTCCCATCTATAAAGCAGTCATTTCTTTTTGAATGCTTGTTTCTTATCCCCTTAATTAGATTTGCAAAGGAATCACTCATTGCAGGCTGTTTGTTCAAGAGGTAAATAATTTTTAATTTCACATAAGTTTCTTCATATCTAAGACAACGTTCAGTGTATAAACTGCTCTCTCTTGCTTAAGGGTTTTAAAGTGGCTTGTTTGCTCTTAAAGGTAGCTTTTGTCATCCAACTACCGGAAAACTTGGCACAGCTATTAGGGTAAATAAGTCATTTTACCAACCCCCAAACCGCAAAGTGCCTAGTTCCGTATCCTTTCAATGTTTCATTGGAACTGACACTTAAACTCTTAGATGATTTTCCTCCTTATTCTTTTAAAAGCTGTATTTTAAGTTTACCATGAACGTATTTTCGAGCTGACAAAAGTGTTTCAGGGCAATGTCGCCATCTTTAGTGGAAAAACTACCTTTCCCAGAATGCATTTCCCTTATATCAGTCCATAATAATATCAGTCTCTTATATCAGTCCTTTATATCATTTCCCTTATATCAGTCATTTCCCATAGTTATTTTTGGGTCTGAGAGTCAACTAGTTCTTTTACCAGACTTGCTTACAAATACTTGCCCGGGAGGTTTGAACAAAGTTTTTTGCTTTTGCAACGGGAGATTTGAACAAGCATTTTACATTTTCAGCTATGGCACATTGGGAGATTTCTATTCTGTCCTCAGCTGGCTTCAACAGGTGTCTCTCCTTCATTTGACTCTGGCCCCCAAATCAGAACCGCACCTGCCTCGTTAGCGCGCATTGAGGTGGGCAATTTCTGATAGCAACTTTCCTAGGGGGCTTGTGTTTGTCTTAGCCAGTCAGTGAAAAACAAGATCATTTACAACAGCTTTTCCATAGCTCTTTCAGAGATTTTCTCCCACTGATCTATCTCATTTTGCTTGTTCCTTCCCCCCTAGATGCAGAGCTTCAGGTATCTGTCTGCAGCTCTGTACCTCTGCTAGCTGCTTTTGGAGGTAGGGGCTTTTTTTCTCCCCCCAAATCTGCCTCAAATTCTAGCAGCTTTTCACAGGTCATGTATTTTCTGGGGAGGAATATGTCCCTTCTGTTTCTTCAGAGTCTTTTTCCCAGACAATTCCGAGTTTGGTCTCAGTTTATCCCCTCTACCCCAGGAACAGTTTCTGACACTACAGTGGCGGCTTTCCCTGCTACTGAAGGTAGGGGCTTTTTGTCCTTTTGTTTTCAGGGTCTGTGTGGTTTGCGTACAGACTGAAAATCTAACAAGAGGTTTTTGCCATTTCTAAACTCCCGTTAGGATAGGTTTTTTGCCTCATCAGGCCTTCACCTGGCCCAGTCCCCCAGTGGGTTGTGTTTGTTTGTCTGGGTGCTCAAGGACAGAGCTTATGCCAGAGGCAATCACCCCTTAGGGCTATACTCCCTCATTTCACCTGGAGTCAGTTGAAACAAAGCTTTTCTCAGAGATGCTTTCTCTGAGAGAAAAGAAAGCTTTACTCCTGGATAGTTCTGTTCTGCCCTGGCTGGGCTCTTTCCCCAGACAGCATTCTGACTCAGCAGCACAACTGCTTCAGACACAGTTCAGCTTTACTGTTTTCCCAGAAAGGTCCTTACTCTGATAGGAAAGCTTTTTCTCAGATTTCTTTTTGCAGCTGTGGACCTATCAACCCGGGACTTGTAGGAAAGTCAAGCTTTGATTGTTCATTAGCAATCTTCTCCTGGGTCCTGCACCTTCCTGCCTCAGCTCTGTGCTCCAGGAAGTTTACAACTGCAGGAACCCTAGTATCCCCGAAATGCACCCCAACTCAGACGCTGGCCAGTCGCCTCTGGGTTTTTGGTCAGAAGTAAGGATACAATGCTTCAGGGGATCTTTGCGTTAGGAAGATTAGGAGCACCTTTTCAAAGACACTCACTCAGAAACACAACCCTTGATGCCTTAGCTCGGCTGGCTGTAACTGAAAAGCTTGGCTTTTTTGCTTTTCTCAGTAAAGTTTCCTGCCCTTTTAGGCTCTCTGTAGCTTTTTACCCACACTCTCCCAAGCGTTTCCCTTAGGGTACTCTGACCCACTGTCTTTTATTAGTTTGAAGAGACAGAGCTTAGAAGAGGTTTTTAGGAACTTGTCCCTGCCTCCTGCATTGCAGGGAGGATTTTTAAAGCTTGAAAGAGAGCTTAGGTTTTGCTGTCTTAAGAGGTTTGTTGTTTTTCCTTTGAGCTAATCACAGGTGGTCCCCATACTAATATCTTCAAGTGATTCTAATTTTTGTCCTTTTGAGAAAGTTAAAGGCTTTAGTTTTTAAGAGAGCTTTTAGTTTGAGAAAGATTAAGACTTTTTAGAAAGTTTTTTTTTCCCAAATTTTTCTAGAAAAGCTTTTTAGTTTAAGAGAAAGATTTTTTTCCCCCCAAGAGAGAAAGACCAACTTTTCCCAAAACTTCCCAACTTTAAACTGACTTCTTACACCCCCATTTTTGCCTCAGGGAGAAATCACTTTCTCCTGCAGCTTGGACTTAGCATTTCAGCTGTCCCCAGGTCAAAAGCTTCCATAGGAAACTTTTTCTTCCCCAAAAGCTCAGAGAAGAGCTTTTTTACTACCCAAAAAGCCCAAAGAAAGATTTTTTTTCCCAGTTTGCGTTTATATCCCCCAAAGTTAGAAAATTGTAGAGTTTTTCCTGTCTAGTTGCCTTATTTTTTTTCTACACAATCTTACACTTCTAAGTTTTTCCTACACTATATTACTACCCTATGCCTTATACTTATTTTTCACAGATAGAAATTAAGGGATAGAAGATAGAAAATTTTGACAGAAGAGAATTTCGCTGCAGCATCGGACATCCTTCCAGTCCACTTTCCTTTTCTCTCGAGGATAAAACCCCTGCCTCTCAATATATATAAAAAATATATATTTTCCATAACACCGGCATGCCTCATCCACTGGCAGGGCTGAACTCAGCACTTTCTCCAAAAACTCTGTAATAAAACTATTATTTTCCTTTATCTTTAGTCCCTATTACTTTGTCTTTAGTCCCTTTTTTTAGTCCCCCCTTTTCTTTAGTCCCTTTTTTTTTCTTTTTTCTTCAGTCCCTGTTCATGGCGCCATTCTGTGGGGCGTTTACCCAACCACCCCCACAGTTCCCCAGAGTTTTCTTGAGTGCGAGCAGCAGGAAATATTAGATAGAAGGATTTATTGTGGAGAATATCGCAGAGATAAACAGATAGAAAATAAAGGATAGCCTCGAGAGGGCCTGGAACCTATTCCAACGGGCCCGACTGTCTCTGCCCTAGGGTTTTTATAGAGACGCCAAGGGGTGGAGCAAAAGGCCTCCTCCCCCAGCACAGCCAAGTGCAGACCATCCCAGACACCTGCACTTAGGCTCATGGTCTAATCATCCTCTATTCAGACCTGCTGGGTAAAGCCACGAGGAACCCGAGAATGGGCTCCCACACTACTGGAGAGCAGTGTAATGAGTTTAGGCTCTCTAATCAATGAAGGTGGGAGGACAGAGACACAGAAAAAACCAACGAGCGACACTTCATGGCCCAGAGTATCTCGAGGGAAAGTGGTTACAGTTGTATAGGACAGCAGGTCTGGTACAAAATGACCCAACTTCAGGATGGAAACTAATCAAAGGATGCCATTGGCTGGCAAGGGCTGTGAAGGGCATGAGATATGATTCTGTGTGTGTTGTGCCCAGATCGCAACCCCTAGAGAGACCACCAAGGACGAGCAAGCCGGAATGCAAAAGCAAGGTTTAATTTCGGGATATCCAAATGCAATACAAGCCTAGGCAGGGACTTTGTCCAACAGATCCAATGCAGTGGAGGCTGGAGGAAGTGCCCACCTATCTGAAAGCCCAGTTTTTAAAGGGAAAAACCACAAGGTTACATCATTTAGGGGTGCTAGTACGGGTCCAATTCTGATTGGCTTGTGTCTAGGAATTCCAGAAATCACAATTCAATTTTCCTTCTAAGGAGGTAGTTGCCCGCCACCATTTCTCATTGGCTGCCCCCAAATGGGGGCATCTGGTGATTACACAGTCACTCTGGAAACTAGGATTGGGACATTCTATGGTCAAGTAGTTGCCTAGGGGGCCAGGGAGAGGACATTCCATAGTCCGGCAACCATTACCTCCTGACTACCTTGTGACTCTGTACTTTTACACTTCCTGGTTTCTGGAATCTGAACTGACTGGTTTCAGTAACTTCTGGTCTGTTCCAGTAACTTCTGGCCTGTAGCTAAAAAGGAGCAGTCTTAGGCCTTTAGTTTTGGGGTGAAAGCATTTTGGTCTTATTTTGGTTCCACATGTGCAAGGTGCTGTACTTTGAGTGATGAATGTCTCCCAAAGGCCCCCATGTTGAAAGGCTTGGTCTCTAGGATGATGCTACTGGGCAGTGGTGGTGCTCTCAAATGGGCCCCTTCCTGTTATTTGCTTCTTGGCCATGGGATCAGCTGTTTTCTGTGCCCTGTGCATCCTGCTGTGGTTTTAACAGCAGTGCCAGAGGCCTCAGAATCTATGGGTCCACTCCATCAGCCTTGTCATTTGTGAGCTAAGATATGCCCTTTCTCCTTATTAGTTAGTTATCTGGGGATTTGTTATAGTGACAGGAGAGTGACCGACACTTAACCTAGCAGTTTAGCCTCCTACAATCCATAGGTGTTAGCAGAGGACATGAAACACAGGCCGCGTTTACTCATAAGACAGCAGTCAGAATGAACAGGAGCAGGCTTGCATTAGTGCCCCTTGTCTTTCAAGTCCCAAAGGCCGTGTGAAGAGACCACTTGTATGCTTCAGGTACAGTGGGCATAGCTGAGAAACTCCAAGCTTAGAACGTCCAGTCTTCTCTGGTGAACCACGAGCTAACCTGACCAAGCATGTCCTGGAGGGAGACATTGTCTTCTCTTACAGCTTAGGAAAATCTGTGCTCCCTGCCTGAGGCTGTCTATAAACACCCCTGAAAAAATACTCTAGAATAAAAGCTGATAGAACCCAGGTAACATTTCCTGGGAATTGCCTCCCAATAAGAATTAAACTAGCCTAACTGGACGTATAACCCAAGTAGTAAAACTAGGACTAAAACTAACTGTAAATCATTTTCAACAGTAATTATACCCACATCCCAGTGTTACACCAATATCTGTCCCTAACCCTAACCACATGAACTTTAAATTTAATGTTCACATGGCTCCATTTTTAAGTTTGTATCTAACCCTATTTCTAACACCAGCTCTAAGTTTACTCTAAGTCTAAAACTCACCATAACTAAAATCCTAGCACTAATACTAAAGAAACAAGTTAAAAAAAAGAATTAAACTCAAAAGCCAGACTTACTTGCTTCTTCTCTCCCTGCCCCTCCATCTCTGTCACACACACACACACACACACACACACACACACACACACACACACACACACAGAGAGAGAGAGAGAGAGAGAGAGAGAGAGAGAGAGAGAGAGAGTACAGTGGGTGGATAGAAGACCAACTCAAGTCAATCTGGCAAAGTTGCTTGCTTGCTCTCCACTCCCCAAGACAGCATATAAACAAAGAGTCATTTTAATAAAAGTGAGGCCGTATAACGTTAAAGAAGAGTCGAGAGATAGTATCAAAGGTCTGTGCCCCTCAGGCTCGTCAAGGAAACTATTAATAGAGTAAAGAGAAATAGTCACACTTCTTGTTACTGTCCAACAACTGTTTTTGAATGGACACTAATTGCCCCACAATCTGAAACATGATTTCTGACTATTTCATTCAGGATTCCAGCTAAAAACACATGATAAATTAAATCAACTGAATAGAGGAGAGTTCCGTGGAGGGAGTATTTACAAAGGCGTCAGCAAGGAACACAGAAGCCGTTTGAGACAGTTGTGCAACGTGTCACTAGAATGTGGAGTTAGACAGGTTGTGTGCAAGGCCATCTGAAGACAGGCCGTGTGCAAGGCCATCTGAAGACAGACTGTGTGCAAGGCCATCTGAAGGCAGACTGTGTGCAAGGCCACCTGAAGACAGGCTGTGTGCAAGGCCATCTGAAGACGGGCCATGTGCAAGGCCACCTGAAGACAGGCCGTGTGCAAGGCCATCTGAAGGCAGACTGTGTGCAAGGCCATCTGAAGACAGGCTGTGTGTAAGGCCATCTGAAGACAGGCCGTGTACAAGGCCACCTGAAGACAGGCCGTGTGCAAGGCCATCTGAAGACAGACTGTGTGCAAGGCCATCTGAAGGCAGACTGTGTGCAAGGCCACCTGAAGACAGGCTGTGTGCAAGGCCATCTGAAGACAGGCTGTGTGCAAGGCCATCTGAAGACAGGCTGTGTGCAAGGCCATCTGAAGACAGGCTGTGTGCAAGGCCATCTGAAGACAGGCCATGTGCAAGACCACCTGAAGACAGGCCGTGTGCAAGGCCATCTGAACAGAGAGTGTTGACCTGTGCCCAGACACACCCACCAGTGGAGTGGTGTTTTCCACCCATTCTTGCTCTCTGCTGGTGAGATCTAGTAGAATCCAGAGGACAAGGGAACCTGCTGATGGGCTTGGAGCATGGGAGAGAAGAGGAGGGGTGGGCTTGGCATGTCTGTTTCATTGATTCTTTGTATTGTTCTCTTGGTTTCTATTTTATTGATTTCAGCCCTCAATTTTATTATTTCCTGGTGTCTATTCCTCCTGGGTGAGTTTGTTTCTTTTTGTTCTAGAGCTTTCAGTTGTGCTGTTAAGTCACTAGTGTGAAATTTCTCCAACTTTTTTATGTGTACATTTAGTGCTATGAATTTTCCTCTTAGCACTGCTTTCATAATATCCCATAAGTTTGGGTATGTTGTACTTTCATTTTCATTGAATTCTAGGAAATCTTTAATTTCTTTCTTTATTTCTTCCTTGACCCATTGATGTTTCAGTTGAGATTGTAGGCTTTCTATAGTTTTTGTTGTTGTTGAAATCTAACTTTAAGGCATGGTGGTCCTATAAGATACAGGAGGTTATTCCAATGTTTTTTGTATCTGTTGAGATTTGTTTTGTGACCAAGCATGTGGTCAATTTTTGAGAAGGTTCTCTGGGGTGCTGAAAAGAAGGTTCATCTTTTGTGTTAGGATGAAATGTTCTGTAGATATCTATTAAGTCCATTTGTGTCATAACATCTGTTAGGTCCTTTATTTCTTTGTTAAATTTCAGTCTGGTAGATCTGTCTTTTGATGAGAGTGGTGTGTTGAAATCTCTCACTACTAGGGTGTGGGGTTTGATGTGCATTTTAAGCTTTAGTAATGTTTCTTTTATAAATATGGGTGCCTTTGTATTTGGGGCAAAGTGTTCAGAATTGAGACTTCATCTTGGTGGATTTTCCCTGTGACAAATATGTAATGTCCTTCCTGATCTCTTTCAATTTATTTTAGTTTGAAGTCTGTTTTATTAGATATTAGGATAGCTACACCAGCTTGCTTCTTAAGTCCATTTGATTGGAAAGCCTTTTCCCATCCCTTTACTCTGAGGTAGTGTCTGTCTTTGAAGTTTAGGTGTGTTTCTTGCATGCAACAGAAGGATGGATCCTATTTTCATATCCATTCTGTCAGCCTGTGTCTTTGAGTTGGTATTCTTCTCCTTCTTCTATCCCTATTATTCTTAAGTTTGATCTTTTCATCCAAATTTTCTGGATGTTTTGTGTTACGACTTTTTTGGTTTTAATGTTTTCTTTGACTGACACATCTATTTTCTCATTGTGTCTTTAACTTCAGAGATTCTTTGTTCCATCCCTTGCATTCTATTGGTTATGCTTGCATCTATAGTTAGTTCCTGTTCATTCAGTCAGGATTTTTATTTCCAGCATTCCCTCAGTTTGTGTCTTTTGTTTTGTTTTGTTTTGTTTTGTTTTTTTGAGACAGGGTTTCCTTGTTTCACTATGTAGCTTTGCGCCTTTCCTGGAACTCACTTGGTAGCCCAGGCTGGCCTCAACTCACGGAGATCCGCCTGGCTCTGCCTCCCGAGTGCTGGGATTAAAGGTGTGTGCCACCACCGCCCGGCTAGTTTGTGTCGTCTTTATTGTTTCGATTTCAATTTTCAAATCTTGAACTGTTTCCTCCATCTGTTTAATTGCTTTTTCTTGTCTTTCTTTGGTTTCTTCTAATTTTTTGTTTGTTTTTCCTTCCATTTCTTTAAGGGAATTTTTCATTTCTTCTTTAAAGGCCTCTATCATGTTCTTAATGTCATTTTTAGGATTGATTTCTTCTGCTTCTTCTGCATTGGTATGTTCAGGTCTTGCAGGTTCTGATGGTGTCTGTCAAATAGGTCTTTATGTTGTTGTCTGTATTTTTGCACTGGAATCTACTCATCTCTCCTTTGCTCAGTGCAGGAGGTGTCTGTGTCTGAGGGTGCCTCTCTTGTTCCAATTGATAGTCTTGGTCCACTGGGAGTTCTTGGTCGAATCAGTGCTGATGGGCTCTGTTTCTCTGGGAGCAGCTTAGTCCAACTGGTGCTAGTGGGTTCTGACTCAGAGAGCCGAGCCTCCTGAGTGCACTGTTACACTCAGCTCTATTGTGGTTTCTTATGACAACCAGGCCTTACACTTTGTCAGTTGTATTTTTGCAAAAGGCCTCCTAAAGTGTCTGTAAACTATATTACATAAAGAAGCACAAATGATCTGTACTAAACCTAATTTACTTACATCTTGTTTTAGTGAGATCTGGTAGCTCATGGTTATCTGAGGTATTTTAGAAGAGGCAGGAAGACTATCATTCTCCTTTTTACAGTAGTCTATGGTGGTATTGTGTTCCCCGAAATATTGTGCACCCTAATAAACTTATCTGGGGTCAGAGACAGAACAGCCACAATTTTAAACATAGAGGATAGGCAGTGGTAGCACACGCCTTTAATCCTAGCATTCCAGAGGCAGAAATCCATGTGTTCAAGGATATAGCCAAGCATGGTGACTCATGCCTTTAATCCCAGAAAGCGAGCCTTTAATCCCAGGGAGTGATGGTAGAAAGCAGAAAGGTATATAAGGCATGAGGACCAGAAACTAGAAGCTTTTTAGCTGGTTAAGCTTTCAGGCTTTGGAGCAGCAGTTCAGCTGAGACTCATTCTGGATGAGGACTCAGAGTCTTCCAGTCTGAGGAAACAGGATCAGCTAAGGAACTGGCGAGGTGAGGTAGCTGTGACTTGTTCTGTCTCTCTGATCTTCCAGCATTCACCACAATAACTGGCACCAGGTTTGATTTTATTAATAAGACCTGTTAAGATTCATGCTACAAGATTGTAAAACATCTGTAGCGAACTTCTGCCTTCCAGGGTTCTCCCATTGTGCTGTAAGCTTGTATTTAAGACCTCCTCCCTCCTTCAATAAACAGCATTCAGCATTGAAAAAAAATTCAAAAAAAAAAAAAAAGAGTAAGAGCTAGACAATGGTAGGCCTGAGCTAATGGCTGAGCAGTTTAAGTAAAAAAAAAAAAAAAAAAAAAAAAAAAAAAAAGATTCATTCTACAGTAGTCACCGTCCATAGGTTAATCTTAGAGGTGATGAGAAAAATAACCACACCCAGCTTCTTTAATTATTTCCTTGTTCTTTCTACACTTCTTGCCTAGTGTCTTCTCCATCTCTCTCCTTTAAAAGATTTCAATTATTTTTAGATTTATTTATTTGTGTATTTTATGTATATGAGTGCTCTATTTGCATGTATGCCTGCATGACAGCAGAGGCCATCAGATCCTGCAATAAATAGTTGTCAGCCACCATGTGGTTGCTAGGAATCAAACTCAGGTTCTCAGGAAGCGCAGCCAGTGCTCTTAACCACTGAGCCATCTCTAGCCCAGAAGTTGTTTTTTTATTATTTTTAATTACATGTATTATAAATTATGTTCTTGGAGGCAAAGTCAGATCCCCCAGAACCAGAGTTACAGAAGTTTGTAAACCATCTGACGTGGATGCTGGAAACTGAACTTGTCTGCTAGAAGAGCAGTACATTCTCTAAACCACTGAACCATAGCTCCAGCCCCACCCTCCAACTCTTACCAACACTGACTTGATGAAGATCTAACTGGCACACTTTGCTGGGCATATTAGGAATTCTACAGTAGAGAACAGGCACTGGACCATTCATTTCCCGCAGAAATTTTAGTTCTCTATGGTTTGTCCTTTCCCTCCTGTTACTTTCAAGGAATCATGTCCCTTCTCAGTTTCATTCATGTACTGTTGTTGGTTGTTTTTACTCTTTTTTTTCTCTTTGGAGGGTGCCCACCACCTAGCTCCCAAATAAATACATGGGGGATTATTCTTTCTTATGAATGCCAGGCCTTAGCTTGGCTTATTTCTAGGCAGCTTTTCTTAAATTAATCCATCTACCCTTTGTCTCTGGGCTTTACCTTTCTGTTTCTATATATCTTTTCTTTCCTTCTGATTCCATGTCTCGCTGTGTGGCTGGCCTCTTCTTTTTCTCATTCCTTGATCTTTTCACTTCCCAGATTTCTCCTCCTATTTATTCTCTCTGCCTGGCAGCCCTAGCTATCCTTTCTCCTGCCTAGCTATTGGCCATTCAACACTTTAATAGACCAATCAGGTGTTTTAGACAGTCAAAGTAACACAGTGGAATTAGACAATGCAACATAAAAGAATGCAACACATCCTTGCATTATTAAACAAATATTGCACAACATAAACATATGTAACACATCTTCAACTAATATTCTAGAACAATGTAGTCTAGTTGTTTTAGGTACTTGGGTCAGGCCAAGGCACCGAGTAGATTAAAAAAAAAAAAAAAGACCAAAAGAGAACTTACCCTGTGGAAGGGGAAATCATGCCCATAGTAGAAGATAACTTACAAAATGAAATAATTCAGGTGAAGCAGAAACTCATGTGGTGATTCGAATGATCTTTCCTGTATTAGTTACTTTTCTTGTTGCTATGGAGATACCTGACAAGTATCTTATGGGAAGAAGGTTTTATTTCTGCTCACAGTTTTAGGGAACACAACCCTCCATAGCCAGGAAGGCCTGGTGGCAAGAACCAGAGGCAGCTGATCTCTTGTCAAGAAGGGAGAGGTGGGCTAGCCTATTAAACCCTAAGGGTGGACTTCAGTGACCCATCTTCCCGGAGAGTGCCACCAGCCAGGGACTAAGTGTCAAACAAACACCAGTCTTTGTCTCAGTTTCTTTTCCTGTTGCTGTGATTGTTAAGCCTACTACCACAGTTTAAAGCCAAATTTGAAGCAAGCTTTAATTAAATACTGGTCAAGTGGCCAGGTTCATACCCCCTGTCCCAGGAAATGACCCAGAATCACAGTTTGCAATGGTTTAAGAAGGAAAATCCATAATTCATTGCACTTCCCATCAAGTCCACTCAGGGGCAAGCACACATCCTGACATACATCCAGCCTGTGAGCCTCCCGCCCACATGTGATCAAGCATATCCAGTGCAGATAGGTCAGATAAACTTGTTTAGGGGAGTGAAAACATGTGGCTTGTTATCGCCCATAAACAATAGCCTCCAGCCTTTCAGGAACTATCTGTCCTTGGCTAGGGGCTTGCATATCAGAGGCATTTTTGTTTCATGGATCTCTTAGGCATGGTAATTGTTGCTGCACATGCACAGTTCAGGAGTTAAGCAAAGGGTCTTGCGTCTTACATCATCAGTGTACGCTGGTGACTACGTGCTTGCGGAGTGGTCACGCAGTGATCACGGAGTCAGCACATGCCTGGTGTAGCTCTGTAGGCCCACTGTAGGTCCACTTGTGCCTTAAAGAGCCGTGACTCAGACCCCACCCTCTCTCTTTCTGTTCTGTCTCTTCCCCCCACCATCTTTCCCTCTCTCTGCACGTGCTCCTTTCCCAGGCTTCTTCCTAATAAAGCTCTGCTACTAAATAGTCGTGGCCATTGCTCGTGACTTCCACTGGTAACCAGTGCCACCACCATCGCCGTTTATCATTCTTTCAGTAATTAAAATGTAACTTTGGCTGTCAGATGATAAAAGGCTCCGACAAAAGGAATTTAAGAGAGAAAGAATGCAGGGAAGCCAGGGCACCAGCAGCACGCAGTAGCTGGTCATATCATTGTCACATTCAGGAAGCAGGGAGTGGTGAATGCACACTGTGGCTCGGATTCCTGTCTCCACTTACACAGTCCAGATTCTCAGCCACTCAATGGTGCTACCCACAGTGGGTAAGTCTCCCTACCTCAATTAAAGCTGTCAAGATAATCACCCACAGATATGACCAGAGGCAAGTCTGCCAGGTGATTCTAGATTCTGTTAGTTTGAAAATCAACACTAACCAGCATATCTCCAATCCAAGTCTCTGGAAAGAAGGAATGAGATCTCTCTCTCTACTAAGCCACAGCCTATCACCTCTGACTTTTATACCATGCAAATGACATCATACATATTTGGTTAGATGTTTACAGTTATTACAGGTATAATAACTTTTTTAAAAGTTTAGGTGATTTCTAAATGTTTCTAGATAATGAATTACATTAACTATGTACGTCTAAGTAAAATGCTTTTGTAGATTATTTCATTGTATAGTTAGAGAAAACTTATGACTTAAGCCAGGAAGAGAGCTTTATTGGGTCTTTCTGAATGTTTTAAGGAAGGTTACTAGATGAATAAGAAGGAGAAAAGCATGGACTGGAACAAGACCATTCCCCCAAGTCTATCGGTCTTTATGTTCTACTCAGTCCTATTAGGTGTAGAGGCCTTCCTCTGTGTTTCCACCTTCTTAGAGAAATATTCTATAATTAAGTCCTACATTCTTAGGGTGCACAGAGGTAGGTGCTTAAAAGAGTGGGGCTACCAAGTGAGTTACAGGAAAGGCGCAAAGCTACACAGAGAAACCCTGTCTCGAAAAACCAAAAAAAAAAAAAAAAAAAAAAAAAGAGTGGGGCAGAGAATGTCACAAGAGAAAGCAGAAAGTCACACAAAGGTTGACTTTAGAGAGCCGGAGAATTTTAGTTTGATGTCCAAAATGCTCTATCCTCCATTTCCTGTTAGCCACTTGACACACTACCAATCTCTTGAAAATGAGGACAAAAACAGCGTATGCTATCAATTCCTATATATCGTTTAAAGCTTTCGGATTAACATCTTAGAGGCCACATGTGACCCAAGTCTTCTGTATGAATGAAACAGGTCATCAGGAAACTCGGATTCGGCTACATCCATCCCACGAACTTGTGCGACCTTGAAGTAGTTCTCAGAGACTGCCTTTTTCTTCTTTATGGAGTGTAATCCAAAGTGTCGTCTCACGGGGTTTTGTGAGAATACTTAACGTTAAGAGGGCACACCGTGACCAACTTTACGGTGCTTTTATTTCGTTTTGCAATATTGAGACTGGCGCCCTGAGCTCCGAGCACCGCACACGGCCGAGGCAAGCAGGGTCTGGCGCAGCAGCCGCCGCCGCAGCAGCAGCAGCAGCACACTCCAGGAGGTGGGAGAGAGGACGAACCCGTCGGTTTCAGCCCGCCCTATCAACCTGACCGCAAGGCCAAGACTCTCACAGCTTACGGTCTCCAGGGCGCTGGGGTGGGGTGGGGTGGGGCTTCCCCCGGGCGAGCGCGCCGGCGTGGCGTCATCACTGCGCGCCGCCTCGCGTTGCGTGCGCAGCTCCGCCCGAGCCTGAGAAGGCGGAGCTCCCTTCTGTGTAGGGCGGAGCGCGCTTTCCTCCTGCCCTCCTGGGGCTGCCTTGGGTCCCAGGGAAGTGAGACGTCGAGGGTCTCTGTTCCCGGAGGAGGGCGTCTTCCTCGAGGGCTTCCGAGCGGAGACTCAGCCATGCCGAACTCGAGGCCCAGACCCCGCCGCGGCGCCGGGGGTGGCGCAGGGGCGGCCGGCCGGGACCGGCTGGTGGCGCGGTCCTTGCAGAGCGCTGAGCACTGTCTGGGCGCGCAGGACTTCGGCACTGCCTATGCCCATTACCTGCTGGTGCTCAGCCTGGCGCCGGAGCTCAAAGACGACGTGAAGGTGAGGCCTTCCTTCCCGGAGTGCCTGTCAAACCTTGCGATCTTAACAGTGACAACAGGGTGGTGTGTGTGTGTGTGTGTGTGTGTGTGTGTGTGTGTGTGACTAAGAAACTTCAAGCATCTACTATGGGAGTCGATTCCCTACTGTGTGTGTGTGTGTGTGTGTGTGTGTGTGTGTGTGTGTGTGTCAGAGACTAAGAAACTTCAAGCATCTGACTACTATGGGAGTCGATTCCCTACTGTGTGTGTGTGTGTGTGTGTGTGTGTGTGTGTGTGTCAGAGACTAAGAAACTTCAAGCATCTGACTACTATGGGAGTCGATTCCCTACTGTGTGTGTGTGTGTGTGTGTGTGTGTGTGTGTGTGTGTGTCAGAGACTAAGAAACTTCAAGCATCTGACTACTATGGGAGTCGATTCCCTACTGGGCTCTCCTGCAGCCAGGTTTTAGTAACAAGTCAAAAGTCGTCTCACATCTGTTTCAGAATTTCTGCCTCACTTAAGGTTCCAAAGGCTCTTTAAATGCTAATAAGACTGGATAATCCTTTCTCTCTTCCAGTATCTAATCTAATTAGCCCTGCCTTGGAGGCTTTGCATTATCCTGTGTAGAAGGAATACTGTTCATCCTGGAATTGAATAAATTGTGCAATCCTAAAGGACTCTTTATTTGAGGATCCATCTTATGTGCAACAGTTACCCTTTTGAACTACTGTACATTTTCGTGTATTAGAATCTCAGTGTCAAAAAGTAATGTAATTGCACATTCAGTTTAAGCTGTGGACGATCTTGCTTTGTTTAGCCCAGAATTTCTCAACCTGACACTGTTGACATTTTGCACAAGACAGTCCTGTGTCTTCCTTCATGTTTAGCAGCATGGTCTGTCCTCTGCCCACTAGATGTCAGTAGCATTAGGCTTTTGTAATTCACAGAAATTTCAGGACCTGTTGGTTTACCTCAGAATATGATAGCATTCTGGGTAGTTTGCTCCTGTGTATAGACAGCAGTAGAATCAACACATTTTTTCTTTGTGCAGTTCTAGCTGCTGCTTCTGTGAATGGACAAGATAAATAGTGGATGTTGAAAGTACACATAAAATTTGGCTGCGAGTGTAGATCATTGGAGGAGTGCTTGTGTTGGTAAAATTCTTATCCAGGGGAAGACATAAGCCATATCTGCCCTTCTCCCTAAGATCCCAACAACAAACCGAGGTCTCTGGGGAACTAGTGAGTTCATTGGACTTACTTACAGAGCATAGATGAGGGGTTACTTATTGGATGTGGGTGCTCCCCTCACAAAAGGCTACACTGGAAAGCCTTTACCCAGCAGGGATGATAGCCTTCTCATAGCTCATTGCTGGACTCCCCGCCACCTTCCACTGTCTTCCTTGGTTTATACACTCTATACCAGAGGTTCTCAACCTATGGGTTGTGGTCCCTTTGGGGTTCAAATGACCCCTTCATAAGGGTCACAGATCAGATATCTGCATATCAGATAATTTACATTATGATTCATAGCAATAGCAAAAGTAGTTATGAAGTAGCAACAAAAATAATTGTATGGTTGGGGTCATCACAACATGAGGACCTGTATTAAAGGGTTGCAGCACTAGGAAAGTTGAGAACTATAGCTCTAGACTCTACTTGAAGCCATGCAGTTAGAGCAGTGTCGCATACAACAGGTGGTATGAACCGCAGGATACTCAGTGAGGGTCTCATGACCCAGCCCGCCTTTCTAGGAGAGATGTAAACAGTCAACAAGTCCGTCTGGTAGGATCTTTGCAAGCGGACACAGCTAAACTCCCCTCCAAGATGGCAGTTGTTTGGCTTGGAGGATAGGCCTGTACAACAGCTTGCCATGAATGGCCCTGAGTGTGATGCTCTGGGTTGCACTCCCAGCACAGAAAAAAATAAATGTAAAATTTGACTGTATGGCTGGAGACATAGCTCAGTTGGTGGATTTGTGCTCAGCACGTGTGAGGTCTAAACCTAGTGCAGCAGCACACATCTGTAATCCCAGCACTTGGGAGGTAGAGGCATGAGAATCAGAAGTTCCAGGTTAGCTTCAACTACATGAATGAGTTTGAGGTTGTGTGTGACTCATCCTCATTTTCTATTAAAAACAAACTGGTGATGGCCAACACTCAGTAGGACTCAGTAACTGGTTTGTTTTGTATGAAACGAAGTTCGTATTTCTCCAGCAATGGCGTAAGAGTGAAAGTAAATTACAAAAATAGAGAAAGGTAAAAGCCGAGAGGCAAAAGGCAGACAAGTTAATTTAAAGTTAAGAAAAGCTGGAAAGAAACAAGCCAAGCTAAAGCCAGGCATTAATAATTAAGAATAAACCTCCATATGTGATTTATTTGGGAGCTGGGTGGCAGGCCCCCAAATGGACAAAGAGTAAGAAAACAAATAACATTAAACCACTTATGTTTTAAAAATTTTAAATTTAATATACATATGAATATTTGCCTATATATATGTATATGTGCCACGTGTGTGCAGTAAAAGGGACCAATATCGGCTCAGGACACCCCAAGACCAAGTTCTCAGCGCGAAGGAGATTTATTTGCCCCAGAGGGACAAAGGGTGGGGAACAAGAGACAAAGACAGGAGACAGAAGACAGGGAGAGGGGAGGGGACCAGGGAGAGGGAGGGGATTTATCCCAAGGGGAACATAGGACTGCCTCTGGATAGAGAGGAGGCAGACGTGGTCCAGAGGCAAAAGGTGGTTTATAAGGGTAAAGGGGAGACCCTGTGTTAGGATGAGGTGTTTAGTTTTAATTGGACATGTTCATTAGGTGAGCCAAAGGGGGCTTTTGATTGCTGGACTTCAATACTTTGATAGCTGGACCTTGATAGTCAGCCTCAGGAGGAGGAAGTGGCCAAATAAGGGAACAGACCTTGGTGACTAGTTTCAGGAATGTAATCTAACAGTTTTTAGCAAGGCAGAGGGAACGGGGAGAAGGGCAAGGCCTGCCAGAGCCATGCCTGCTATGCTCAGGCTGGCTAGAGTCTCTTCATGCAAGTGTCTGAGGAGACCAGAAGAGCACATTGGATTCCTTGGAACTGGAGTTATAGCCAGTTGTGAGCTACTATCTGGGTGCTGGGGAACTGATCCTGGGTCTTCTGCAAGAGTAGCAAGTACTCTTCTTCTTTTTTTTTTTCTTTTCCTTTTTGAGACAAGGTTTCTCTGTGTAGCTTTGGCTGTCCTTGAACTTGCTTTGTAGACCGGGCTGGCCTTAAACTGAGAGATCTGCCTGCCTCTGCCTCCCCAGTGAGTGCTGGGATTAAAGGTGTGCACCACCACCACCTAGCACAGCAAGTGCTCTTAACTACTGAACCATTTCTGGAGCTCCTTAGCTGTTTTATTTATTTACTTATTTTTGTTGTTACCAGGGACCAAACCCAGGGCCTTAAGCATCCTAGGAAAGAGTACTCAACCACTGAGCAATCTGTTAACCTAGAGAACTCTTGGTCCATTCATATTTCTAGATATCTAGAATATCTATCATATATATAATAGAATCTCCTTCATTATCCTTGTCTTCCTAGTAAAGTTGTAGTTCAGTTTTGGATATTAACTCTTAAGGTGTAAAGTTTATTATCTTGAGAAGTGGAATGTCTGGGCCTGCCTTCTTTGCATAGTGCAATATCATGGAAAACAGATGCAGGAAGAGGAGACTGAGCTCGGTTGCAGTGAGAGGCAATTGCTGCACTCCACCAACTGACCAAGGGTCAGGCTAGGCTGTAGCAGTAGAGATTGTCCGGAAGTGGCAGATTAAAGATAGTGGAGTTCAGATGTTTTGTGATAAAACTTGGGGGACACAACGTATGTCTACTTGCCCCAGATAGGGATCCCATGACAGACCAAAATATGGATACCATTAAAGTCCAACTTAGTGAACCATTGAGTTTATTGGGGTTACTTACAGGGACAGAAATAACTTAAAGACAGCTGTGTCATCCAAGCCCATCCCACCGTGGATGACAGCTCACAAAGCTGGAAACTGGAACACTCTGCACAACCTGTTGGCAGCCCACCAGACTCGAGAGCATCCTTTGCAAGTGACTCTGCTCTAAACCTCCTGGTTTCTGCTTGTTCCAGGCAGTTGGTGTGATCTCAAGAGTCTCCTTATAAGGAGACTTATAAGGCTTGTCTGAGTGACGCTCAGCACTATTATTGTTTATAATCATAACAATATTATGTAATTTTGTTATATTGGGGCGTAGTGAACCTGGTCCGTTTCAGGGACTTCTTGAGTTGTTTATCGTCTGTTTTTTTTTTTTTTGGTTTTTCGAGACAGGGTTTCTCTGTAGTTTTGCGCCTTTCCTGGAACTCACTTTGTAGACCAGGCTGGCCTCGAACTCACAGAGATCTGCCTGCCTCTGCCTCCCGAGTGCTGGGATTAAAGGCGTGCGCCACCACCGCCCGGCTATCTTCTGTTTTTAAGGAGCTTTTCTGCAGGATGGAATGTTTTAGTCTCAGAGGAAACTTATACAACAGGATAGCAGTAAATAGTGACTTTGTGGTTTGAGACTGAATGATATCTTTATAGCCTGTGAAGGGAATGTGGTGGGGCAGTTGAGAACATTTTGAACTTTACTTTTTAAAGATTGTTAAATTTCTGCCTACAGGATTCTGTGAGGATAGCAGCAAAATTCACGTTCATCATTGAGTATTAGTTCTAGTTCTTTGCTCATTGATTGATGAGATGACTGGAGATCCAGTGCCTGACTGGTAGAGACAGCCAGAGTCTGAGGGCCAGAAAACAAGGTCTTGAGTAGACATATACATGTTGCATCATTAACACATATGCGACAGTGCACTGTACACTAGGGCTGAGTAAGAGGGCCAGGGACACTCCTGATGCACAGCTACTGCAAATCACAGACAGGAGAGAGGCAGCTAAGAGCAGATGTTTACAGAAAGATCGTACTGCCTAATTCTACATAATATATATATATATATATATATATATATATATATATATATGCATGTGCTTATATGGTGTCTTAGTCACTGTTCTTATAAGAGAAAGCATTTAATGGGGGTCTTGCTTACAGTTCAGAAGTGCAGTCCACGGTTGTCATGGTGGGGAGCTTGGCAGCATGCATGGCACTGGAGCAGTACCTTAGAGCTACATCCTGATCTGCAAGAAGGGAGTGAAGGAAGGGATGTGGGAGAGACAGACAGACAGACACTGGTCTGGACTTGGGCTTTTGAAACCTCAAAGCCCACCCGCAGTGACATGCTTTTCCAACAAGGCCACACCTCCTAATCCTCAAACAAGTGCCATTTGTTGGGGACTAAGCATTTAAATATATGAGCCTATGGGGCCATTCTTATTCAAACCACCACATTTGGCAAACAGTCTTTCTAAAAATTAGCAATTTCAGGTCATCATTTATTTCTGCTATAGTTCCATTTGCTGGACTCTTCAGCTAGAGTTGTGTGTTCTTCATTCTTGTTTACTAATTTGTACTTTTTTTTTGTTTGTAAAGGAAACTTTTCAGTATACACTTTTCAAGTGGGCTGAAGAGCTTGATGCACTCAGTCGAATACAAGACTTACTTGGTTGCTATGAGCAGGCCTTGGAACTATTTCCTGATGATGAAGTGATTTGCAATAGTATGGGAGAGCATCTCTTCAGGTTTGTAGTGACTTAACTATTACTTGTTGAAGATTATTCTTTATCAGTCCAAAGCAAGTATAAATTATGCATTAACTTACTTTGTTTGGTTTGAGATGGAGTCTTACCACCAGCTCAGTCTGGGCTGGAATTTGTGGGCTTACGTGATGTCTCAGCCAGATACTACATGTATACACCACTATGCCTGTAAATAGAATAATTTAAATAGGGAAAGTTTATTGTACATAATTAACCATAACAGGATCGGAGGAGTGAGTGATTAGTTAGTAATAAGGAGAACTCAAAAGAATATAGGAATAGTAAAGATGGTATGTAATCTGGCAATTTAAAATTAGGTTTATTTTGTGTGTGCACATGTGGGTATGTGTGCATTTGTACATGTGTGTGGGTAATGTCCCATGATTTGCATGTGGATGTCAGAGGACAACTTTTGGGAGTTGGTTCTCTCCTTCTGCCATGTAGGCCTTGGGGACTGAACTAAGGTGTTCAGGCTTAGTGGCAGGAACCCTTACCTGCTGAGCCATCTTGCAGGGCCATGGCAGTTTTACAGTATATTATTTAAGAGTCATACCCCTGGGACTGAGGAACTGTCGAAGGGAGAGGTTTCTTTACTGGACTCAGATCCAGTCCTTGTTTGAAAAGGCACAACTGTGGTTCACAGGATGCCTTGCCAGAAAACTGGTGCATCTGTTCTTTAGAACTTGCTAGAATTTTTCCTTTTGGGGTGCCAGAGAAAGCCTAATGGGGAAGTATAAATTTGGAGCGTACTGTTAATGAAACTCCGCTGGGTGGAGTCCTAGGTAAGCTGCCATCACTGCTGCTGGCGCCATGCCCTGGGATGCTGTTGCCTCCCATGCACACAGGGAGCCCTGAGGACAGGGGACCAGAACACTTCCCTTCTGCAGTGTCTCCTGCACCTTGTACTGACTGGTGGCTGTTAAAGGCCTGATTCGCTTTCACATTGCAGGCGAAGTGGGTGCGTTTGGTAGTAAGTCAGGAACTGGTTGTCTTTAGTTAGTTTGATTGGAAAGCAACACTAGCAGAAGGAAAGGGAATACGGGGCAAGTCGGAAAGAATCCAAGAGCAGTCTTCTTCGGTTCCTTTCTGAAGTCACAGTGTACATTCCCACCTCCGCAGTGAGTCACGTGCTTGCAGGCTGGGGAGCTCTAGTACACAGGATTGTTTTTTTTATTTTTATTTTTTATGGGAGATAACAAGCCGAATGCCGTTATTGAAGGAGGAGGAGGTCTTAAATACAGGCTTACAGCACAATGGGAGAACCCCAGAGTGCAGAAGTTCGCTACAGATGTTTTATAATCTTGCATCTAAGCTGTTAACGCCCATTATGCGGGATACACAGACAAAGAACTTCCCTTAAGCATTCAGGAGGGTGGAACCCAGCAGGGAATTAGTATAGGGAGGATATCAAGGTCAAGGTCAGCAAGCAAGGCAAAAGTTACCCAAAATTGGGGCCAGGGTCCTACAGGTCCCCGTTTTACTAAAAAATGAGCTTCTGACTTAGGTTGGGTGGGACGTCAGCAGGTCACCTTACCCATCATGGAGATGCCTGCCCAGGCTACGCAGGCGCTCTGTCTTAGGTTGGTGAGCGCCCCCCAGGCATTACCCGTCTCTGAATACTCATCTTCATATAGGCTCAATCATGTGTGAGCTGCAGAGTTAACTGCTGCCAAAGATCTCAAAGTGGCGCTGGGCTTGCAATCTGGTACACAGGGTTTTTATTGGAGGTTGCATACTTAGTCTCCACCTCCCTGTGGTGCATACCCAGACTCTAGACTCCCAGACTAAAAGCCATATGCAGCATAAGTCACATTGCTTATATAAAAGTCCACTGCCACAGTGACACTCTTCCTCCAACAAGGCCACACCTACTCTAACAAAGCCACACCTCCTAGTAGTGCTACTCCCTATGAACTTATGGGGGCCAGTTACATTCAAACCAGCACAATAATCAACCTAGTAGTTTTGTCTCCTACTCCCAAGGGCTGTGCAGGGCCAGGGCTGTGGAGAAGGGAGTGTGTACAATCTCTGCGGTTCTGATAAAGTAAATGAATTCAGCAGTAGTCTTCCTTGTTACACATCTTGGTTCAGCATGGTGAGGCTTGTTCACATTAATACCATGTGTTTTCTTCTGTGATGTGTTGTTCTGTGCAGTCTCAGAATATAAACACGATACCTCTCCCTTCGGGGTAACAAAGAAGTAACGTATACTGACCTTAAGTATTTTAATTTTAAAACATGAGTGCCTACAATCTAACCAGCATCTCCTTTTTGTTACTTGTCCCATTTGTCTTAGCCATGCCTAGAATGATAGTCACAATGAAGCTTCTCTAGAATGGATGGTGACTAACGGTGCTTGGGAAGAAATGAATGAGAATTCTACTTGTTCTGATCTGTTGAATGTGTGCTCCGTAAATTCCCGATTCATGACAGCTGTGTAGAGAATTTGATAGTAGTAGAAATCCATGTCTGCTCAAGTGAGAGCTCATAGGGTAAACAAAGTAGAGACCAGTTTGGATGCTGCTGAAGTCCGATGGGATGTGAGAAGTGTCTAGTCATGGGCAGTGCAGTCAGCCTATGATTAACTGTTTTAAACAGCGATGAGGAGGTTTTCACCACAGTTTGAGAAGCAGCATTCAGATGACTTAATAGTATTTCCCCTTTGTCTTTTATTTTTTATCTGCTCATATTCAATTCAGAACAAGTTAATGCCTTTGATGCCCCATTTCCACACACAGGCCCTCTGAGATGCCTAGGTAGAGATTCAGAAAAGAAGTCAGGAGAGTGCCATACTCACAGAAGGAGAAAGTTTTGCCTGGAGGTAGACTGCTCTGGGATCTGGGGTAGTGAGTGAACAGAGGCACTGTAATTGACCATGTAGAGGTGAATGTATTCTTTCATATCTTCCCCTAGAATGGGCTTTCGAGATGAGGCAGCTGGGTATTTTCATAAAGCAGTGAAGCTCAACCCTGATTTCAGTGATGCAAAGGAGAACTTTTACCGTGTTGCAAACTGGTTGGTGGAGCGCTGGCACTTCATCATGCTTAATGACGCCAAGAGGAACAGGGTTTATAATGCAGCCATCCAGAAGGCCGTGTGCTTGGGCTCCAAAAGTGTTCTGGATATTGGCACAGGAACTGGAATACTGAGGTTTGTTGTAATTATTCTTTCTTTATTATATTTACATGACAGAACAGTTTTGTTAGAGAGCAAAATTGTAACATTGGTATATAAAAATGGCAATTGTTTTTTCATAATTGTTAGAGTTATTCATGTAACTATTCTTTTTTATTTTTTGAGACAGGGTTTCTCTGTGTAACAGTCCTGGCTGTCCTGGAACTAACTTTGTAGACCAGGCTGGCCTCCAACTCAGAGAGATCTCCCTGTCTCCGCCTCCTGAGTGCTGGGATTAAAGGCACATGCCACCACCGCCCAGCTTGATGCAACTGTTAGTATTGTACTTTTTACTATGATTTTACTTATCAAAAGTTCAAGAAAACTAAGAAAAACTTGGGGTTATTGAAATTCTGAATAACGAATTTTAGAGTTTTTTTTATATTAACATTTTGGTGGAATCTAGAAAGCCTTTGAGCAAACTTCTTGCCAGTTGTGTCTTAATTGTGTGGATACTGAGCTGGGTGTGGTAGTACATGCCTTTAATCCCAGAACTTGGGAGGTAGAGGCAGGAGGATTTCTGTGACTTTGAGGCCAGCTTGGTCTACACAGTGAGTTGCAGGACAGCCAATGCAATGTAGAGAGACCCTGTCTCAAAAAAGCAAAAAGCAAAACAAAACAAAATGTGTGGATGTCATTTTTTATTGAATGGTTTGTTTTTAAACAAGTATGCTAGTTCATTCTTTTTATTTATTATTATGATGATGCTTATTACTATTTTTCTTTTTTTGAGACAGGGTTTCTCTTTGTATTCCTAGCTTTCCTTGAACTCCCTCTGTAGACCAGGCTGGCCTTGAACTCACATAGATCTGCCAGCATCTGCCTCCTGAGTGCTGAAATTAAAGATGTGCACCACCATGCCCAGCTTCATTTATTATTATTTTTTTAATCTTGATTTTTTTTTTTTTTTAGACCTTTTTGAGATAGTGTCTCACTATGTATCTTTGGCTGTCCTAGAACTTGCTATGTAGCTGGCCTTGAACTCACAGAGATTCACCTGCCTCTGCCTCCTGGGTGCTGGGATTAAAGATATGCTCCACAGGGGGCTGGAGATGGCTCAGAGGTTAAGAGCACTGGCTGCTCTTCCAAAGGTCCTGCGTTCAATTCCCAACAACTACATGGTGGCTCAGAACCATCTATAATGAGATCTGGTGCCCTCTTCTGGCCTAGAGGCAAATATGCAGGCAGAACACTGTATACATGATAAATAAATAAGTCTTTTAAAGAAAGATGTGCCTCCATCACCGCCTGGCTTAATTAGATTATTATTAATCTGTGTGTACGTGTGGTGTATTTTGTGTGTACATGTGCATGTGCAAGCCTGTGCACCACAGTGTGCATGTGCAAGCCAGAAGTTAACTCTCAGGAGTCAGTTTTCTCCTTCCACTGTGGTTTCAGGGATTGAACTTGAGTTGTCAGACTTGAGTGGCAGATGTTTTACCCGTTGAGCCGTCTTGCTGGCCCTAATCTTTAATGCAGAAGAAATGATGGTTGTATTGAGGAAGGGAAGGAAGACCTCGTGTTTGGAGTGATAACTGTAGACGTTGGAAGTATTCACGGTGGGTTTTCTTCTCTTGCAGCATGTTTGCTAGACAAGCTGGTGCGCACTCCGTGTACGCCTGTGAATTGTCCAGGACCATGTATGAGCTCGCCTGTGACGTCGTGGCGGCAAACAAGATGGAGACTGGGATTCAGCTCCTCCACATGAAGTCACTTGATATAGAGATTCCAAAACACATTCCTGAAAGGTGTGTTTATAACTCACCAAAACATTAAGATGCATTTCTAGCTTCTTATGTTAAAAAAAGTATTAACATCCTCGTTTTGTGGTACGGTTATCAGCCAGTTTAATAAGATACAGGATTTTATAATAACGTACTTTTTAAAAAGTATCTAAAGAACTCAAAAATTGATACTGAGGAAGTTAGCAAAAACCCTTCTTTAACACATCACATAAACTCATGCTTTTTTGTCCATAAAAGTGGATAGACTTCCTGTAGGTCAGCAGTGTTAAGTAACTGTTTAAAGTGTAAACAGTTCACACTGAGCAGACATCCCATTTTCATCACTATCCTTGATTAAAATGAAAGTGTAGAAGTGCCAGTTGACAGAGTGTTTTCCTCTGGCCTTCAGATACTGTACGTGCAGTCTGAGAAGCCTTAGGTTTTCATCTGCG
Organism: Peromyscus eremicus; assembly: GCF_949786415.1. Classification (NCBI taxonomy): domain Eukaryota; kingdom Metazoa; phylum Chordata; class Mammalia; order Rodentia; family Cricetidae; genus Peromyscus; species Peromyscus eremicus. The sequence goes on from NC_081420.1 coordinate 123,453,898, forward strand.
TCTCACTGTGGGCAGGAGAGCAATGGAAGATTAGAACTAGAAGGGATTTGAACGTCATCTGTCCCATCATTTTAAAGCTTTCCTTTTTAAAAAAAATTGTTCAAGACAGGGTTTCTCTGTGAAACAGTCCTGGCTGTCCTAGAACTCACTCATTAGACCAGGCTGGCCTTGAACTCACAGTCACAGAGATCCACCACCCGGCTGAACTTTCCCTTTCGTAATGTAACACTTGTGATGTAACTGCCCGTGCTGTCTGTCTTTTGGCTTACTTAAATGTAGTCTACATGTAAAGAAGTTTTTGGTACTCTATTGTTATTTGAACTCTGATTTTTAAGACTTCTTCTAGTTTTAGTAATGTGTGCATGGTACTTACACTTGTCAGGGGTCTTTGTTAGAGAAGAAGTGTATCAGATTGTCAATGCAGGTGTATACTCATTTTAGACAAAACAGAAACGTTGTCCTAAGTTGTCTTAGGAGCTTAAGGTCACAGAATTTAAACAACAGGCACATAATTTTTCAGGTAGGGTTCCTCCTGGCTGCAGTTGGCTACCTGTTCTTTGTGTCCTCGTGTGACCTTTCCTGTGTGTGACTTAATGCAAGTGTTGGTTCTTCCAGTAGGACACCAGTCCTGCTGGATTAGGACCTCATGTTGGTGACTTCATTTAACCTTAATTGCCTCCTAAGGGCTCTGTCTTCAAGTATACGATTAGGGCTTCCACATAAGATTTGGACTGGCATGAAGCTAAGGTTACTGTAATACGTATTTTCCTCACAGAGTGCTTTTGAAGCAGGTGAAATAGATATTTCAATTCAGACTCTTACTTGTTCACTTTGACCATAAGCAGATTTCTGGACTAAGTTGTAGGACTAGACGATTTGAGTTACTTTTCATATTCTAAGTGTATGCAGTTATAAATATTGAATGTTTTCTGTCTGTAGGTATAGTTGGGTCTAGGTACTGTGGAGGATACCCAAGTCATCCCTACCTCTCAGATGCCTCCACATCTGGAGAGGAGCATAAGGGCCATTTATGACATTTTTGTACATCTTTAGATACAGAAGTGAACAGTGCCGGCAGTGAAAGCTAGAGAAGTTTAGAGAAGGGGAAACCTTCTTTCTGAGAAAGAATGAATGACTGAGGAAAGGAGCGGACCTCTGGGGTAGGTTTGTGAAGACTGGAGAAGGGGTAGGAGAGGCTCTGAGAAAGAATGAATGACTGAGGAAAGGAGCGGACCTCTGGGGTAGGTTTGTGAAGACTGGAGAAGGGGTAGGAGAGGCGCAGTCAGATACGTGTAATGTGGACGGTCAAGATGGAATTTTGGGAGTGAAGGTTCTTGTCAGCATTAAATGTTATTTGCATATCAAATCATGACTGGCAAGGTGGCTCACTGGGTAAAGACATTTGTTGCCAAGCCTCATGACCTGAGTTCAGTCCCTCAAATCCACAAGGTAGAAGGAGAGAACCATCTCAGACATCCACACGTGCATTATGGTACACCTGTACCCACAGAAATAGTGTGTACATGTATTCACACACAAGGTAGAAGGAGAGAACCATCTCAGACATTCACACGTGCATTACGGTACACCTGTACCCACAGAAATAGTGTGTACACATATTCACACACAAGGTAGAAGGAGAGAACCATCTCAGACATCCACATGTGCATTATGGTACACCCGTACCCACAGAAAGAGTGTGTACATGTATTCACACACAAAACAAACATGTTTAAAAAAAAAAGACAGCTCAAAAAGAAAATTCATTCCTGGTGGGGTGGTGCATGCCTTTAATCCCAGTACTTGGGAGGCAGAGGCAGGAGGATCTCTGAGTTTGAGGCCAGCTTGGTCTACAGTGTGAGTTCCAGGACAGCCAGGGATACGCAGAGAAACCCTGTCTCCAGAAAACAAAAGCAAAACAAAAACTCATTTTGAGAAGGATCATTGATGGTAGAGAATCTGGATGTATTCCCTCCCTGATTTGCTTTTGCTTTTTTAGTGCAGGGTTTCAAGTAGCCCAGGCTAGCTTCAAACCCACGACATAGTCAAAGATTACCTTTAACTTCTGCCTGATCCTTTTGTCTCCACATCCCAAGTTCTGGCTGGGAGAAAAACATTTGTCTGGAGTGTTAGAAGCTCAGTGTTTGATGTTAAGGAAGGGACTAGTAAAGATGTGGGTACCGGTTACTCTTAAGGACATAGGCAGTGAATGAGAGTCTGAGAAGGCAACCCCTTTACACCTAGAGCAAGGAAAGGGAGCTGATGTAGAAGAGAGGAGCCCAAGGGACACCAGGATTCGGGGGAAGATACTAAAATAAAATGTATCAGAAAAGTTCACATAGGGATTTTCTATAACATGTTTGCCTTTTCCTCTTGTCTTGACAGCTTTATAGAAATAGCATGTCATTTTACTTACATGTATCTTTAAAACATCATTCTATAGAGTGTCCCTAGTTGTAACAGAAACTGTGGATGCAGGTGTGTTTGGAGAAGGAATTGTGGAGAGTTTAATTCATGCATGGGAGCATTTACTTCTGCAACCAAAGGTAAGCTACGTGAAAACACTCAAATCTGATTAAGAATTTATTATTTCAAGAGGCCCAAGAATGTTCGCAAGACTGGAAATATATCAGAGTATGTCTGTGTACCTGAAAAGAAACCAGAGAAAGCATTCAACAGCAGTGTAACACAGTGCGCACCGTGTATACCAGTGAGGTACAGCAGTGTAATACAGTGCACACTGCATGTACCAGTGAGGTACAGCGGTGTAACACAGTGCGCACCGTGTGCACCAGTGAGGTACACCAGTGAGGTACAGCGGTGTAACACAGTGCGTACCGCGTGCACCAGAGAGGTACAGCGGTGTAACACAGTGCGCACCGCGTGCACCAGTGAGGTACAGCGGTGTAACACAGTGCGCACCGCGTGCACCAGTGAGGTACAGCGGTGTAACACAGTGCACACCGCGCATACCAGTGAGGTTTACGGATAAGAGTTCAATGAGAAGGGAGTCGTATGAATGAAGTTATTTGTGGAGGGACTGACTAAAATTCTTGAGTGTAGTTGTTGGAGAGGGAAGTACTTTGAATCTTACAGTGTTAATGCTTGGAATTTTGGCAAATCTCTAGAAAAGAGGGTAGTAATACTAGCTCGGTAATATTTTAAGGTACTCAGTGAGTTAAGGCTACTAGACAGAACACTGAACTCCTCTGCTATAGCCCATGTGCCGTATGTATAGTACAGTTCGTTCACTGTATACATTGGCTGTATCAGGGGACTTGAATAAAATCCACTGTTTATAGAAGATGATATGTATTTAACATGGAACAGCAGTTTATTTTTCAAATAGATAATGACCTTGATGTTTTTCTTTTTTCTTGAACTTGGTGCCTCACACATGGCCAGTGTTCTCTACTGCTGAGCTCTATGTCATCTGCTTTTTTTTTCTCCTGTTTTTTGAATATGTATTTACTTTTCTGTTTGAATGTTTTGCCAGTGTGTGCCTGTCGAGTGTGTGAGTGCCTGTCGAGTGTGTGTGCCTGTGGAGTGTGTGTGCCTGTCGAGTGTGTGTGTGTGCCTGTCGAGTGTGTGTGTACCTATTGAGTGTGTGTGTGCCTGTTGAGTGTGTGTGTACCTGTGGGAATTGTGTGCGCCTGATGAGTGTGTGTGTGCCTGTGGGATGTGTGTGTGTGCTTGTCACATGTGTGCAGTGCTTGTGGAGGTCACAAAGCATTGCATCCTGTGGGCCTGGAGCTAGAGATGGTTGTGAGCTGCTTGTGGTGCTGGGAATTGAACCTTGGTCCTCTGCAAAAGCAGCCAGTGCTCTTAACCTCTGAGTCATCTCTCCAGTCCCTCCATTTTTGTTTTTGTTTTGTTTTCAAGACAGAATTTTTCTATGGAGCTGGCAGTCCTGGAGCTCTACCTATAGACCAGGCTGGCCTTGATTGCAGAGATCTGCCTGCCTCTGCCTCCCTAGTGCTCGGATTAAAGACATGTGCCACGATCACTGGGCTCTTTTTTTTTTTTCCATTAAATTGTATCCTGAACTGATATAGTTTTACACCTCTCTACCTCTTTGTACTTGTATTCTAAACATTAAATAACATATATATTTATATATACACACACAAAACAGTGAAAATACTTTTTAAAGGAAAAATTCCTTAGCCTGCACACACACACACACACACACACACACACACACACACACACACACACACATGAACACACACACACAGTCTCTCTCTCTCTCTCTCTCTCTCTCTCTCTCTCTCTCTCTCTCTCTCTCTCTTATTTGTACATGGAATGATGTGACTTTTGTTATATTTTCAGACCAAAGGAGAAAAGCGAAATTGTGGACAGTATGGGAAAGTTATCCCAGCAAGTGCTGTTATATTTGGGATGGCAGTAGAGTGTGCAGAGATCCGAAGATACCACAGGTGAGTGGCTAGAGAACACTCCAAGCCGGGCAGTGGTGGTGCACGCCTTTAGTTCAGCACTGGTGGAGTGCGGGTGCTGGCAGAGGCAGGTGGATCTTTGATTTCGAGCCCAGAAGCTTACATAGCAAGTTGAGGACAGCCGGGGCTACACAGAGAAACCCTGACTCAGAAAGCCTCCCTCTAACCCCCCCCCAAAAAAAAACCCCAAAACTACTACTTCAAGGCTTAGTGCGTGTTTATAATGTTTAGTCTTACTTATTTTAAGAAGAACTCCAGGATTAAACCCAGCTCGCTCGCCCTTCCTTCCTTCCTTCCTTTCTTTTTTTTTTGTTTTTTTCGAGACAGGGTTTCTCTGTGTAGCTTTGCGCCTTTTCCTGGAACTCGCTTTGGAGACTACACTGGCCTCGAACTCACAGAGATCCGCCTGCCTCTGCCTCCCAAGTGCTGGGATTAAAGGCGTGCGCCACCACTGCCTGGCCCAGCTTTTTCTAAATGGAAATTGTTTTCATACAGCTCACTGTCGTTTAACTGTGGGAGAAGTTTGTATAGAAAAATACTAAGTTCAGATTGATTTCAATTGAAGGATTCAAGTAAGGATTTCCAGTGTGAAGATAAATTTTAGTATTGGTTTTCTTAGTAAGTTCATTAATGCAGTGATTGGGCAGAATGGAATTTTAAATCATTCAAAGATGTCTCCTTCTTGTGTAAAGGTAACATAAAGATATTTTAGGTAGTGTTGATGAATAAAGGAAAGAAATAAAAATCACCCTGAACTGATTAGCAGTCCATAGCTACTGCTCATCTTTGCTGTGAATTGTTCATTAATCTTTGTTCATGTTACAGGGCAATAGTAAAAATGGTTAGAGGTTGGTAGGCACAAGGATACCAGACAGACAGACAGACAGACCCCAGCTACCAAGTTGTTTGAAGGGGGATGTACTGGTTGACTGTCAACTCTATGTCTATAAATGCCTCGGTGTGTCAATTTAATTCATTAAAGAATACCAATAGATACAGTCATGTGAGACAGTGTCCTCAGTCACCCTGGCTGTTGACTGCTCCTATTGTGGGGGTGTGGCACGTAGTGTGGTTTTGATTTCATTGCTTTGGTGATCACTGATGCTCTTATGCTGTTTGGTTGTCCTCTTGGGTGAAGTTTCGGTGTTTGTTCATTTTTGTTTGTCTTCTGTTAACCTGCTGGAATTCAGGTGTACATTTCAATATGAATCGTTGGTTGAATATGTGTTCTAAATATTTTCCTTTTTAAAGTTTTTCAGTTTTTATTTATGCACGTGTGTTTGTGTGACTGTCTGCCATGTGTATGGGGTGTCTATAGGTCATAAGAGTGTGTTATATCCCTTGGTGCTGGGGTTACAGGTGGTGTGTGCTGGGAGTCAGACTGGGAGTCAGGACCTCTGCAAGAACAGCAACCATCTCTCAGTCCTACAAAGTTGTTCATTTTAGTATAGACTTCATCATTTTATATTTATATTTTCTCAACAGTTAGATAATGATTTTGATAATTTAAAAAAAACAACTCATCTTTTACCTCTCCTTTTCTTACACTCTTACCAGAGTGGGCACTACGGACATTGCTGGTGTCCATTTGCCAGCAAATGTGAAATTTCAGAGCCCAGCCTACTCTACTGTAGATAGTGGAGAAGCAGTTGAACCATATACAACTGAGAAGATGAGTCGGATCCCTGGAGGGTATTTGCCTCTGACAGAGTGCTTTGAAATTATGAAAGTGGATTTCAACAGTCTTCAGGTAAAACAAATCAAGAAGTTAATTCTTTGTCTCCTCTCCACCCCCCATCCCAGACATGTTTTCTCTGTTTAGCAGTCCTGGCTGACCTGGAACTCACATTGTAGATTAGGCTGGCCTAGAAATCATAGAAATCCGCCTGCCTCTGTGGTGTGCCACCATGCCCGGCCCTTAATTCTTAATTTTAAGAATTTTAAGAATTTCCTAAATTGTTTCATGTAATATATGAAGTCTTACCTTTTTTTTTTTCCTTTTGAAGTGTTACTTTTTGTTTTGTTTTGTTTTATTTTGTTTTTTTTTTCAATAAGCACAGTTTCAATATAACTGTGATCATGAAATCTACATCACACAAACCGATTTCCTTGAGAGCAGTGTGTAAGTCCAGCTGGCCTTACTTCTTAAAATAAGTGCTCACATCTTAGAGTCGGTTATAATAACCAACCAGCATTTCAACAGCAAGAAGCATTTCTGGAAGCTTACTTTCCCCATTAAGACCAGGAGATACTTTATGCTCATTTAAAATACTTCAGGATATGAGAGCAGTAAAGCAAGAACCAAGTTCAGACCCTTGCACTGGAGCAGGACCACCCAGGGTGCATGTCACACACTCCCGGGCCCTGGGTTCTAGCTCTAGTACCACTAAAAACAAACAGACTCTTAGCACTGAGCCGTTTCTCTGTACATAGGAACTGTGACCCTCATGCTGGGATCTGACCCAGGGCTGTGTGATAGGCAAACACTCCAGGCACATTCCACAGTCATAACCCAATTTTCTAATATCTGTCATGAACTAAAATGAAATTTTGTTCCCCAATATCTTTTTCAACTGAAAGTAGCTAACTTTTGTGTATGTTTCATAAGGTTTACTTTTAGTATCTGTCTAAATGCCAATGGGAAGACCAAACTATGTCCACCGGGTTTAGAGTGTTTCCAGTCCTTTCTTATAATGGGCATTACATCCCAGAAGGCAAAAACACTTCTACCATTTCTTTAGAGTACATTCCCAGAAAAAAGACTGCTGGTCATGGAGATGAACATGAGAGAAAGCTCTGGAGACAGACCTCATTTATTTCCGTTATAAACTTCCTTCCTTCCTTCCTTCCTTCCTTCCTTCCTTCCTTCCTTCCTTCCTTCCCTCTTTCCCTCTTTCTCTTTTTTCTTTCTCCTCTCTCTCTCTCTCTCTCTCTCTCTCTCTCTCTCTCTCTCTCTCTCTGTCTCTCCCTCCTTCCTCCCTTCCTTCCTCCCTTCCTTCCTCCCTCCCTCCCTGCCTCTCTCTCTCTCTCTCTCTCTCTCTCTCTCTCTCTCTCTCTCTCTTTCTTTCTTTCTTTCTTTCTTTCTTGTTTTGAGACAAGGTTTCTCTGTATAGCCCTGGCTGTCCTGGACCTCACTTTGTAGACCAGGCTGGCCTCAAACTCAGAGATCTACCTGCCTCTGCCTCCCAAGTGCTGCGATTAAAGGTGTGCACCACCACTGCCTGGTGAACTCTTGTGTTTTTATTTAAACTCTATTCTCTCATGCCAATTAGACTTTTTCCTCTCACTGAATCGGCCGATTGCATTATGTTTTGTTTGTTTAGAAGGCACACCATGCTTATCCCCACAAGGCTGTGTGGTCACAAGAGCAAACAGCTCTGCATGTAAGTCACCAAATCATTCATGAACATATTACTGTACTTCTATATTGTATAAAGGTATACATTAAAGCTGTTTCAAGTTCCATGTACAAAGTAAAAGGTAATTTTTTTCTCAAGAAATAGTATCTGATAATATTTAGCAACAGAAACAAATTTAGTACAATTAAGAAGAATGAAGATTTACTTACTAGTTGTGACAAATAATTTCTTATAACCAAGTAAGTCCTTGCACTGGAGAAACCAAATTTCCCTTCATCGTAGACACCAACCGTCTCACATACCCTTCAAAATGGCAAAAATCAACTTTATGACTGACCAAGTAAACCCGTATCTTAATACGTACCCTTTAGAGACTTATTTTATGCATATGAATGTTTTACCTGCATGTATACTGTGCACAATGTGCATGCAATGCCCTTGGTGACCAGAAAAGGGCACTGGATACTCTGGAACTAGATTTCACTAAACCTCTGCTAGAGTACCAAGTGCTGTTAACACTGAGTGCTCCACTGAGTGTTCTCCAGCCCTGAACACATTCTTAAGGTGTAGTGGTAGCAACACTTAAAATTTAGAGTCTGTTTACTTTAGTAAAGTCTGTTTACTTCAGTAAGTCTGTTTACTTTAGTAAGCCTAATCTTGGTTTTCTGATGTGTTGTACAGTCTGCTCTCAAAGAATGTGAAAATCGTGGCAATCCTTTGCATTGTTCATTGTAATGGAATCCAGCTTTTATATACGTATTTACACTATTAATCAACATTGTTTTTCTATTTGTTTTTTCCATTTAAGAATAGAGATTAGTTTTTAAGATAGGGCCTAGTCTGGCATTAAACTCTCAATTCTTCTGCCTCTACCTTCAAGTGCTAGGATTATTTGCCATGAATCACTACACTTGTTTTCTGTCTTGTTGAGAATTAAACCCAGGGTTTTGTGCATACAAGGCAAACACTCTTATCAACTGAGCTATATTCCCAGTCATGTATCATGAAGATAAAAGAAAAAAAGCTAAGGTAAGGCCATACTTACAATGCTGTAAGAGTGGTAATTGGTCTGATCACAGTGTACTGCAGGACTCCCAGTTTGCATCAAAAGAGCAGCGTTCTGCAGAAGAAAGAGAACATAACATCTCAACTATTCAGTGGCATCAGAACATGGCAAAGCCTCCAAATTAAAATCACGCTGACAGCTGACACTAATTATATTGAATCCTGCCAATTTCGTCCTCCTAAATGATAGTAGGGTAAGAATGTGGTGGCAACATGGAAATCTGAAGACCATTTTGAAAATATTTAATAACTTTATCTCCTAAAGCCTCCCTTCAGCTCCACTATAGCGTAACCCAGAACAGAAGGAACAGAAGAAGGTGCTGGGACCTTGGTCTTTTCCTGTTTCCCACTCTTGCCATGATACACTGCAAACCAACAGGACCAAATGAACTGAGTCTGTGAGTCAAATAAAACTGATTATCTCAGGAACTTTGCTGATAGAATTGATAGTGATGGCTCTAACTAACACAGGAGAAAAACAGAGGCACAAATGAACTGTGAGCTTGTGCACATGCATGTGTATAAAGCATTGACATTTAGGATGCAGCTTCCTGGTGAATATGTTCACAGAAAGATTTCCTGGGACAAGGCAAACCACCCTGAGGGTGGGTGGCCATCCACAGGCTGGGGCCCTGGACTGAACACGAGGCAGTGAGCTGAGTTCCGGCTTTCCTCTCTGCTTCCTGACAGCAGATGCAGTATGACGTCATGCACCTGCCACGTGCCTTTCCCACCATAAGGGACTGCACCCTCAACTGTGTTCCTAAGTTGCTTTTGTCAGTGACTTTGTCTCAGCAGGGAGACAAGTACAAGACAATTAGCTGCGTGATCACGTGCACCATCATTTAGACTCCAATTCCCAACTGTAAAAAAGATGCTGATTAAACATTTTCTAAGGTTTTCTCCCTCATTACATTGATGAACTTTTCTATTGGGGTAAGCAATGTAAAAATAAAAACAAAAACAAACAAAAAACAAAAAAAAACCTCTCAACATGTACATTGTAAAAATGTATTTTATTATCTTTCAAACTGTATTACGTGCTACATAGTGTAAGGGCTCTGCCTACTGTCCCCACCCCTTGCAGAGAGCTGACTGATATTTAAGACCCACACAGAGGCCCATCAAAACCAAACACACTTACTCTCCCATCGCCAATGGTGGACACCAGCAGAGTGGAATGGGAGGCTGTTGCTGATCTTTTGCTTCCAGGTGTAACATTATATTCGGGATCCGAATTTTGTTAAATTATTGGTAAGGAAGGTCATAAAGTTATAAATGGTAAGCTTCATAGCAGTCTCTACAGGTATCGGCATATATTCCAACTTTGGGGAATTTTAAGGCCAACCACTATGGAAAAGCACAGATGTTAAAGAGAAATGCTACTGATTCAGAAAATGCTACTGAAGGCATTTTTTTTCTTTTTTCTTTTCTTTTTTTTTTTTTTCCCCTGATAGGGTCTATGTAACCTGGGGGTTCTGCAACTCACTATGTAGACCAGGCTGGCCTCCAACTTAAGAGTTCCACCTGAGTGATGGGATTAAAGGGATGCAACACCACATCTGGCTAAAGCCATTTTCTTTAGTTGTGTCTACTGTGGAAAGTGTTTTTTCCTTTTATTTTCTTTTTTGGAGTGGAGTGGGGTACAAATAAAAGACTTAGTAACTAAAAAGCATGATAGTGAACAATCAGCATCCTTATGAGAGTCTGCATCTATGGGTTCAGCCAACCCTGGAGCAGAAATATTTGTAACAGCCCCTGACCCCAGGTCTGCACTATGGCCTCGAACTCATGGAGGTCCTCTTACCTACCTATGGCACTGATATTTTATCAGGTGTCATCAACCATCTAGAGCTGACCATAAGGACAGGGGACACACTATGCTGATGCTAACCATTTTATATAAGGGAACTGAGCATCAGCACATTTTGATGCCTGGGGTGGAAAGTATTCTCTTGTGGCTACGTATGGATGAGGGTAATTACAATATTTCATTCTTTAAAAGATTAAGAGCCTAATCTTAAATTTAAGCAAGCGAGCAAGGAAAACAGTTACATATTAAAAATATTTGTTTTGAAATATCTGCATTTTTCATTATAATATCTTCCTTACCAACACTAAAATAAGTGAACTTGGCCAGTTGCAGTGGTGCATGGCTTTAATCCCAGCACTTGGGAAACAGAGGCAGGGGGCTCTCTGTGAGTTTGGGGCCCAACCTGCTCTACATAGTGAGTTCCAGGACAGCCAGAACTACATAGTGAGACCCTGTCTCAAAAATATAAAAACAAATAATAAGTAAAAACAGAAAGAAAGAAAAATCTGGGTTGTGGTGGTGCATACCTTTGATCCCAGCACTCAGGTGGCAGAGGCAGGAGGATCTCTGAGTTTGAGTCCAGCCTGGTCTCCAGGGTTAGTTCCAGGACAGCCAGGGCTACACAGAGAAACCCTGTCTCAAAAAAAAAAAAAAAAAAAAAAAAAAAAAAAAAAAAAAAAAAAAAAAAAAAACAACTAAAACAAAAACAAAAACACAAAAAAAACATGAAAAATTTCACTATCAATCTCTTTTTAAAAGTCAATATTTTGTGTTTATTACTTTATTAAGCATTTTTTTTTGGTTTTTTGAGACAGGCTTTCTCTGTATAGTTTTGGTGCCTGTTCTGGATCTTGCTCTGTAGACCAGGCTGGCCTCGAACTCACAGAGATCTGCCTGGCTCTGCCTCCCGAGTGCTGGGATTAAAGGCATGTGCCACTGCTGCCTGGCTATTAAGCATTCTTTAGTAAGCATAGTTAAGTGTCAGAAGAGAAGCAAGGTGGTGGTGGCGCTCGCCTTTGATCCCAGCACTCACTGGGGAGACAGAGGCACGTGGGTCTCTGAGTATGAGGCCAGCCTGGTCTACAGTATGAGTTCCAGGACAGCCAGGGCTACATGGAAAAACCCTGTTTCAGAAAACCAGAAAAAAAGGTGTCATAAAAGATTTTTTAAAAATATTTACTTTATTATTTTATGTGCATGAGTGTTTTGCCTACATGTATGCATATGTGCTATGTTCATGCCTAGTGCCTACAGAGATCAGAAATTGGGTTCCCTGGGACTGGAATTATAGTTGTGAGCTGCCATGTGGGTGCTGGGAATTGAACCTGGGTCCTCTAGAAGAGCAAAGTACTCTTTACCAATGAGCCATCTCTCCAGCCCAAGAATTCTTAATGCAATACAATGAAACATACTTACACTATCTAAACTGTATATTGGGACCATCCAAAGAATCCTACAGAAAGTAAAACATAAAAAACACTTAATATGTTTATGATTTAAGTCAGTCAATAGTAGTAATAGCAAATACATTAAGATTTGACCTCATAATAGGTTTTTGAAGTTCAGGTTGTGTGAAATGCACCAAGTGTTGCAGAATCCCCCAGAAGGATACTTGTACCGTCACCAGCATGAACATACCAGCAATAAACCATACTTTAGTGTGTATTCCAACCTTGAAAAACAAAAGAACACATTGGTTTAGATTCTGACATTAAAACTATAAAGATCAATATTTTTGTCTTAAATTTTCATTAGATTACTAATACTGCTTTGTATTTCCCAAATAATTAGTAGCAATTAAAAAAAGATTTACTTTTTAGTAAATTCTATGTATGTGTCTGTGTGAATATGTGCATGTGTAAGTGTGGGTACCTGCTGAGGTCAGAAGAGGGTGTTACAGAGTGTGGTAGCACACACCTTTAGTCCCAGTAACTTGGGAGGCAGAAGGTCTCTGTGAGCTCCAGGACAGCCTGACAAAAGAACCCTCCTCCTCCTCTTCCTAAAAAAAAAAAAATTTACATAATATTTTGCCCATTCCTAGTGTGTTATTTGCTTTCTGAATCTGATTCTTGTTTGCTGTTTATGAGCTATCTTGAGGAAATGCTCCAGTTAAGCCTCTAACCTTGAACACAAAAACAAAACCTTCCTTTAAACTTCTCAGTCCCCTCCACCTATTGTGCTATCATTTCTCAGGCTCCTTCGGAGTCAAAATCTTCAAAACTCATATATTCTCCGGATTCTAAGTTTCCACCACACATTCGTACTTCAACAATTCTGTTCTGGGTTTGGTCCTTCCAGCTTCAGTGATCACTAAGCTCCCACTGACCTTTCTACTTGTGAAGAGTGACAGGCAGGTTGGCAAGAGTGGACAGTATTCAGAATGTCCCCTTGAAACCCTCCTCCTGGGCATTCACTTCATTGGTTCCTTGTGAATTCCTGGGAAATGCTGGTGCCAGGTCTTTGCTGTTCCTTCTCTCTGTCCTTGATCTCAAGCATTCTTTAACTGCAGACACTGTCTAAAGTCTGACCATTAGTACCTAGGTGTGTTCCCCTTTCAGAGGTCGGAACTTAACCCCTAATGCAAACGGCCATATTTGGAGATAAAGCTGATGGGGACTTAGATGAAATGAGGTCATAGTCTCATAGGGCTGGCGATCTCAAAATGAAATCGTTCAACCACCTGAGGATTCAGCAAGAGTATGGCCATCTGCAACCTGAGAGTACCCTCCCTAGACAGCAACCTTCTGGCCCCCATGACTCCAAAATAATTTTCAAGACTGTGACAAAACAAATTCCTCTTGAAGGCACTCAGTTCATGGTATACACATGTGCTTCTGTGTGTGTGAGTGCAGGTGTGCATGTGTGGAGGTTAGAGTCCGTTTACTTCAGCAAATCTATGGAAAATTACTTGACTTTGGTCACTAACAGAGAAACGTTTTTCTAGATATGTATGATATGATTATTCCTTTTTTTTTTTTTTTTAAATGTATACCGTGTTCTGGCTGGATATATGCCTGCATTCCAGAAGAGGGCACCAGATCTCATTACAGATGGTTGTGAGCCACCATGTGGGTGCTGAGAATTGAACTAAGAACCTTTGGAAGAGCAGCCAGTGAGTGCTCTTAACCTCTGAGCCATCTCTCCAGCCCATGATTAGTCCTTTTAACTTAAAGAAATTATAAACTGAGAACCATTAAGCTAGAGAATAATCATCAAGTTAAAAAAAACAAGGCCTAATTTTGGAAAACTTGACTGATAATTATTCACTAAAGGTCATCTTTTCCTGTAAATTGCAGGTAGGTATCTGAAGACCCAGACACCCCCACTCCGCATGTAAATTTTACCATAAGTATTAAGTTGTATGCTAACCCAGTTTCTAAGCAGCAAGGAAATAAAGCATAATTTCATAAATAATGAATTTATAAATTCTAGCTCAAAGGCTAGTAAAAAGTTAAACTCTTTTTTTTTTTTAAACATGGCTTTCTTTCATAAATTGATTTATTTTGGATTTTTTAGGGGGCAGTTTCCCAGGTAGTTTATGTTTCATATTTTGACATCAAATGTTTTTTGTGTGTGTTTATTTGTTTTTTGTGTGTGTTTATTTTGAGTCTTGGTCTCTCTATGTAGACCAGGCTAGCCTCAAACTCACAGAGATCTGCTTCCCTCTACCTCTTCAGTGCTGATTTTAAAGGTGGCACCAGTTAAAGACAGGGTTCCTAATAAACTCTTAACAAGGTAGAAAATAAATCTGTGTGGTTAACTCAACTGAAGGAGTTTTTTGTTTTTCTGATATCTTGTACAGTCTGCTCTCAAAAGGATGTGAATCTCGTGGCAATCCTGTAGGGAAAAGGGGCTGGCTAAAGAAACCCACCCTGACCCTGGAGCTCAGAACCAGGGAAAGAAACACAGCCTGGGTCTGGGAACTGAACCAGAGAAATGAACACTTTATCCCCAAACCCAGAAACAAGGAAATATGCCCTGACTCTGAAACCAGTACCAAAGAAACACTCTTGGTCCCTAGAATCAGAGTCAGTGAAAGAAATGTGCCCTGGCCTTAGAATTAGTGTTTGAAAAAAAAGGCCAGTGAAAGAAACACAGTTTGGCTCTGAAATCTGGGCCATGTCTGATCCTAGCCCACAAAACTGACCAATCCCTGGGTGACGCCCCCCTCCCCCAAGAGACCCTATATAAACTGTCCTGCCTGGTCAGTTGGTGGCCGTTATCTCCACTCTGGCGGAGGCAGTCACTCTCCTGGACTCCTCCTTCCCAAATCTCTTTCTCAAAAGAGCTTTGGGTGTGAAGATCTATTTTTCTCCACCCGGTCCCACCTCCACTTGTAGCGGCAAAGTGTTCAGAGATGAAATGTTTTTCTGACCCCCAAGCATTAAAGGCTAAGGGACTCTGTCAAACAGACTAAGAAAGGGTAGAGGTGCTGGACTCTCTTACCTTTTTCTTTTTGGTCAAACTTCCAAACACACAAGGTAACAAAGATCAGCAAGCTACTACATAAGTAAGTATGACCAGGGGTCGGATCCATCGCCTCCAGTTGCTCAGATTACACACGCTGGGCATTTTCATAAACAAATTAGCTTACGAAAGCCAAGAAAACAAACCAAACCGAGATTTTGGCACTTTCTCTTCTTTGATTGTTTTCTCTTCTGGCTCTCTACAGAGAAAAATGACCAGCTGCTGGCGCTGCGTCCTCGGGTCGCGCTGTGGTTGAGGCTCCTCGCAGGTATGGGCTGCATCCTAGTCCTGGGGCAAGTGAGGATGGCTTTGAACCTGCAGATACTACATCTTGTGATGATCAGGAAAGCCAACTTGTGTGTTCAGAATGTTCCAAGTCTTCAGGAAAACTTTTTTTTTTTTTTTTTTTCTGGATAACATTTCATTGTTCTCCCTTTAAGATAATATATAAATTTATTAGGGGGCTCCTTCTGCTCTTCTGGGATATTAATCATTACATCTTCACACAGCTTGGCCTCAGAAAGTGCATCCTGTGAAGTATCTGTGTCTTCTAAGTCTTGATGTTGGCCTGTATCAGGAGGTTCCTGTTCTTCTGGGATATCAGTGACAATGTCTTCACATGACTTGGATGCAGCGGCTGCATTCTGTAAAGTAATCGAGTGTCCAAAGGCCTGATGCCCCGGCCAGCGGGGTGTCAACGGGGGCGACCCACCTGCGGGAGAGAATGAGAGGGACGGGTGAGACACGAAAGGACGACAGCAAGACAGTGTGTTCTGATCAAGCTGCAAATTTTATTCTCCTCAGCAAGGGTTATATAGCAGGAGAGGGGGCAGGAAGGAGGGAAGGGGTGCATGACGTGCCATACGCGCAGGTGAAGGGGGACGTGCAGGTGAAGGGCTACGTGCAAGAAGTCGTGAGGCTGCAGGTGGTAAGGTCACTGGTCAGGGCTCATTTTTTTGTTGCTATGCCCTCTCATTGTTTTCCCTTTAAGACAATATAAATTTATTAGCCAAAAGTTAATTTTACCATTTAAAAATAGTTCTGCTCTTTGTCCTCCCCAAATTTGAAGAGCCTGTATCATGGTACTGCTTTAAGTATGTTCTTATTTCTTAAATTACTAGAGTAAATCTTATGTATTTAGGTTGGGGTGATACCTCAATCTGCAAAGTGCTTGCCACACAAAATTGAGGACCTGAGTTCAGTCCTCAGCAGAGGTCCAAAGCTGGGCATGCTTGCAGTCCCTGTGCTAGCTAGACAGAGTTGGATCCCTGGGGCCCTCTGGACAGAGATCCTAGCTCAATCTGTGAGCCTCAAGACAGTGAGAGACCCTGTTCCAAAACCCAAACTGAACAGCTCCTGAGGGGCCACACCCGAGGTTCACCTCTGACCTTTTCTGCACATGCAGACGCTCCCCCTCCCCCAATATACACACTCACACTAACAGAAGTTAAACAGCTGTTACTTACCCAGGCATCTTACTTGTTGAGAAATAATCATCTCTGACATCTGACACATGCCACATGGCCAGGAAACAGCCAAAGCAAGAGCCTTCCTCTGCCTCTTGCACGTAGGGTTTGTAGGAGAATACATGGCAATGTACATGGGCAATGGCCACAAGGAACATTTCGATGCAGATGATGAAATCCTACAACAGCCACAAAAATATTTATCATCTTTGGCTTTAAATCTAGTTTTTCAAAATGCTAACATTTTCAAAGTTATATAGGGTGTCAACTTTTAAAATATAATCCAGATTATATTCATATTTCAACATTTTTTCCACTTCAAAACATGACAAACCAAGGTTTACTGCTGTGGGATGTTCTGTATGGCAAATGTGTTGCTAATTAATCAATAAATAAAACACTGATTGGCCATTGGCTAGGCAGGAAGTGTAGGTGGGACAAGGAGGAGAATAAAGCTGGGAAGTGGAAGGCTGAGTCAGAGAGACACTGCCAGCCGCCACCATGACAAACAGCATGTGAAGATGCTAGTAAGCCACAAGCCACATGGCAAGGTATAGATTTATAAAAATGGATTAATTTAAGCTGTAAGAACAGTTAGCAAGAAGCCTGCCACGGCCATACAGTTTGAAAGCAATATAAGTCTCTGTGTTTACTTGGTTGGGTCTGAACGGCTGTGGGACTGGCAGGTGAGAGAGATTTGTCCTGACTGTGGGCCAGGCATGAAAACTTAAGCTACAAATGGCGTCCAACGTGGTGGCAAGAGTTTCCACCTAAAAACTGAGAAAAAAGATTCTAAAACGGAGCTAAAAACAGCTTCCTAATTGTCTCTCTCAAATGAGCGGCAGCTGCTGGTTTCAGCTACTGGTGGGTTCCTGGCGTGCGTGCTCAACCTGCAGTATGGCGGGAATCAGGCCTCTGCAAGTGGCACATTAAGCTGCATGGTGGATTTAGACTTGGACAGTACAAAACAAAAAAAGAGGTTTCTGGACTACATGCTGCTTGGATAAAAGCATAGACCCACGATAGCTCCCAGAGCTGGCGGTAAACGTAGCCATGTTGGGAAGCTGGGGTGGGCGGACCCAGCAGCCACAGCTGCTGCAGTTTAAGGCAAGAGATTCACAATAAGACAGATTCAGATGTAATAGTTTACAATGTGTGTAAAAGATACGTAGGCTTGAAAGAGACAAAAAAGGTGATATATAGAGTTATAGAAACAAATACATAGTTTTAAAAAATAAAGTCATTAAAGAGACAGTAAAGGTAGAATAAAAAATAAGCCATGTAAAAATGGATATTACACAGAGAATCTGGATTGTGTTGTCTTTGGGATTTTTAACTGCAGAAAAACATTTGATTGTAAAAGCTGTTGAGTTATGCCAAAATGTATATTTTAAAGGTACCTTGACTTCAAAATTTGGATAAAAGGATATGTTACTTTGGAAAGGAGTCTCTCTCTGCTTTTGTTCCCACAGAAAGCCAAAGGCTATGGATTTGTTCCAGATTAAGATACGTCAGGTTTGACCAGCCAAGACCCCCTGAAAGGTCTCCGATGACACCATGGCCCAGATGATCCAACATCCAGAACAGTTTGAAGGCATCTGGCTCAGACGATACAGCCTCACGGACTATTCCATAATTCTAAAATTTTCTTTGTATCCCCATAAGATACAGCGCCCCCCCTCCAGCAGGAAGTAGTAAGAGATGCTACGCCCAAATTCCCAAATTATATGTAATTTTACTTTGTTAAGGTTAAAACCTTCCTTTTTGAAAAAAAAAAAAAAGGGGGAAGTGCTGTGGGATGTTCTGTATGGCAAATGTGTTGCTAATTAGTCAATAAATAAAACACTGATTGGCCATTGGCTAGGCAGGAAGTGTAGGCGGGACAAGGAGGAGAATAAAGCTGGGAAGTGGAAGGCTGAGTCAGAGAGACACTGCCAGCCCCCACAATGAGAAACAGCATGTGAAGATGCCGGTAAGCCACGAGCCACGTGGCAAGGTATAGATGAATGGAAATGGATTAATTTAAGCTATAAGAACAATTAGCAAGAAGCCTGCCACGGCCATACAGTTTGAAAGCAATATAAGTCTCTGTGTTTACTTGGTTGGGTCTGAGGCTGTGGGACTGGCAGGTGAGAGAGATTTGTCCTGACTGTGGGCCAGGCATGAAAACTTAAGCTACAGATGGATCTCCAGCCCTACCTTGTGTTTTAAAGGACACTCACTGATAAACATTCCCTGTCATTAAATATTTTCTCCCCAATTGATATTGTTTTATTTATGACAGATTTTAGGTAATTTATTCATTTTGAGACAGGGTCTCACTATGTAGCTGACTGGCCTCAAACTTGCTATGTAGACCCTGCTAGCCTTGAACTCATAGAGAGTCACCTGCTTCTGCCTCCCCGGGGAGTGCTGGGATTAAAGGTACACACCACCACACCCAGCATCAAGATATTTAGGCTATCTCAAATTATCTTCATCTTTTAAATGTCACAGTGGCCATCTGACTACTTCTTTGATTGTTCAGATACAAGATAACACAATGTGGCACAATAGGCTGGTCTACAACTTGCTTTATAGAACAGGCTGTCCTCAAACTCAAAATGTGAGATTCTCTTGCCTCGCCCTGAATACTGGGATTACAGGTATGTACCACCACACATGACTAAGATTATTTGTTTTTTTATCTTTTTAAAACTATTTAATATTTATTTTAATGTGCATGCATTTTGCCTGCATGTATGTATATGATGCATGTGCAGTATCTGCAGATACTAGAAGAGGGCATTAGAACCACCTGGATCTGAAGTTACAGAAGGTTGTGAGCCACTAATCTTGTTAGTGTTGGGTCCTGAGCAAGAGCAGCAAAGCGCTCTTGTCTGCTGAGCCATCTCACCATCCCTGTTTTTGTAAATCTTACAATACCTGAAGGGATGGCTTTTTTAAAAAGACGTTCTTGTGTGTGTCTGACTGCAGGTATGTGCATATGCTCACAGAGGCCAGAAGAGGACTTCAGACCACTTGGAGCTAGAGTTACATGAGGTTGTGAGCCGCCAGACATGGGTGCTGGGGACCAAACTGCAGTCCTCTGGATATGCAGCACACTCTCTTAACTGCTGAGCCTCTCTCCAGCCCCAAAGGCATCTTCCTAGTTCAGGTTGGCCTTGAATGGTAGTCCTGCCTCAGTCTTCCAAGAGCTGGGATTACAGACAGGCACCACTGAGCCTGGCATTGTATTCACATTATTTAAAAAACTCCCTTAACCAACAGTTTTACTGGCATTTATAAAATGAGAATATTTAAGAGCAAGCAGTACTTACCAAAACAAGACAAAGGCTACCAGTTTGACACAAAGAAATTTGCCAACGGGTTTTATAGGGCTGAGCTCTTCCTTCAGCATGTTGTAAAACAGCAGGAGGCAGCACATGGCAATCTAGAAACAAAAGCAACATTCAACATTCTGCATACATGCATTTTGCCTGCATGTATGTATATG
Source organism: Peromyscus eremicus (assembly GCF_949786415.1). Classification (NCBI taxonomy): domain Eukaryota; kingdom Metazoa; phylum Chordata; class Mammalia; order Rodentia; family Cricetidae; genus Peromyscus; species Peromyscus eremicus. The sequence continues at coordinate 123,474,021 of NC_081420.1, forward strand.
ATACATGTGCAGTATCTGCAGATACTAGAAGAGGCCATTAGAACCACTTGGATGTGAAGTTACAGAAGGTTGTGAGGAAGACAGTGACAGAACCTTTCCTTAAGGCCGAAATCAGAGTCTACTGACGTTTTAGTGCTTTTTTTTTTTTTTTTTTGGTTTTTCGAGACAGGCTTTCTCTGTGTAGCTTTGCGCCTTTCCTGGAACTCACTTGGTAGGCCAGCCTCGAACTCACAAAGATCTGCCTGGCTCTGCCTCCTGAGTGCTGGGATTAAAGGCGTGCACCACCACCACCACCACCACCACCACCACCACCACCACCACCACCACCACCGCCCGGCTAGTGCTTTTAATATGTTGCTGAAGATGCATATATGTGAGATTTCTCAAGAGAGGTATGTAACATTTTTCCTGAATATGTTTCTAAGTGTTCACATACTGGAACTCAAAGCAATAAACAAATAATATGAATGAAAGGTTTCCTTCAGTCAAAAAAAAAAAAGGCAACACAAATTACCACCACTTTTATAAAAACTTGATTATTATTATTAGCTAGTCTCTCGTGTAACATTTACACAACACACACAGTTTATAAGGCAACACGTTAAATAAGTAGAGTTTCAGCAAAACTGTGATCATGAAATCTGCATCACACAAACCAATTTCCTTGAGAGCAGTGTGTAAGTCCAACTGGCCTTACTTCTTAAAATAAGTGCCCACGTCTTTAGAGTCAGTTATAATAACCAACCAGCATTTCAACAGCAAGAAGCATTTCTGGAAGCTTACTTTCCCCATTAAGACCAGGAGATACTTTATGCTCATTTAAAATACTTCAGGATATGAGAGCAGTAAAGCAAGAACCAAGTTCAGACCCTTGCACTGGAGCAGGACCACCCAGGGTGCATGTCACACACTCCCGGGCCCTGGGTTCTAGCTCTAGTACCACTAAAAACAAACAGACTCTTAGCACTGAGCCGTTTCTCTGTACATAGGAACTGTGACCCTCATGCTGGGATCTGACCCAGGGCTGTGTGATAGGCAAACACTCCAGGCACATTCCACAGTCATAACCCAATTTTCTAATATCTGTCATGAACTAAAATGAAATTTTGTTCCCCAATATCTTTTTCAACTGAAAGTAGCTAACTTTTGTGTATGTTTCATAAGGTTTACTTTTAGTATCTGTCTAAATGCCAATGGGAAGACCAAACTATGTCCACCGGGTTTAGAGTGTTTCCAGTCCTTTCTTATAATGGGCATTACATCCCAGAAGGCAAAAACACTTCTACCATTTCTTTAGAGTACATTCCCAGAAAAAAGACTGCTGGTCATGGAGATGAACATGAGAGAAAGCTCTGGAGACAGACCTCATTTATTTCCGTTATAAACTTCCTTCCTTCCTTCCTTCCTTCCTTCCTTCCTTCCTTCCTTCCTTCCTTCCTTCCCTCTTTCCCTCTTTCTCTTTTTTCTTTCTCCTCTCTCTCTCTCTCTCTCTCTCTCTGTCTCTCCCTCCTTCCTCCCTTCCTTCCTCCCTTCCTTCCTCCCTCCCTCCCTGCCTCTCTCTCTCTCTCTCTCTCTCTCTCTCTCTCTCTCTCTCTCTCTCTCTCTTCTTTCTTTCTTTCTTTCTTTCTTTCTTTCTTGTTTTGAGACAAGGTTTCTCTGTATAGCCCTGGCTGTCCTGGACCTCACTTTGTAGACCAGGCTGGCCTCAAACTCAGAGATCTACCTGCCTCTGCCTCCCAAGTGCTGCGATTAAAGGTGTGCACCACCACTGCCTGGTGAACTCTTGTGTTTTTATTTAAACTCTATTCTCTCATGCCAATTAGACTTTTTCCTCTCACTGAATCGGCCGATTGCATTATGTTTTGTTTGTTTAGAAGGCACACCATGCTTATCCCCACAAGGCTGTGTGGTCACAAGAGCAAACAGCTCTGCATGTAAGTCACCAAATCATTCATGAACATATTACTGTACTTCTATATTGTATAAAGGTATACATTAAAGCTGTTTCAAGTTCCATGTACAAAGTAAAAGGTAATTTTTTTCTCAAGAAATAGTATCTGATAATATTTAGCAACAGAAACAAATTTAGTACAATTAAGAAGAATGAAGATTTACTTACTAGTTGTGACAAATAATTTCTTATAACCAAGTAAGTCCTTGCACTGGAGAAACCAAATTTCCCTTCATCGTAGACACCAACCGTCTCACATACCCTTCAAAATGGCAAAAATCAACTTTATGACTGACCAAGTAAACCCGTATCTTAATACGTACCCTTTAGAGACTTATTTTATGCATATGAATGTTTTACCTGCATGTATACTGTGCACAATGTGCATGCAATGCCCTTGGTGACCAGAAAAGGGCACTGGATACTCTGGAACTAGATTTCACTAAACCTCTGCTAGAGTACCAAGTGCTGTTAACACTGAGTGCTCCACTGAGTGTTCTCCAGCCCTGAACACATTCTTAAGGTGTAGTGGTAGCAACACTTAAAATTTAGAGTCTGCTTACTTTAGTAAAGTCTGTTTACTTCAGTAAGTCTGTTTACTTTAGTAAGCCTAATCTTGGTTTTCTGATGTGTTGTACAGTCTGCTCTCAAAGAATGTGAAAATCGTGGCAATCCTTTGCATTGTTCATTGTAATGGAATCCAGCTTTTATATACGTATTTACACTATTAATCAACATTGTTTTTCTATTTGTTTTTTCCATTTAAGAATAGAGATTAGTTTTTAAGATAGGGCCTAGTCTGGCATTAAACTCTCAATTCTTCTGCCTCTACCTTCAAGTGCTAGGATTATTTGCCATGAATCACTACACTTGTTTTCTGTCTTGTTGAGAATTAAACCCAGGGTTTTGTGCATACAAGGCAAACACTCTTATCAACTGAGCTATATTCCCAGTCATGTATCATGAAGATAAAAGAAAAAAAGCTAAGGTAAGGCCATACTTACAATGCTGTAAGAGTGGTAATTGGTCTGATCACAGTGTACTGCAGGACTCCCAGTTTGCATCAAAAGAGCAGCGTTCTGCAGAAGAAAGAGAACGTAACATCTCAACTATTCAGTGGCATCAGAACATGGCAAAGCCTCCAAATTAAAATCACGCTGACAGCTGACACTAATTATATTGAATCCTGCCAATTTCGTCCTCCTAAATGATAGTAGGGTAAGAATGTGGTGGCAACATGGAAATCTGAAGACCATTTTGAAAATATTTAATAACTTTATCTCCTAAAGCCTCCCTTCAGCTCCACTATAGCGTAACCCAGAACAGAAGGAACAGAAGAAGGTGCTGGGACCTTGGTCTTTTCCTGTTTCCCACTCTTGCCATGATACACTGCAAACCAACAGGACCAAATGAACTGAGTCTGTGAGTCAAATAAAACTGATTATCTCAGGAACTTTGCTGATAGAATTGATAGTGATGGCTCTAACTAACACAGGAGAAAAACAGAGGCACAAATGAACTGTGAGCTTGTGCACATGCATGTGTATAAAGCATTGACATTTAGGATGCAGCTTCCTGGTGAATATGTTCACAGAAAGATTTCCTGGGACAAGGCAAACCACCCTGAGGGTGGGTGGCCATCCACAGGCTGGGGCCCTGGACTGAACACGAGGCAGTGAGCTGAGTTCCGGCTTTCCTCTCTGCTTCCTGACAGCAGATGCAGTATGACGTCATGCACCTGCCACGTGCCTTTCCCACCATAAGGGACTGCACCCTCAACTGTGTTCCTAAGTTGCTTTTGTCAGTGACTTTGTCTCAGCAGGGAGACAAGTACAAGACAATTAGCTGCGTGATCACGTGCACCATCATTTAGACTCCAATTCCCAACTGTAAAAAAGATGCTGATTAAACATTTTCTAAGGTTTTCTCCCTCATTACATTGATGAACTTTTCTATTGGGGTAAGCAATGTAAAAATAAAAACAAAAACAAACAAAAAACAAAAAAAAACCTCTCAACATGTACATTGTAAAAATGTATTTTATTATCTTTCAAACTGTATTACGTGCTACATAGTGTAAGGGCTCTGCCTACTGTCCCCACCCCTTGCAGAGAGCTGACTGATATTTAAGACCCACACAGAGGCCCATCAAAACCAAACACACTTACTCTCCCATCGCCAATGGTGGACACCAGCAGAGTGGAATGGGAGGCTGTTGCTGATCTTTTGCTTCCAGGTGTAACATTATATTCGGGATCCGAATTTTGTTAAATTATTGGTAAGGAAGGTCATAAAGTTATAAATGGTAAGCTTCATAGCAGTCTCTACAGGTATCGGCATATATTCCAACTTTGGGGAATTTTAAGGCCAACCACTATGGAAAAGCACAGATGTTAAAGAGAAATGCTACTGATTCAGAAAATGCTACTGAAGGCATTTTTTTTCTTTTTTCTTTTCTTTTTTTTTTTTTTCCCCTGATAGGGTCTATGTAACCTGGGGGTTCTGCAACTCACTATGTAGACCAGGCTGGCCTCCAACTTAAGAGTTCCACCTGAGTGATGGGATTAAAGGGATGCAACACCACATCTGGCTAAAGCCATTTTCTTTAGTTGTGTCTACTGTGGAAAGTGTTTTTTCCTTTTATTTTCTTTTTTGGAGTGGAGTGGGGTACAAATAAAAGACTTAGTAACTAAAAAGCATGATAGTGAACAATCAGCATCCTTATGAGAGTCTGCATCTATGGGTTCAGCCAACCCTGGAGCAGAAATATTTGTAACAGCCCCTGACCCCAGGTCTGCACTATGGCCTCGAACTCATGGAGGTCCTCTTACCTACCTATGGCACTGATATTTTATCAGGTGTCATCAACCATCTAGAGCTGACCATAAGGACAGGGGACACACTATGCTGATGCTAACCATTTTATATAAGGGAACTGAGCATCAGCACATTTTGATGCCTGGGGTGGAAAGTATTCTCTTGTGGCTACGTATGGATGAGGGTAATTACAATATTTCATTCTTTAAAAGATTAAGAGCCTAATCTTAAATTTAAGCAAGCGAGCAAGGAAAACAGTTACATATTAAAAATATTTGTTTTGAAATATCTGCATTTTTCATTATAATATCTTCCTTACCAACACTAAAATAAGTGAACTTGGCCAGTTGCAGTGGTGCATGGCTTTAATCCCAGCACTTGGGAAACAGAGGCAGGGGGCTCTCTGTGAGTTTGGGGCCCAACCTGCTCTACATAGTGAGTTCCAGGACAGCCAGAACTACATAGTGAGACCCTGTCTCAAAAATATAAAAACAAATAATAAGTAAAAACAGAAAGAAAGAAAAATCTGGGTTGTGGTGGTGCATACCTTTGATCCCAGCACTCAGGTGGCAGAGGCAGGAGGATCTCTGAGTTTGAGTCCAGCCTGGTCTCCAGGGTTAGTTCCAGGACAGCCAGGGCTACACAGAGAAACCCTGTCTCAAAAAAAAAAAAAAAACAACTAAAACAAAAACAAAAACACAAAAAAAACATGAAAAATTTCACTATCAATCTCTTTTTAAAAGTCAATATTTTGTGTTTATTACTTTATTAAGCATTTTTTTTTTTGGTTTTTTGAGACAGGCTTTCTCTGTATAGTTTTGGTGCCTGTTCTGGATCTTGCTCTGTAGACCAGGCTGGCCTCGAACTCACAGAGATCTGCCTGGCTCTGCCTCCCGAGTGCTGGGATTAAAGGCATGTGCCACTGCTGCCTGGCTATTAAGCATTCTTTAGTAAGCATAGTTAAGTGTCAGAAGAGAAGCAAGGTGGTGGTGGCGCTCGCCTTTGATCCCAGCACTCACTGGGGAGACAGAGGCACGTGGGTCTCTGAGTATGAGGCCAGCCTGGTCTACAGTATGAGTTCCAGGACAGCCAGGGCTACATGGAAAAACCCTGTTTCAGAAAACCAGAAAAAAAGGTGTCATAAAAGATTTTTAAAAAATATTTACTTTATTATTTTATGTGCATGAGTGTTTTGCCTACATGTATGCATATGTGCTATGTTCATGCCTAGTGCCTACAGAGATCAGAAATTGGGTTCCCTGGGACTGGAATTATAGTTGTGAGCTGCCATGTGGGTGCTGGGAATTGAACCTGGGTCCTCTAGAAGAGCAAAGTACTCTTTACCAATGAGCCATCTCTCCAGCCCAAGAATTCTTAATGCAATACAATGAAACATACTTACACTATCTAAACTGTATATTGGGACCATCCAAAGAATCCTACAGAAAGTAAAACATAAAAAACACTTAATATGTTTATGATTTAAGTCAGTCAATAGTAGTAATAGCAAATACATTAAGATTTGACCTCATAATAGGTTTTTGAAGTTCAGGTTGTGTGAAATGCACCAAGTGTTGCAGAATCCCCCAGAAGGATACTTGTACCGTCACCAGCATGAACATACCAGCAATAAACCATACTTTAGTGTGTATTCCAACCTTGAAAAACAAAAGAACACATTGGTTTAGATTCTGACATTAAAACTATAAAGATCAATATTTTTGTCTTAAATTTTCATTAGATTACTAATACTGCTTTGTATTTCCCAAATAATTAGTAGCAATTAAAAAAAGATTTACTTTTTAGTAAATTCTATGTATGTGTCTGTGTGAATATGTGCATGTGTAAGTGTGGGTACCTGCTGAGGTCAGAAGAGGGTGTTACAGAGTGTGGTAGCACACACCTTTAGTCCCAGTAACTTGGGAGGCAGAAGGTCTCTGTGAGCTCCAGGACAGCCTGACAAAAGAACCCTCCTCCTCCTCTTCCTAAAAAAAAAAAATTTTACATAATATTTTGCCCATTCCTAGTGTGTTATTTGCTTTCTGAATCTGATTCTTGTTTGCTGTTTATGAGCTATCTTGAGGAAATGCTCCAGTTAAGCCTCTAACCTTGAACACAAAAACAAAACCTTCCTTTAAACTTCTCAGTCCCCTCCACCTATTGTGCTATCATTTCTCAGGCTCCTTCGGAGTCAAAATCTTCAAAACTCATATATTCTCCGGATTCTAAGTTTCCACCACACATTCGTACTTCAACAATTCTGTTCTGGGTTTGGTCCTTCCAGCTTCAGTGATCACTAAGCTCCCACTGACCTTTCTACTTGTGAAGAGTGACAGGCAGGTTGGCAAGAGTGGACAGTATTCAGAATGTCCCCTTGAAACCCTCCTCCTGGGCATTCACTTCATTGGTTCCTTGTGAATTCCTGGGAAATGCTGGTGCCAGGTCTTTGCTGTTCCTTCTCTCTGTCCTTGATCTCAAGCATTCTTTAACTGCAGACACTGTCTAAAGTCTGACCATTAGTACCTAGGTGTGTTCCCCTTTCAGAGGTCGGAACTTAACCCCTAATGCAAACAGCCATATTTGGAGATAAAGCTGATGGGGACTTAGATGAAATGAGGTCATAGTCTCATAGGGCTGGCGATCTCAAAATGAAATCGTTCAACCACCTGAGGATTCAGCAAGAGTATGGCCATCTGCAACCTGAGAGTACCCTCCCTAGACAGCAACCTTCTGGCCCCCATGACTCCAAAATCATTTTCAAGACTGTGACAAAACAAATTCCTCTTGAAGGCACTCAGTTCATGGTATACACATGTGCTTCTGTGTGTGTGAGTGCAGGTGTGCATGTGTGGAGGTTAGAGTCCGTTTACTTCAGCAAATCTATGGAAAATTACTTGACTTTGGTCACTAACAGAGAAACGTTTTTCTAGATATGTATGATATGATTATTCCTTTTTTTTTTTTTTTTTAAATGTATACCGTGTTCTGGCTGGATATATGCCTGCATTCCAGAAGAGGGCACCAGATCTCATTACAGATGGTTGTGAGCCACCATGTGGGTGCTGAGAATTGAACTAAGAACCTTTGGAAGAGCAGCCAGTGAGTGCTCTTAACCTCTGAGCCATCTCTCCAGCCCATGATTAGTCCTTTTAACTTAAAGAAATTATAAACTGAGAACCATTAAGCTAGAGAATAATCATCAAGTTAAAAAAAACAAGGCCTAATTTTGGAAAACTTGACTGATAATTATTCACTAAAGGTCATCTTTTCCTGTAAATTGCAGGTAGGTATCTGAAGACCCAGACACCCCCACTCCGCATGTAAATTTTACCATAAGTATTAAGTTGTATGCTAACCCAGTTTCTAAGCAGCAAGGAAATAAAGCATAATTTCATAAATAATGAATTTATAAATTCTAGCTCAAAGGCTAGTAAAAAGTTAAACTCTTTTTTTTTTTTAAACATGGCTTTCTTTCATAAATTGATTTATTTTGGATTTTTTAGGGGGCAGTTTCCCAGGTAGTTTATGTTTCATATTTTGACATCAAATGTTTTTTGTGTGTGTTTATTTGTTTTTTGTGTGTGTTTATTTTGAGTCTTGGTCTCTCTATGTAGACCAGGCTAGCCTCAAACTCACAGATATCTGCTTCCCTCTACCTCTTCAGTGCTGATTTTAAAGGTGGCACCAGTTAAAGACAGGGTTCCTAATAAACTCTTAACAAGGTAGAAAATAAATCTGTGTGGTTAACTCAACTGAAGGAGTTTTTTGTTTTTCTGATATCTTGTACAGTCTGCTCTCAAAAGGATGTGAATCTCGTGGCAATCCTGTAGGGAAAAGGGGCTGGCTAAAGAAACCCACCCTGACCCTGGAGCTCAGAACCAGGGAAAGAAACACAGCCTGGGTCTGGGAACTGAACCAGAGAAATGAACACTTTATCCCCAAACCCAGAAACAAGGAAATATGCCCTGACTCTGAAACCAGTACCAAAGAAACACTCTTGGTCCCTAGAATCAGAGTCAGTGAAAGAAATGTGCCCTGGCCTTAGAATTAGTGTTTGAAAAAAAAGGCCAGTGAAAGAAACACAGTTTGGCTCTGAAATCTGGGCCATGTCTGATCCTAGCCCACAAAACTGACCAATCCCTGGGTGACGCCCCCCTCCCCCAAGAGACCCTATATAAACTGTCCTGCCTGGTCAGTTGGTGGCCGTTATCTCCACTCTGGCGGAGGCAGTCACTCTCCTGGACTCCTCCTTCCCAAATCTCTTTCTCAAAAGAGCTTTGGGTGTGAAGATCTATTTTTCTCCACCCGGTCCCACCTCCACTTGTAGCGGCAAAGTGTTCAGAGATGAAATGTTTTTCTGACCCCCAAGCATTAAAGGCTAAGGGACTCTGTCAAACAGACTAAGAAAGGGTAGAGGTGCTGGACTCTCTTACCTTTTTCTTTTGGTCAAACTTCCAAACACACAAGGTAACAAAGATCAGCAAGCTACTACATAAGTAAGTATGACCAGGGGTCGGATCCATCGCCTCCAGTTGCTCAGATTACACACGCTGGGCATTTTCATAAACAAATTAGCTTACGAAAGCCAAGAAAACAAACCAAACCGAGATTTTGGCACTTTCTCTTCTTTGATTGTTTTCTCTTCTGGCTCTCTACAGAGAAAAATGACCAGCTGCTGGCGCTGCGTCCTCGGGTCGCGCTGTGGTTGAGGCTCCTCGCAGGTATGGGCTGCATCCTAGTCCTGGGGCAAGTGAGGATGGCTTTGAACCTGCAGATACTACATCTTGTGATGATCAGGAAAGCCAACTTGTGTGTTCAGAATGTTCCGAGTCTTCAGGAAAACTTTTTTTTTTTTTTTTTTCTGGATAACATTTCATTGTTCTCCCTTTAAGATAATATATAAATTTATTAGGGGGCTCCTTCTGCTCTTCTGGGATATTAATCATTACATCTTCACACAGCTTGGCCTCAGAAAGTGCATCCTGTGAAGTATCTGTGTCTTCTAAGTCTTGATGTTGGCCTGTATCAGGAGGTTCCTGTTCTTCTGGGATATCAGTGACAATGTCTTCACATGACTTGGATGCAGCGGCTGCATTCTGTAAAGTAATCGAGTGTCCAAAGGCCTGATGCCCCGGCCAGCGGGGTGTCAACGGGGGCGACCCACCTGCGGGAGAGAATGAGAGGGACGGGTGAGACACGAAAGGACGACAGCAAGACAGTGTGTTCTGATCAAGCTGCAAATTTTATTCTCCTCAGCAAGGGTTATATAGCAGGAGAGGGGGCAGGAAGGAGGGAAGGGGTGCATGACGTGCCATACGCGCAGGTGAAGGGGGACGTGCAGGTGAAGGGCTACGTGCAAGAAGTCGTGAGGCTGCAGGTGGTAAGGTCACTGGTCAGGGCTCATTTTTTTGTTGCTATGCCCTCTCATTGTTTTCCCTTTAAGACAATATAAATTTATTAGCCAAAAGTTAATTTTACCATTTAAAAATAGTTCTGCTCTTTGTCCTCCCCAAATTTGAAGAGCCTGTATCATGGTACTGCTTTAAGTATGTTCTTATTTCTTAAATTACTAGAGTAAATCTTATGTATTTAGGTTGGGGTGATACCTCAATCTGCAAAGTGCTTGCCACACAAAATTGAGGACCTGAGTTCAGTCCTCAGCAGAGGTCCAAAGCTGGGCATGCTTGCAGTCCCTGTGCTAGCTAGACAGAGTTGGATCCCTGGGGCCCTCTGGACAGAGATCCTAGCTCAATCTGTGAGCCTCAAGACAGTGAGAGACCCTGTTCCAAAACCCAAACTGAACAGCTCCTGAGGGGCCACACCCGAGGTTCACCTCTGACCTTTTCTGCACATGCAGACGCTCCCCCTCCCCCAATATACACACTCACACTAACAGAAGTTAAACAGCTGTTACTTACCCAGGCATCTTACTTGTTGAGAAATAATCATCTCTGACATCTGACACATGCCACATGGCCAGGAAACAGCCAAAGCAAGAGCCTTCCTCTGCCTCTTGCACGTAGGGTTTGTAGGAGAATACATGGCAATGTACATGGGCAATGGCCACAAGGAACATTTCGATGCAGATGATGAAATCCTACAACAGCCACAAAAATATTTATCATCTTTGGCTTTAAATCTAGTTTTTCAAAATGCTAACATTTTCAAAGTTATATAGGGTGTCAACTTTTAAAATATAATCCAGATTATATTCATATTTCAACATTTTTTCCACTTCAAAACATGACAAACCAAGGTTTACTGCTGTGGGATGTTCTGTATGGCAAATGTGTTGCTAATTAATCAATAAATAAAACACTGATTGGCCATTGGCTAGGCAGGAAGTGTAGGTGGGACAAGGAGGAGAATAAAGCTGGGAAGTGGAAGGCTGAGTCAGAGAGACACTGCCAGCCGCCACCATGACAAACAGCATGTGAAGATGCTAGTAAGCCACAAGCCACATGGCAAGGTATAGATTTATAAAAATGGATTAATTTAAGCTGTAAGAACAGTTAGCAAGAAGCCTGCCACGGCCATACAGTTTGAAAGCAATATAAGTCTCTGTGTTTACTTGGTTGGGTCTGAACGGCTGTGGGACTGGCAGGTGAGAGAGATTTGTCCTGACTGTGGGCCAGGCATGAAAACTTAAGCTACAAATGGCGTCCAACGTGGTGGCAAGAGTTTCCACCTAAAAACTGAGAAAAAAGATTCTAAAACGGAGCTAAAAACAGCTTCCTAATTGTCTCTCTCAAATGAGCGGCAGCTGCTGGTTTCAGCTACTGGTGGGTTCCTGGCGTGCGTGCTCAACCTGCAGTATGGCGGGAATCAGGCCTCTGCAAGTGGCACATTAAGCTGCATGGTGGATTTAGACTTGGACAGTACAAAACAAAAAAAGAGGTTTCTGGACTACATGCTGCTTGGATAAAAGCATAGACCCACGATAGCTCCCAGAGCTGGCGGTAAACGTAGCCATGTTGGGAAGCTGGGGTGGGCGGACCCAGCAGCCACAGCTGCTGCAGTTTAAGGCAAGAGATTCACAATAAGACAGATTCAGATGTAATAGTTTACAATGTGTGTAAAAGATACGTAGGCTTGAAAGAGACAAAAAAGGTGATATATAGAGTTATAGAAACAAATACATAGTTTTAAAAAATAAAGTCATTAAAGAGACAGTAAAGGTAGAATAAAAAATAAGCCATGTAAAAATGGATATTACACAGAGAATCTGGATTGTGTTGTCTTTGGGATTTTTAACTGCAGAAAAACATTTGATTGTAAAAGCTGTTGAGTTATGCCAAAATGTATATTTTAAAGGTACCTTGACTTCAAAATTTGGATAAAAGGATATGTTACTTTGGAAAGGAGTCTCTCTCTGCTTTTGTTCCCACAGAAAGCCAAAGGCTATGGATTTGTTCCAGATTAAGATACGTCAGGTTTGACCAGCCAAGACCCCCTGAAAGGTCTCCGATGACACCATGGCCCAGATGATCCAACATCCAGAACAGTTTGAAGGCATCTGGCTCAGACGATACAGCCTCACGGACTATTCCATAATTCTAAAATTTTCTTTGTATCCCCATAAGATACAGCGCCCCCCCTCCAGCAGGAAGTAGTAAGAGATGCTACGCCCAAATTCCCAAATTATATGTAATTTTACTTTGTTAAGGTTAAAACCTTCCTTTTTGAAAAAAAAAAAAAGGGGAAGTGCTGTGGGATGTTCTGTATGGCAAATGTGTTGCTAATTAGTCAATAAATAAAACACTGATTGGCCATTGGCTAGGCAGGAAGTGTAGGCGGGACAAGGAGGAGAATAAAGCTGGGAAGTGGAAGGCTGAGTCAGAGAGACACTGCCAGCCCCCACAATGAGAAACAGCATGTGAAGATGCCGGTAAGCCACGAGCCACGTGGCAAGGTATAGATGAATGGAAATGGATTAATTTAAGCTATAAGAACAATTAGCAAGAAGCCTGCCACGGCCATACAGTTTGAAAGCAATATAAGTCTCTGTGTTTACTTGGTTGGGTCTGAGGCTGTGGGACTGGCAGGTGAGAGAGATTTGTCCTGACTGTGGGCCAGGCATGAAAACTTAAGCTACAGATGGATCTCCAGCCCTACCTTGTGTTTTAAAGGACACTCACTGATAAACATTCCCTGTCATTAAATATTTTCTCCCCAATTGATATTGTTTTATTTATGACAGATTTTAGGTAATTTATTCATTTTGAGACAGGGTCTCACTATGTAGCTGACTGGCCTCAAACTTGCTATGTAGACCCTGCTAGCCTTGAACTCATAGAGAGTCACCTGCTTCTGCCTCCCCGGGGAGTGCTGGGATTAAAGGTACACACCACCACACCCAGCATCAAGATATTTAGGCTATCTCAAATTATCTTCATCTTTTAAATGTCACAGTGGCCATCTGACTACTTCTTTGATTGTTCAGATACAAGATAACACAATGTGGCACAATAGGCTGGTCTACAACTTGCTTTATAGAACAGGCTGTCCTCAAACTCAAAATGTGAGATTCTCTTGCCTCGCCCTGAATACTGGGATTACAGGTATGTACCACCACACATGACTAAGATTATTTGTTTTTTTATCTTTTTAAAACTATTTAATATTTATTTTAATGTGCATGCATTTTGCCTGCATGTATGTATATGATGCATGTGCAGTATCTGCAGATACTAGAAGAGGGCATTAGAACCACCTGGATCTGAAGTTACAGAAGGTTGTGAGCCACTAATCTTGTTAGTGTTGGGTCCTGAGCAAGAGCAGCAAAGCGCTCTTGTCTGCTGAGCCATCTCACCATCCCTGTTTTTGTAAATCTTACAATACCTGAAGGGATGGCTTTTTTAAAAAGACGTTCTTGTGTGTGTCTGACTGCAGGTATGTGCATATGCTCACAGAGGCCAGAAGAGGACTTCAGACCACTTGGAGCTAGAGTTACATGAGGTTGTGAGCCGCCAGACATGGGTGCTGGGGACCAAACTGCAGTCCTCTGGATATGCAGCACACTCTCTTAACTGCTGAGCCTCTCTCCAGCCCCAAAGGCATCTTCCTAGTTCAGGTTGGCCTTGAATGGTAGTCCTGCCTCAGTCTTCCAAGAGCTGGGATTACAGACAGGCACCACTGAGCCTGGCATTGTATTCACATTATTTAAAAAACTCCCTTAACCAACAGTTTTACTGGCATTTACAAAATGAGAATATTTAAGAGCAAGCAGTACTTACCAAAACAAGACAAAGGCTACCAGTTTGACACAAAGAAATTTGCCAACGGGTTTTATAGGGCTGAGCTCTTCCTTCAGCATGTTGTAAAACAGCAGGAGGCAGCACATGGCAATCTAGAAACAAAAGCAACATTCAACATTCTGCATACATGCATTTTGCCTGCATGTATGTATATGATACATGTGCAGTATCTGCAGATACTAGAAGAGGCCATTAGAACCACTTGGATGTGAAGTTACAGAAGGTTGTGAGGAAGACAGTGACAGAACCTTTCCTTAAGGCCGAAATCAGAGTCTACTGACGTTTTAGTGCTTTTTTTTTTTTTTTTTTGGTTTTTCGAGACAGGCTTTCTCTGTGTAGCTTTGCGCCTTTCCTGGAACTCACTTGGTAGGCCAGCCTCGAACTCACAAAGATCTGCCTGGCTCTGCCTCCTGAGTGCTGGGATTAAAGGCGTGCACCACCACCACCACCACCACCACCACCACCACCACCACCACCACCACCACCGCCCGGCTAGTGCTTTTAATATGTTGCTGAAGATGCATATATGTGAGATTTCTCAAGAGAGGTATGTAACATTTTTCCTGAATATGTTTCTAAGTGTTCACATACTGGAACTCAAAGCAATAAACAAATAATATGAATGAAAGGTTTCCTTCAGTCAAAAAAAAAAAAGGCAACACAAATTACCACCACTTTTATAAAAACTTGATTATTATTATTAGCTAGTCTCTCGTGTAACATTTACACAACACACACAGTTTATAAGGCAACACGTTAAATAAGTAGAGTTTCAGCAAAACTGTGATCATGAAATCTGCATCACACAAACCAATTTCCTTGAGAGCAGTGTGTAAGTCCAACTGGCCTTACTTCTTAAAATAAGTGCCCACGTCTTTAGAGTCAGTTATAATAACCAACCAGCATTTCAACAGCAAGAAGCATTTCTGGAAGCTTACTTTCCCCATTAAGACCAGGAGATACTTTATGCTCATTTAAAATACTTCAGGATATGAGAGCAGTAAAGCAAGAACCAAGTTCAGACCCTTGCACTGGAGCAGGACCACCCAGGGTGCATGTCACACACTCCCGGGCCCTGGGTTCTAGCTCTAGTACCACTAAAAACAAACAGACTCTTAGCACTGAGCCGTTTCTCTGTACATAGGAACTGTGACCCTCATGCTGGGATCTGACCCAGGGCTGTGTGATAGGCAAACACTCCAGGCACATTCCACAGTCATAACCCAATTTTCTAATATCTGTCATGAACTAAAATGAAATTTTGTTCCCCAATATCTTTTTCAACTGAAAGTAGCTAACTTTTGTGTATGTTTCATAAGGTTTACTTTTAGTATCTGTCTAAATGCCAATGGGAAGACCAAACTATGTCCACCGGGTTTAGAGTGTTTCCAGTCCTTTCTTATAATGGGCATTACATCCCAGAAGGCAAAAACACTTCTACCATTTCTTTAGAGTACATTCCCAGAAAAAAGACTGCTGGTCATGGAGATGAACATGAGAGAAAGCTCTGGAGACAGACCTCATTTATTTCCGTTATAAACTTCCTTCCTTCCTTCCTTCCTTCCTTCCTTCCTTCCTTCCTTCCTTCCTTCCTTCCCTCTTTCCCTCTTTCTCTTTTTTCTTTCTCCTCTCTCTCTCTCTCTCTCTCTCTCTCTCTCTCTCTCTCTCTCTCTCTCTCTCTCTCTGTCTCTCCCTCCTTCCTCCCTTCCTTCCTCCCTTCCTTCCTCCCTCCCTCCCTGCTCTCTCTCTCTCTCTCTCTCTCTCTCTCTCTCTCTCTTTCTTTCTTTCTTTCTTTCTTTCTTTCTTGTTTTGAGACAAGGTTTCTCTGTATAGCCCTGGCTGTCCTGGACCTCACTTTGTAGACCAGGCTGGCCTCAAACTCAGAGATCTACCTGCCTCTGCCTCCCAAGTGCTGCGATTAAAGGTGTGCACCACCACTGCCTGGTGAACTCTTGTGTTTTTATTTAAACTCTATTCTCTCATGCCAATTAGACTTTTTCCTCTCACTGAATCGGCCGATTGCATTATGTTTTGTTTGTTTAGAAGGCACACCATGCTTATCCCCACAAGGCTGTGTGGTCACAAGAGCAAACAGCTCTGCATGTAAGTCACCAAATCATTCATGAACATATTACTGTACTTCTATATTGTATAAAGGTATACATTAAAGCTGTTTCAAGTTCCATGTACAAAGTAAAAGGTAATTTTTTTCTCAAGAAATAGTATCTGATAATATTTAGCAACAGAAACAAATTTAGTACAATTAAGAAGAATGAAGATTTACTTACTAGTTGTGACAAATAATTTCTTATAACCAAGTAAGTCCTTGCACTGGAGAAACCAAATTTCCCTTCATCGTAGACACCAACCGTCTCACATACCCTTCAAAATGGCAAAAATCAACTTTATGACTGACCAAGTAAACCCGTATCTTAATACGTACCCTTTAGAGACTTATTTTATGCATATGAATGTTTTACCTGCATGTATACTGTGCACAATGTGCATGCAATGCCCTTGGTGACCAGAAAAGGGCACTGGATACTCTGGAACTAGATTTCACTAAACCTCTGCTAGAGTACCAAGTGCTGTTAACACTGAGTGCTCCACTGAGTGTTCTCCAGCCCTGAACACATTCTTAAGGTGTAGTGGTAGCAACACTTAAAATTTAGAGTCTGTTTACTTTAGTAAAGTCTGTTTACTTCAGTAAGTCTGTTTACTTTAGTAAGCCTAATCTTGGTTTTCTGATGTGTTGTACAGTCTGCTCTCAAAGAATGTGAAAATCGTGGCAATCCTTTGCATTGTTCATTGTAATGGAATCCAGCTTTTATATACGTATTTACACTATTAATCAACATTGTTTTTCTATTTGTTTTTTCCATTTAAGAATAGAGATTAGTTTTTAAGATAGGGCCTAGTCTGGCATTAAACTCTCAATTCTTCTGCCTCTACCTTCAAGTGCTAGGATTATTTGCCATGAATCACTACACTTGTTTTCTGTCTTGTTGAGAATTAAACCCAGGGTTTTGTGCATACAAGGCAAACACTCTTATCAACTGAGCTATATTCCCAGTCATGTATCATGAAGATAAAAGAAAAAAAGCTAAGGTAAGGCCATACTTACAATGCTGTAAGAGTGGTAATTGGTCTGATCACAGTGTACTGCAGGACTCCCAGTTTGCATCAAAAGAGCAGCGTTCTGCAGAAGAAAGAGAACATAACATCTCAACTATTCAGTGGCATCAGAACATGGCAAAGCCTCCAAATTAAAATCACGCTGACAGCTGACACTAATTATATTGAATCCTGCCAATTTCGTCCTCCTAAATGATAGTAGGGTAAGAATGTGGTGGCAACATGGAAATCTGAAGACCATTTTGAAAATATTTAATAACTTTATCTCCTAAAGCCTCCCTTCAGCTCCACTATAGCGTAACCCAGAACAGAAGGAACAGAAGAAGGTGCTGGGACCTTGGTCTTTTCCTGTTTCCCACTCTTGCCATGATACACTGCAAACCAACAGGACCAAATGAACTGAGTCTGTGAGTCAAATAAAACTGATTATCTCAGGAACTTTGCTGATAGAATTGATAGTGATGGCTCTAACTAACACAGGAGAAAAACAGAGGCACAAATGAACTGTGAGCTTGTGCACATGCATGTGTATAAAGCATTGACATTTAGGATGCAGCTTCCTGGTGAATATGTTCACAGAAAGATTTCCTGGGACAAGGCAAACCACCCTGAGGGTGGGTGGCCATCCACAGGCTGGGGCCCTGGACTGAACACGAGGCAGTGAGCTGAGTTCCGGCTTTCCTCTCTGCTTCCTGACAGCAGATGCAGTATGACGTCATGCACCTGCCACGTGCCTTTCCCACCATAAGGGACTGCACCCTCAACTGTGTTCCTAAGTTGCTTTTGTCAGTGACTTTGTCTCAGCAGGGAGACAAGTACAAGACAATTAGCTGCGTGATCACGTGCACCATCATTTAGACTCCAATTCCCAACTGTAAAAAAGATGCTGATTAAACATTTTCTAAGGTTTTCTCCCTCATTACATTGATGAACTTTTCTATTGGGGTAAGCAATGTAAAAATAAAAACAAAAACAAACAAAAAACAAAAAAAAACCTCTCAACATGTACATTGTAAAAATGTATTTTATTATCTTTCAAACTGTATTACGTGCTACATAGTGTAAGGGCTCTGCCTACTGTCCCCACCCCTTGCAGAGAGCTGACTGATATTTAAGACCCACACAGAGGCCCATCAAAACCAAACACACTTACTCTCCCATCGCCAATGGTGGACACCAGCAGAGTGGAATGGGAGGCTGTTGCTGATCTTTTGCTTCCAGGTGTAACATTATATTCGGGATCCGAATTTTGTTAAATTATTGGTAAGGAAGGTCATAAAGTTATAAATGGTAAGCTTCATAGCAGTCTCTACAGGTATCGGCATATATTCCAACTTTGGGGAATTTTAAGGCCAACCACTATGGAAAAGCACAGATGTTAAAGAGAAATGCTACTGATTCAGAAAATGCTACTGAAGGCATTTTTTTTCTTTTTTCTTTTCTTTTTTTTTTTTTTCCCCTGATAGGGTCTATGTAACCTGGGGGTTCTGCAACTCACTATGTAGACCAGGCTGGCCTCCAACTTAAGAGTTCCACCTGAGTGATGGGATTAAAGGGATGCAACACCACATCTGGCTAAAGCCATTTTCTTTAGTTGTGTCTACTGTGGAAAGTGTTTTTTCCTTTTATTTTCTTTTTTGGAGTGGAGTGGGGTACAAATAAAAGACTTAGTAACTAAAAAGCATGATAGTGAACAATCAGCATCCTTATGAGAGTCTGCATCTATGGGTTCAGCCAACCCTGGAGCAGAAATATTTGTAACAGCCCCTGACCCCAGGTCTGCACTATGGCCTCGAACTCATGGAGGTCCTCTTACCTACCTATGGCACTGATATTTTATCAGGTGTCATCAACCATCTAGAGCTGACCATAAGGACAGGGGACACACTATGCTGATGCTAACCATTTTATATAAGGGAACTGAGCATCAGCACATTTTGATGCCTGGGGTGGAAAGTATTCTCTTGTGGCTACGTATGGATGAGGGTAATTACAATATTTCATTCTTTAAAAGATTAAGAGCCTAATCTTAAATTTAAGCAAGCGAGCAAGGAAAACAGTTACATATTAAAAATATTTGTTTTGAAATATCTGCATTTTTCATTATAATATCTTCCTTACCAACACTAAAATAAGTGAACTTGGCCAGTTGCAGTGGTGCATGGCTTTAATCCCAGCACTTGGGAAACAGAGGCAGGGGGCTCTCTGTGAGTTTGGGGCCCAACCTGCTCTACATAGTGAGTTCCAGGACAGCCAGAACTACATAGTGAGACCCTGTCTCAAAAATATAAAAACAAATAATAAGTAAAAACAGAAAGAAAGAAAAATCTGGGTTGTGGTGGTGCATACCTTTGATCCCAGCACTCAGGTGGCAGAGGCAGGAGGATCTCTGAGTTTGAGTCCAGCCTGGTCTCCAGGGTTAGTTCCAGGACAGCCAGGGCTACACAGAGAAACCCTGTCTCAAAAAAAAAAAAAAAAAAAAGAACAACTAAAACAAAAACAAAAACACAAAAAAAACATGAAAAATTTCACTATCAATCTCTTTTTAAAAGTCAATATTTTGTGTTTATTACTTTATTAAGCATTTTTTTTTTGGTTTTTTGAGACAGGCTTTCTCTGTATAGTTTTGGTGCCTGTTCTGGATCTTGCTCTGTAGACCAGGCTGGCCTCGAACTCACAGAGATCTGCCTGGCTCTGCCTCCCGAGTGCTGGGATTAAAGGCATGTGCCACTGCTGCCTGGCTATTAAGCATTCTTTAGTAAGCATAGTTAAGTGTCAGAAGAGAAGCAAGGTGGTGGTGGCGCTCGCCTTTGATCCCAGCACTCACTGGGGAGACAGAGGCACGTGGGTCTCTGAGTATGAGGCCAGCCTGGTCTACAGTATGAGTTCCAGGACAGCCAGGGCTACATGGAAAAACCCTGTTTCAGAAAACCAGAAAAAAAGGTGTCATAAAAGATTTTTTAAAAATATTTACTTTATTATTTTATGTGCATGAGTGTTTTGCCTACATGTATGCATATGTGCTATGTTCATGCCTAGTGCCTACAGAGATCAGAAATTGGGTTCCCTGGGACTGGAATTATAGTTGTGAGCTGCCATGTGGGTGCTGGGAATTGAACCTGGGTCCTCTAGAAGAGCAAAGTACTCTTTACCAATGAGCCATCTCTCCAGCCCAAGAATTCTTAATGCAATACAATGAAACATACTTACACTATCTAAACTGTATATTGGGACCATCCAAAGAATCCTACAGAAAGTAAAACATAAAAAACACTTAATATGTTTATGATTTAAGTCAGTCAATAGTAGTAATAGCAAATACATTAAGATTTGACCTCATAATAGGTTTTTGAAGTTCAGGTTGTGTGAAATGCACCAAGTGTTGCAGAATCCCCCAGAAGGATACTTGTACCGTCACCAGCATGAACATACCAGCAATAAACCATACTTTAGTGTGTATTCCAACCTTGAAAAACAAAAGAACACATTGGTTTAGATTCTGACATTAAAACTATAAAGATCAATATTTTTGTCTTAAATTTTCATTAGATTACTAATACTGCTTTGTATTTCCCAAATAATTAGTAGCAATTAAAAAAAGATTTACTTTTTAGTAAATTCTATGTATGTGTCTGTGTGAATATGTGCATGTGTAAGTGTGGGTACCTGCTGAGGTCAGAAGAGGGTGTTACAGAGTGTGGTAGCACACACCTTTAGTCCCAGTAACTTGGGAGGCAGAAGGTCTCTGTGAGCTCCAGGACAGCCTGACAAAAGAACCCTCCTCCTCCTCTTCCTAAAAAAAAAAAAATTTACATAATATTTTGCCCATTCCTAGTGTGTTATTTGCTTTCTGAATCTGATTCTTGTTTGCTGTTTATGAGCTATCTTGAGGAAATGCTCCAGTTAAGCCTCTAACCTTGAACACAAAAACAAAACCTTCCTTTAAACTTCTCAGTCCCCTCCACCTATTGTGCTATCATTTCTCAGGCTCCTTCGGAGTCAAAATCTTCAAAACTCATATATTCTCCGGATTCTAAGTTTCCACCACACATTCGTACTTCAACAATTCTGTTCTGGGTTTGGTCCTTCCAGCTTCAGTGATCACTAAGCTCCCACTGACCTTTCTACTTGTGAAGAGTGACAGGCAGGTTGGCAAGAGTGGACAGTATTCAGAATGTCCCCTTGAAACCCTCCTCCTGGGCATTCACTTCATTGGTTCCTTGTGAATTCCTGGGAAATGCTGGTGCCAGGTCTTTGCTGTTCCTTCTCTCTGTCCTTGATCTCAAGCATTCTTTAACTGCAGACACTGTCTAAAGTCTGACCATTAGTACCTAGGTGTGTTCCCCTTTCAGAGGTCGGAACTTAACCCCTAATGCAAACGGCCATATTTGGAGATAAAGCTGATGGGGACTTAGATGAAATGAGGTCATAGTCTCATAGGGCTGGCGATCTCAAAATGAAATCGTTCAACCACCTGAGGATTCAGCAAGAGTATGGCCATCTGCAACCTGAGAGTACCCTCCCTAGACAGCAACCTTCTGGCCCCCATGACTCCAAAATCATTTTCAAGACTGTGACAAAACAAATTCCTCTTGAAGGCACTCAGTTCATGGTATACACATGTGCTTCTGTGTGTGTGAGTGCAGGTGTGCATGTGTGGAGGTTAGAGTCCGTTTACTTCAGCAAATCTATGGAAAATTACTTGACTTTGGTCACTAACAGAGAAACGTTTTTCTAGATATGTATGATATGATTATTCCTTTTTTTTTTTTTTTTTTAAATGTATACCGTGTTCTGGCTGGATATATGCCTGCATTCCAGAAGAGGGCACCAGATCTCATTACAGATGGTTGTGAGCCACCATGTGGGTGCTGAGAATTGAACTAAGAACCTTTGGAAGAGCAGCCAGTGAGTGCTCTTAACCTCTGAGCCATCTCTCCAGCCCATGATTAGTCCTTTTAACTTAAAGAAATTATAAACTGAGAACCATTAAGCTAGAGAATAATCATCAAGTTAAAAAAAACAAGGCCTAATTTTGGAAAACTTGACTGATAATTATTCACTAAAGGTCATCTTTTCCTGTAAATTGCAGGTAGGTATCTGAAGACCCAGACACCCCCACTCCGCATGTAAATTTTACCATAAGTATTAAGTTGTATGCTAACCCAGTTTCTAAGCAGCAAGGAAATAAAGCATAATTTCATAAATAATGAATTTATAAATTCTAGCTCAAAGGCTAGTAAAAAGTTAAACTCTTTTTTTTTTTTAAACATGGCTTTCTTTCATAAATTGATTTATTTTGGATTTTTTAGGGGGCAGTTTCCCAGGTAGTTTATGTTTCATATTTTGACATCAAATGTTTTTTGTGTGTGTTTATTTGTTTTTTGTGTGTGTTTATTTTGAGTCTTGGTCTCTCTATGTAGACCAGGCTAGCCTCAAACTCACAGAGATCTGCTTCCCTCTACCTCTTCAGTGCTGATTTTAAAGGTGGCACCAGTTAAAGACAGGGTTCCTAATAAACTCTTAACAAGGTAGAAAATAAATCTGTGTGGTTAACTCAACTGAAGGAGTTTTTTGTTTTTCTGATATCTTGTACAGTCTGCTCTCAAAAGGATGTGAATCTCGTGGCAATCCTGTAGGGAAAAGGGGCTGGCTAAAGAAACCCACCCTGACCCTGGAGCTCAGAACCAGGGAAAGAAACACAGCCTGGGTCTGGGAACTGAACCAGAGAAATGAACACTTTATCCCCAAACCCAGAAACAAGGAAATATGCCCTGACTCTGAAACCAGTACCAAAGAAACACTCTTGGTCCCTAGAATCAGAGTCAGTGAAAGAAATGTGCCCTGGCCTTAGAATTAGTGTTTGAAAAAAAAGGCCAGTGAAAGAAACACAGTTTGGCTCTGAAATCTGGGCCATGTCTGATCCTAGCCCACAAAACTGACCAATCCCTGGGTGACGCCCCCCTCCCCCAAGAGACCCTATATAAACTGTCCTGCCTGGTCAGTTGGTGGCCGTTATCTCCACTCTGGCGGAGGCAGTCACTCTCCTGGACTCCTCCTTCCCAAATCTCTTTCTCAAAAGAGCTTTGGGTGTGAAGATCTATTTTTCTCCACCCGGTCCCACCTCCACTTGTAGCGGCAAAGTGTTCAGAGATGAAATGTTTTTCTGACCCCCAAGCATTAAAGGCTAAGGGACTCTGTCAAACAGACTAAGAAAGGGTAGAGGTGCTGGACTCTCTTACCTTTTTCTTTTTGGTCAAACTTCCAAACACACAAGGTAACAAAGATCAGCAAGCTACTACATAAGTAAGTATGACCAGGGGTCGGATCCATCGCCTCCAGTTGCTCAGATTACACACGCTGGGCATTTTCATAAACAAATTAGCTTACGAAAGCCAAGAAAACAAACCAAACCGAGATTTTGGCACTTTCTCTTCTTTGATTGTTTTCTCTTCTGGCTCTCTACAGAGAAAAATGACCAGCTGCTGGCGCTGCGTCCTCGGGTCGCGCTGTGGTTGAGGCTCCTCGCAGGTATGGGCTGCATCCTAGTCCTGGGGCAAGTGAGGATGGCTTTGAACCTGCAGATACTACATCTTGTGATGATCAGGAAAGCCAACTTGTGTGTTCAGAATGTTCCGAGTCTTCAGGAAAACTTTTTTTTTTTTTTTTTTTCTGGATAACATTTCATTGTTCTCCCTTTAAGATAATATATAAATTTATTAGGGGGCTCCTTCTGCTCTTCTGGGATATTAATCATTACATCTTCACACAGCTTGGCCTCAGAAAGTGCATCCTGTGAAGTATCTGTGTCTTCTAAGTCTTGATGTTGGCCTGTATCAGGAGGTTCCTGTTCTTCTGGGATATCAGTGACAATGTCTTCACATGACTTGGATGCAGCGGCTGCATTCTGTAAAGTAATCGAGTGTCCAAAGGCCTGATGCCCCGGCCAGCGGGGTGTCAACGGGGGCGACCCACCTGCGGGAGAGAATGAGAGGGACGGGTGAGACACGAAAGGACGACAGCAAGACAGTGTGTTCTGATCAAGCTGCAAATTTTATTCTCCTCAGCAAGGGTTATATAGCAGGAGAGGGGGCAGGAAGGAGGGAAGGGGTGCATGACGTGCCATACGCGCAGGTGAAGGGGGACGTGCAGGTGAAGGGCTACGTGCAAGAAGTCGTGAGGCTGCAGGTGGTAAGGTCACTGGTCAGGGCTCATTTTTTTGTTGCTATGCCCTCTCATTGTTTTCCCTTTAAGACAATATAAATTTATTAGCCAAAAGTTAATTTTACCATTTAAAAATAGTTCTGCTCTTTGTCCTCCCCAAATTTGAAGAGCCTGTATCATGGTACTGCTTTAAGTATGTTCTTATTTCTTAAATTACTAGAGTAAATCTTATGTATTTAGGTTGGGGTGATACCTCAATCTGCAAAGTGCTTGCCACACAAAATTGAGGACCTGAGTTCAGTCCTCAGCAGAGGTCCAAAGCTGGGCATGCTTGCAGTCCCTGTGCTAGCTAGACAGAGTTGGATCCCTGGGGCCCTCTGGACAGAGATCCTAGCTCAATCTGTGAGCCTCAAGACAGTGAGAGACCCTGTTCCAAAACCCAAACTGAACAGCTCCTGAGGGGCCACACCCGAGGTTCACCTCTGACCTTTTCTGCACATGCAGACGCTCCCCCTCCCCCAATATACACACTCACACTAACAGAAGTTAAACAGCTGTTACTTACCCAGGCATCTTACTTGTTGAGAAATAATCATCTCTGACATCTGACACATGCCACATGGCCAGGAAACAGCCAAAGCAAGAGCCTTCCTCTGCCTCTTGCACGTAGGGTTTGTAGGAGAATACATGGCAATGTACATGGGCAATGGCCACAAGGAACATTTCGATGCAGATGATGAAATCCTACAACAGCCACAAAAATATTTATCATCTTTGGCTTTAAATCTAGTTTTTCAAAATGCTAACATTTTCAAAGTTATATAGGGTGTCAACTTTTAAAATATAATCCAGATTATATTCATATTTCAACATTTTTTCCACTTCAAAACATGACAAACCAAGGTTTACTGCTGTGGGATGATGGCAAATGTGTTGCTAATTAATCAATAAATAAAACACTGATTGGCCATTGGCTAGGCAGGAAGTGTAGGTGGGACAAGGAGGAGAATAAAGCTGGGAAGTGGAAGGCTGAGTCAGAGAGACACTGCCAGCCGCCACCATGACAAACAGCATGTGAAGATGCTAGTAAGCCACAAGCCACATGGCAAGGTATAGATTTATAAAAATGGATTAATTTAAGCTGTAAGAACAGTTAGCAAGAAGCCTGCCACGGCCATACAGTTTGAAAGCAATATAAGTCTCTGTGTTTACTTGGTTGGGTCTGAACGGCTGTGGGACTGGCAGGTGAGAGAGATTTGTCCTGACTGTGGGCCAGGCATGAAAACTTAAGCTACAAATGGCGTCCAACGTGGTGGCAAGAGTTTCCACCTAAAAACTGAGAAAAAAGATTCTAAAACGGAGCTAAAAACAGCTTCCTAATTGTCTCTCTCAAATGAGCGGCAGCTGCTGGTTTCAGCTACTGGTGGGTTCCTGGCGTGCGTGCTCAACCTGCAGTATGGCGGGAATCAGGCCTCTGCAAGTGGCACATTAAGCTGCATGGTGGATTTAGACTTGGACAGTACAAAACAAAAAAAGAGGTTTCTGGACTACATGCTGCTTGGATAAAAGCATAGACCCACGATAGCTCCCAGAGCTGGCGGTAAACGTAGCCATGTTGGGAAGCTGGGGTGGGCGGACCCAGCAGCCACAGCTGCTGCAGTTTAAGGCAAGAGATTCACAATAAGACAGATTCAGATGTAATAGTTTACAATGTGTGTAAAAGATACGTAGGCTTGAAAGAGACAAAAAAGGTGATATATAGAGTTATAGAAACAAATACATAGTTTTAAAAAATAAAGTCATTAAAGAGACAGTAAAGGTAGAATAAAAAATAAGCCATGTAAAAATGGATATTACACAGAGAATCTGGATTGTGTTGTCTTTGGGATTTTTAACTGCAGAAAAACATTTGATTGTAAAAGCTGTTGAGTTATGCCAAAATGTATATTTTAAAGGTACCTTGACTTCAAAATTTGGATAAAAGGATATGTTACTTTGGAAAGGAGTCTCTCTCTGCTTTTGTTCCCACAGAAAGCCAAAGGCTATGGATTTGTTCCAGATTAAGATACGTCAGGTTTGACCAGCCAAGACCCCCTGAAAGGTCTCCGATGACACCATGGCCCAGATGATCCAACATCCAGAACAGTTTGAAGGCATCTGGCTCAGACGATACAGCCTCACGGACTATTCCATAATTCTAAAATTTTCTTTGTATCCCCATAAGATACAGCGCCCCCCCTCCAGCAGGAAGTAGTAAGAGATGCTACGCCCAAATTCCCAAATTATATGTAATTTTACTTTGTTAAGGTTAAAACCTTCCTTTTTGAAAAAAAAAAAAAGGGGGAAGTGCTGTGGGATGTTCTGTATGGCAAATGTGTTGCTAATTAGTCAATAAATAAAACACTGATTGGCCATTGGCTAGGCAGGAAGTGTAGGCGGGACAAGGAGGAGAATAAAGCTGGGAAGTGGAAGGCTGAGTCAGAGAGACACTGCCAGCCCCCACAATGAGAAACAGCATGTGAAGATGCCGGTAAGCCACGAGCCACGTGGCAAGGTATAGATGAATGGAAATGGATTAATTTAAGCTATAAGAACAATTAGCAAGAAGCCTGCCACGGCCATACAGTTTGAAAGCAATATAAGTCTCTGTGTTTACTTGGTTGGGTCTGAGGCTGTGGGACTGGCAGGTGAGAGAGATTTGTCCTGACTGTGGGCCAGGCATGAAAACTTAAGCTACAGATGGATCTCCAGCCCTACCTTGTGTTTTAAAGGACACTCACTGATAAACATTCCCTGTCATTAAATATTTTCTCCCCAATTGATATTGTTTTATTTATGACAGATTTTAGGTAATTTATTCATTTTGAGACAGGGTCTCACTATGTAGCTGACTGGCCTCAAACTTGCTATGTAGACCCTGCTAGCCTTGAACTCATAGAGAGTCACCTGCTTCTGCCTCCCCGGGGAGTGCTGGGATTAAAGGTACACACCACCACACCCAGCATCAAGATATTTAGGCTATCTCAAATTATCTTCATCTTTTAAATGTCACAGTGGCCATCTGACTACTTCTTTGATTGTTCAGATACAAGATAACACAATGTGGCACAATAGGCTGGTCTACAACTTGCTTTATAGAACAGGCTGTCCTCAAACTCAAAATGTGAGATTCTCTTGCCTCGCCCTGAATACTGGGATTACAGGTATGTACCACCACACATGACTAAGATTATTTGTTTTTTTATCTTTTTAAAACTATTTAATATTTATTTTAATGTGCATGCATTTTGCCTGCATGTATGTATATGATGCATGTGCAGTATCTGCAGATACTAGAAGAGGGCATTAGAACCACCTGGATCTGAAGTTACAGAAGGTTGTGAGCCACTAATCTTGTTAGTGTTGGGTCCTGAGCAAGAGCAGCAAAGCGCTCTTGTCTGCTGAGCCATCTCACCATCCCTGTTTTTGTAAATCTTACAATACCTGAAGGGATGGCTTTTTTAAAAAGACGTTCTTGTGTGTGTCTGACTGCAGGTATGTGCATATGCTCACAGAGGCCAGAAGAGGACTTCAGACCACTTGGAGCTAGAGTTACATGAGGTTGTGAGCCGCCAGACATGGGTGCTGGGGACCAAACTGCAGTCCTCTGGATATGCAGCACACTCTCTTAACTGCTGAGCCTCTCTCCAGCCCCAAAGGCATCTTCCTAGTTCAGGTTGGCCTTGAATGGTAGTCCTGCCTCAGTCTTCCAAGAGCTGGGATTACAGACAG
Organism: Peromyscus eremicus; assembly: GCF_949786415.1. Lineage (NCBI taxonomy): Eukaryota > Metazoa > Chordata > Mammalia > Rodentia > Cricetidae > Peromyscus > Peromyscus eremicus. The sequence goes on from NC_081420.1 coordinate 123,502,116, forward strand.
GCACCACTGAGCCTGGCATTGTATTCACATTATTTAAAAAACTCCCTTAACCAACAGTTTTACTGGCATTTATAAAATGAGAATATTTAAGAGCAAGCAGTACTTACCAAAACAAGACAAAGGCTACCAGTTTGACACAAAGAAATTTGCCAACGGGTTTTATAGGGCTGAGCTCTTCCTTCAGCATGTTGTAAAACAGCAGGAGGCAGCACATGGCAATCTAGAAACAAAAGCAACATTCAACATTCTGCATACATGCATTTTGCCTGCATGTATGTATATGATACATGTGCAGTATCTGCAGATACTAGAAGAGGCCATTAGAACCACTTGGATGTGAAGTTACAGAAGGTTGTGAGGAAGACAGTGACAGAACCTTTCCTTAAGGCCGAAATCAGAGTCTACTGACGTTTTAGTGCTTTTTTTTTTTTTTTTTTGGTTTTTCGAGACAGGCTTTCTCTGTGTAGCTTTGCGCCTTTCCTGGAACTCACTTGGTAGGCCAGCCTCGAACTCACAAAGATCTGCCTGGCTCTGCCTCCTGAGTGCTGGGATTAAAGGCGTGCACCACCACCACCACCACCACCACCACCACCACCACCACCACCACCACCACCACCACCACCGCCCGGCTAGTGCTTTTAATATGTTGCTGAAGATGCATATATGTGAGATTTCTCAAGAGAGGTATGTAACATTTTTCCTGAATATGTTTCTAAGTGTTCACATACTGGAACTCAAAGCAATAAACAAATAATATGAATGAAAGGTTTCCTTCAGTCAAAAAAAAAAAAGGCAACACAAATTACCACCACTTTTATAAAAACTTGATTATTATTATTAGCTAGTCTCTCGTGTAACATTTACACAACACACACAGTTTATAAGGCAACACGTTAAATAAGTAGAGTTTCAGCAAAACTGTGATCATGAAATCTGCATCACACAAACCAATTTCCTTGAGAGCAGTGTGTAAGTCCAACTGGCCTTACTTCTTAAAATAAGTGCCCACGTCTTTAGAGTCAGTTATAATAACCAACCAGCATTTCAACAGCAAGAAGCATTTCTGGAAGCTTACTTTCCCCATTAAGACCAGGAGATACTTTATGCTCATTTAAAATACTTCAGGATATGAGAGCAGTAAAGCAAGAACCAAGTTCAGACCCTTGCACTGGAGCAGGACCACCCAGGGTGCATGTCACACACTCCCGGGCCCTGGGTTCTAGCTCTAGTACCACTAAAAACAAACAGACTCTTAGCACTGAGCCGTTTCTCTGTACATAGGAACTGTGACCCTCATGCTGGGATCTGACCCAGGGCTGTGTGATAGGCAAACACTCCAGGCACATTCCACAGTCATAACCCAATTTTCTAATATCTGTCATGAACTAAAATGAAATTTTGTTCCCCAATATCTTTTTCAACTGAAAGTAGCTAACTTTTGTGTATGTTTCATAAGGTTTACTTTTAGTATCTGTCTAAATGCCAATGGGAAGACCAAACTATGTCCACCGGGTTTAGAGTGTTTCCAGTCCTTTCTTATAATGGGCATTACATCCCAGAAGGCAAAAACACTTCTACCATTTCTTTAGAGTACATTCCCAGAAAAAAGACTGCTGGTCATGGAGATGAACATGAGAGAAAGCTCTGGAGACAGACCTCATTTATTTCCGTTATAAACTTCCTTCCTTCCTTCCTTCCTTCCTTCCTTCCTTCCTTCCTTCCTTCCTTCCTTCCTTCCCTCTTTCCCTCTTTCTCTTTTTTCTTTCTCCTCTCTCTCTCTCTCTCTCTCTCTCTCTCTCTCTCTCTCTCTCTCTCTCTCTCTCTCTGTCTCTCCCTCCTTCCTCCCTTCCTTCCTCCCTTCCTTCCTCCCTCCCTCCCTGCCTCTCTCTCTCTCTCTCTCTCTCTCTCTCTCTCTCTCTCTCTCTTTCTTTCTTTCTTTCTTTCTTTCTTGTTTTGAGACAAGGTTTCTCTGTATAGCCCTGGCTGTCCTGGACCTCACTTTGTAGACCAGGCTGGCCTCAAACTCAGAGATCTACCTGCCTCTGCCTCCCAAGTGCTGCGATTAAAGGTGTGCACCACCACTGCCTGGTGAACTCTTGTGTTTTTATTTAAACTCTATTCTCTCATGCCAATTAGACTTTTTCCTCTCACTGAATCGGCCGATTGCATTATGTTTTGTTTGTTTAGAAGGCACACCATGCTTATCCCCACAAGGCTGTGTGGTCACAAGAGCAAACAGCTCTGCATGTAAGTCACCAAATCATTCATGAACATATTACTGTACTTCTATATTGTATAAAGGTATACATTAAAGCTGTTTCAAGTTCCATGTACAAAGTAAAAGGTAATTTTTTTCTCAAGAAATAGTATCTGATAATATTTAGCAACAGAAACAAATTTAGTACAATTAAGAAGAATGAAGATTTACTTACTAGTTGTGACAAATAATTTCTTATAACCAAGTAAGTCCTTGCACTGGAGAAACCAAATTTCCCTTCATCGTAGACACCAACCGTCTCACATACCCTTCAAAATGGCAAAAATCAACTTTATGACTGACCAAGTAAACCCGTATCTTAATACGTACCCTTTAGAGACTTATTTTATGCATATGAATGTTTTACCTGCATGTATACTGTGCACAATGTGCATGCAATGCCCTTGGTGACCAGAAAAGGGCACTGGATACTCTGGAACTAGATTTCACTAAACCTCTGCTAGAGTACCAAGTGCTGTTAACACTGAGTGCTCCACTGAGTGTTCTCCAGCCCTGAACACATTCTTAAGGTGTAGTGGTAGCAACACTTAAAATTTAGAGTCTGTTTACTTTAGTAAAGTCTGTTTACTTCAGTAAGTCTGTTTACTTTAGTAAGCCTAATCTTGGTTTTCTGATGTGTTGTACAGTCTGCTCTCAAAGAATGTGAAAATCGTGGCAATCCTTTGCATTGTTCATTGTAATGGAATCCAGCTTTTATATACGTATTTACACTATTAATCAACATTGTTTTTCTATTTGTTTTTTCCATTTAAGAATAGAGATTAGTTTTTAAGATAGGGCCTAGTCTGGCATTAAACTCTCAATTCTTCTGCCTCTACCTTCAAGTGCTAGGATTATTTGCCATGAATCACTACACTTGTTTTCTGTCTTGTTGAGAATTAAACCCAGGGTTTTGTGCATACAAGGCAAACACTCTTATCAACTGAGCTATATTCCCAGTCATGTATCATGAAGATAAAAGAAAAAAAGCTAAGGTAAGGCCATACTTACAATGCTGTAAGAGTGGTAATTGGTCTGATCACAGTGTACTGCAGGACTCCCAGTTTGCATCAAAAGAGCAGCGTTCTGCAGAAGAAAGAGAACATAACATCTCAACTATTCAGTGGCATCAGAACATGGCAAAGCCTCCAAATTAAAATCACGCTGACAGCTGACACTAATTATATTGAATCCTGCCAATTTCGTCCTCCTAAATGATAGTAGGGTAAGAATGTGGTGGCAACATGGAAATCTGAAGACCATTTTGAAAATATTTAATAACTTTATCTCCTAAAGCCTCCCTTCAGCTCCACTATAGCGTAACCCAGAACAGAAGGAACAGAAGAAGGTGCTGGGACCTTGGTCTTTTCCTGTTTCCCACTCTTGCCATGATACACTGCAAACCAACAGGACCAAATGAACTGAGTCTGTGAGTCAAATAAAACTGATTATCTCAGGAACTTTGCTGATAGAATTGATAGTGATGGCTCTAACTAACACAGGAGAAAAACAGAGGCACAAATGAACTGTGAGCTTGTGCACATGCATGTGTATAAAGCATTGACATTTAGGATGCAGCTTCCTGGTGAATATGTTCACAGAAAGATTTCCTGGGACAAGGCAAACCACCCTGAGGGTGGGTGGCCATCCACAGGCTGGGGCCCTGGACTGAACACGAGGCAGTGAGCTGAGTTCCGGCTTTCCTCTCTGCTTCCTGACAGCAGATGCAGTATGACGTCATGCACCTGCCACGTGCCTTTCCCACCATAAGGGACTGCACCCTCAACTGTGTTCCTAAGTTGCTTTTGTCAGTGACTTTGTCTCAGCAGGGAGACAAGTACAAGACAATTAGCTGCGTGATCACGTGCACCATCATTTAGACTCCAATTCCCAACTGTAAAAAAGATGCTGATTAAACATTTTCTAAGGTTTTCTCCCTCATTACATTGATGAACTTTTCTATTGGGGTAAGCAATGTAAAAATAAAAACAAAAACAAACAAAAAACAAAAAAAAACCTCTCAACATGTACATTGTAAAAATGTATTTTATTATCTTTCAAACTGTATTACGTGCTACATAGTGTAAGGGCTCTGCCTACTGTCCCCACCCCTTGCAGAGAGCTGACTGATATTTAAGACCCACACAGAGGCCCATCAAAACCAAACACACTTACTCTCCCATCGCCAATGGTGGACACCAGCAGAGTGGAATGGGAGGCTGTTGCTGATCTTTTGCTTCCAGGTGTAACATTATATTCGGGATCCGAATTTTGTTAAATTATTGGTAAGGAAGGTCATAAAGTTATAAATGGTAAGCTTCATAGCAGTCTCTACAGGTATCGGCATATATTCCAACTTTGGGGAATTTTAAGGCCAACCACTATGGAAAAGCACAGATGTTAAAGAGAAATGCTACTGATTCAGAAAATGCTACTGAAGGCATTTTTTTTCTTTTTTCTTTTCTTTTTTTTTTTTTTCCCCTGATAGGGTCTATGTAACCTGGGGGTTCTGCAACTCACTATGTAGACCAGGCTGGCCTCCAACTTAAGAGTTCCACCTGAGTGATGGGATTAAAGGGATGCAACACCACATCTGGCTAAAGCCATTTTCTTTAGTTGTGTCTACTGTGGAAAGTGTTTTTTCCTTTTATTTTCTTTTTTGGAGTGGAGTGGGGTACAAATAAAAGACTTAGTAACTAAAAAGCATGATAGTGAACAATCAGCATCCTTATGAGAGTCTGCATCTATGGGTTCAGCCAACCCTGGAGCAGAAATATTTGTAACAGCCCCTGACCCCAGGTCTGCACTATGGCCTCGAACTCATGGAGGTCCTCTTACCTACCTATGGCACTGATATTTTATCAGGTGTCATCAACCATCTAGAGCTGACCATAAGGACAGGGGACACACTATGCTGATGCTAACCATTTTATATAAGGGAACTGAGCATCAGCACATTTTGATGCCTGGGGTGGAAAGTATTCTCTTGTGGCTACGTATGGATGAGGGTAATTACAATATTTCATTCTTTAAAAGATTAAGAGCCTAATCTTAAATTTAAGCAAGCGAGCAAGGAAAACAGTTACATATTAAAAATATTTGTTTTGAAATATCTGCATTTTTCATTATAATATCTTCCTTACCAACACTAAAATAAGTGAACTTGGCCAGTTGCAGTGGTGCATGGCTTTAATCCCAGCACTTGGGAAACAGAGGCAGGGGGCTCTCTGTGAGTTTGGGGCCCAACCTGCTCTACATAGTGAGTTCCAGGACAGCCAGAACTACATAGTGAGACCCTGTCTCAAAAATATAAAAACAAATAATAAGTAAAAACAGAAAGAAAGAAAAATCTGGGTTGTGGTGGTGCATACCTTTGATCCCAGCACTCAGGTGGCAGAGGCAGGAGGATCTCTGAGTTTGAGTCCAGCCTGGTCTCCAGGGTTAGTTCCAGGACAGCCAGGGCTACACAGAGAAACCCTGTCTCAAAAAAAAAAAAAAAAAAAAGAACAACTAAAACAAAAACAAAAACACAAAAAAAACATGAAAAATTTCACTATCAATCTCTTTTTAAAAGTCAATATTTTGTGTTTATTACTTTATTAAGCATTTTTTTTTTGGTTTTTTGAGACAGGCTTTCTCTGTATAGTTTTGGTGCCTGTTCTGGATCTTGCTCTGTAGACCAGGCTGGCCTCGAACTCACAGAGATCTGCCTGGCTCTGCCTCCCGAGTGCTGGGATTAAAGGCATGTGCCACTGCTGCCTGGCTATTAAGCATTCTTTAGTAAGCATAGTTAAGTGTCAGAAGAGAAGCAAGGTGGTGGTGGCGCTCGCCTTTGATCCCAGCACTCACTGGGGAGACAGAGGCACGTGGGTCTCTGAGTATGAGGCCAGCCTGGTCTACAGTATGAGTTCCAGGACAGCCAGGGCTACATGGAAAAACCCTGTTTCAGAAAACCAGAAAAAAAGGTGTCATAAAAGATTTTTTAAAAATATTTACTTTATTATTTTATGTGCATGAGTGTTTTGCCTACATGTATGCATATGTGCTATGTTCATGCCTAGTGCCTACAGAGATCAGAAATTGGGTTCCCTGGGACTGGAATTATAGTTGTGAGCTGCCATGTGGGTGCTGGGAATTGAACCTGGGTCCTCTAGAAGAGCAAAGTACTCTTTACCAATGAGCCATCTCTCCAGCCCAAGAATTCTTAATGCAATACAATGAAACATACTTACACTATCTAAACTGTATATTGGGACCATCCAAAGAATCCTACAGAAAGTAAAACATAAAAAACACTTAATATGTTTATGATTTAAGTCAGTCAATAGTAGTAATAGCAAATACATTAAGATTTGACCTCATAATAGGTTTTTGAAGTTCAGGTTGTGTGAAATGCACCAAGTGTTGCAGAATCCCCCAGAAGGATACTTGTACCGTCACCAGCATGAACATACCAGCAATAAACCATACTTTAGTGTGTATTCCAACCTTGAAAAACAAAAGAACACATTGGTTTAGATTCTGACATTAAAACTATAAAGATCAATATTTTTGTCTTAAATTTTCATTAGATTACTAATACTGCTTTGTATTTCCCAAATAATTAGTAGCAATTAAAAAAAGATTTACTTTTTAGTAAATTCTATGTATGTGTCTGTGTGAATATGTGCATGTGTAAGTGTGGGTACCTGCTGAGGTCAGAAGAGGGTGTTACAGAGTGTGGTAGCACACACCTTTAGTCCCAGTAACTTGGGAGGCAGAAGGTCTCTGTGAGCTCCAGGACAGCCTGACAAAAGAACCCTCCTCCTCCTCTTCCTAAAAAAAAAAAAATTTACATAATATTTTGCCCATTCCTAGTGTGTTATTTGCTTTCTGAATCTGATTCTTGTTTGCTGTTTATGAGCTATCTTGAGGAAATGCTCCAGTTAAGCCTCTAACCTTGAACACAAAAACAAAACCTTCCTTTAAACTTCTCAGTCCCCTCCACCTATTGTGCTATCATTTCTCAGGCTCCTTCGGAGTCAAAATCTTCAAAACTCATATATTCTCCGGATTCTAAGTTTCCACCACACATTCGTACTTCAACAATTCTGTTCTGGGTTTGGTCCTTCCAGCTTCAGTGATCACTAAGCTCCCACTGACCTTTCTACTTGTGAAGAGTGACAGGCAGGTTGGCAAGAGTGGACAGTATTCAGAATGTCCCCTTGAAACCCTCCTCCTGGGCATTCACTTCATTGGTTCCTTGTGAATTCCTGGGAAATGCTGGTGCCAGGTCTTTGCTGTTCCTTCTCTCTGTCCTTGATCTCAAGCATTCTTTAACTGCAGACACTGTCTAAAGTCTGACCATTAGTACCTAGGTGTGTTCCCCTTTCAGAGGTCGGAACTTAACCCCTAATGCAAACGGCCATATTTGGAGATAAAGCTGATGGGGACTTAGATGAAATGAGGTCATAGTCTCATAGGGCTGGCGATCTCAAAATGAAATCGTTCAACCACCTGAGGATTCAGCAAGAGTATGGCCATCTGCAACCTGAGAGTACCCTCCCTAGACAGCAACCTTCTGGCCCCCATGACTCCAAAATCATTTTCAAGACTGTGACAAAACAAATTCCTCTTGAAGGCACTCAGTTCATGGTATACACATGTGCTTCTGTGTGTGTGAGTGCAGGTGTGCATGTGTGGAGGTTAGAGTCCGTTTACTTCAGCAAATCTATGGAAAATTACTTGACTTTGGTCACTAACAGAGAAACGTTTTTCTAGATATGTATGATATGATTATTCCTTTTTTTTTTTTTTTTTTAAATGTATACCGTGTTCTGGCTGGATATATGCCTGCATTCCAGAAGAGGGCACCAGATCTCATTACAGATGGTTGTGAGCCACCATGTGGGTGCTGAGAATTGAACTAAGAACCTTTGGAAGAGCAGCCAGTGAGTGCTCTTAACCTCTGAGCCATCTCTCCAGCCCATGATTAGTCCTTTTAACTTAAAGAAATTATAAACTGAGAACCATTAAGCTAGAGAATAATCATCAAGTTAAAAAAAACAAGGCCTAATTTTGGAAAACTTGACTGATAATTATTCACTAAAGGTCATCTTTTCCTGTAAATTGCAGGTAGGTATCTGAAGACCCAGACACCCCCACTCCGCATGTAAATTTTACCATAAGTATTAAGTTGTATGCTAACCCAGTTTCTAAGCAGCAAGGAAATAAAGCATAATTTCATAAATAATGAATTTATAAATTCTAGCTCAAAGGCTAGTAAAAAGTTAAACTCTTTTTTTTTTTTAAACATGGCTTTCTTTCATAAATTGATTTATTTTGGATTTTTTAGGGGGCAGTTTCCCAGGTAGTTTATGTTTCATATTTTGACATCAAATGTTTTTTGTGTGTGTTTATTTGTTTTTTGTGTGTGTTTATTTTGAGTCTTGGTCTCTCTATGTAGACCAGGCTAGCCTCAAACTCACAGAGATCTGCTTCCCTCTACCTCTTCAGTGCTGATTTTAAAGGTGGCACCAGTTAAAGACAGGGTTCCTAATAAACTCTTAACAAGGTAGAAAATAAATCTGTGTGGTTAACTCAACTGAAGGAGTTTTTTGTTTTTCTGATATCTTGTACAGTCTGCTCTCAAAAGGATGTGAATCTCGTGGCAATCCTGTAGGGAAAAGGGGCTGGCTAAAGAAACCCACCCTGACCCTGGAGCTCAGAACCAGGGAAAGAAACACAGCCTGGGTCTGGGAACTGAACCAGAGAAATGAACACTTTATCCCCAAACCCAGAAACAAGGAAATATGCCCTGACTCTGAAACCAGTACCAAAGAAACACTCTTGGTCCCTAGAATCAGAGTCAGTGAAAGAAATGTGCCCTGGCCTTAGAATTAGTGTTTGAAAAAAAAGGCCAGTGAAAGAAACACAGTTTGGCTCTGAAATCTGGGCCATGTCTGATCCTAGCCCACAAAACTGACCAATCCCTGGGTGACGCCCCCCTCCCCCAAGAGACCCTATATAAACTGTCCTGCCTGGTCAGTTGGTGGCCGTTATCTCCACTCTGGCGGAGGCAGTCACTCTCCTGGACTCCTCCTTCCCAAATCTCTTTCTCAAAAGAGCTTTGGGTGTGAAGATCTATTTTTCTCCACCCGGTCCCACCTCCACTTGTAGCGGCAAAGTGTTCAGAGATGAAATGTTTTTCTGACCCCCAAGCATTAAAGGCTAAGGGACTCTGTCAAACAGACTAAGAAAGGGTAGAGGTGCTGGACTCTCTTACCTTTTTCTTTTTGGTCAAACTTCCAAACACACAAGGTAACAAAGATCAGCAAGCTACTACATAAGTAAGTATGACCAGGGGTCGGATCCATCGCCTCCAGTTGCTCAGATTACACACGCTGGGCATTTTCATAAACAAATTAGCTTACGAAAGCCAAGAAAACAAACCAAACCGAGATTTTGGCACTTTCTCTTCTTTGATTGTTTTCTCTTCTGGCTCTCTACAGAGAAAAATGACCAGCTGCTGGCGCTGCGTCCTCGGGTCGCGCTGTGGTTGAGGCTCCTCGCAGGTATGGGCTGCATCCTAGTCCTGGGGCAAGTGAGGATGGCTTTGAACCTGCAGATACTACATCTTGTGATGATCAGGAAAGCCAACTTGTGTGTTCAGAATGTTCCGAGTCTTCAGGAAAACTTTTTTTTTTTTTTTTTTTTCTGGATAACATTTCATTGTTCTCCCTTTAAGATAATATATAAATTTATTAGGGGGCTCCTTCTGCTCTTCTGGGATATTAATCATTACATCTTCACACAGCTTGGCCTCAGAAAGTGCATCCTGTGAAGTATCTGTGTCTTCTAAGTCTTGATGTTGGCCTGTATCAGGAGGTTCCTGTTCTTCTGGGATATCAGTGACAATGTCTTCACATGACTTGGATGCAGCGGCTGCATTCTGTAAAGTAATCGAGTGTCCAAAGGCCTGATGCCCCGGCCAGCGGGGTGTCAACGGGGGCGACCCACCTGCGGGAGAGAATGAGAGGGACGGGTGAGACACGAAAGGACGACAGCAAGACAGTGTGTTCTGATCAAGCTGCAAATTTTATTCTCCTCAGCAAGGGTTATATAGCAGGAGAGGGGGCAGGAAGGAGGGAAGGGGTGCATGACGTGCCATACGCGCAGGTGAAGGGGGACGTGCAGGTGAAGGGCTACGTGCAAGAAGTCGTGAGGCTGCAGGTGGTAAGGTCACTGGTCAGGGCTCATTTTTTTGTTGCTATGCCCTCTCATTGTTTTCCCTTTAAGACAATATAAATTTATTAGCCAAAAGTTAATTTTACCATTTAAAAATAGTTCTGCTCTTTGTCCTCCCCAAATTTGAAGAGCCTGTATCATGGTACTGCTTTAAGTATGTTCTTATTTCTTAAATTACTAGAGTAAATCTTATGTATTTAGGTTGGGGTGATACCTCAATCTGCAAAGTGCTTGCCACACAAAATTGAGGACCTGAGTTCAGTCCTCAGCAGAGGTCCAAAGCTGGGCATGCTTGCAGTCCCTGTGCTAGCTAGACAGAGTTGGATCCCTGGGGCCCTCTGGACAGAGATCCTAGCTCAATCTGTGAGCCTCAAGACAGTGAGAGACCCTGTTCCAAAACCCAAACTGAACAGCTCCTGAGGGGCCACACCCGAGGTTCACCTCTGACCTTTTCTGCACATGCAGACGCTCCCCCTCCCCCAATATACACACTCACACTAACAGAAGTTAAACAGCTGTTACTTACCCAGGCATCTTACTTGTTGAGAAATAATCATCTCTGACATCTGACACATGCCACATGGCCAGGAAACAGCCAAAGCAAGAGCCTTCCTCTGCCTCTTGCACGTAGGGTTTGTAGGAGAATACATGGCAATGTACATGGGCAATGGCCACAAGGAACATTTCGATGCAGATGATGAAATCCTACAACAGCCACAAAAATATTTATCATCTTTGGCTTTAAATCTAGTTTTTCAAAATGCTAACATTTTCAAAGTTATATAGGGTGTCAACTTTTAAAATATAATCCAGATTATATTCATATTTCAACATTTTTTCCACTTCAAAACATGACAAACCAAGGTTTACTGCTGTGGGATGTTCTGTATGGCAAATGTGTTGCTAATTAATCAATAAATAAAACACTGATTGGCCATTGGCTAGGCAGGAAGTGTAGGTGGGACAAGGAGGAGAATAAAGCTGGGAAGTGGAAGGCTGAGTCAGAGAGACACTGCCAGCCGCCACCATGACAAACAGCATGTGAAGATGCTAGTAAGCCACAAGCCACATGGCAAGGTATAGATTTATAAAAATGGATTAATTTAAGCTGTAAGAACAGTTAGCAAGAAGCCTGCCACGGCCATACAGTTTGAAAGCAATATAAGTCTCTGTGTTTACTTGGTTGGGTCTGAACGGCTGTGGGACTGGCAGGTGAGAGAGATTTGTCCTGACTGTGGGCCAGGCATGAAAACTTAAGCTACAAATGGCGTCCAACGTGGTGGCAAGAGTTTCCACCTAAAAACTGAGAAAAAAGATTCTAAAACGGAGCTAAAAACAGCTTCCTAATTGTCTCTCTCAAATGAGCGGCAGCTGCTGGTTTCAGCTACTGGTGGGTTCCTGGCGTGCGTGCTCAACCTGCAGTATGGCGGGAATCAGGCCTCTGCAAGTGGCACATTAAGCTGCATGGTGGATTTAGACTTGGACAGTACAAAACAAAAAAAGAGGTTTCTGGACTACATGCTGCTTGGATAAAAGCATAGACCCACGATAGCTCCCAGAGCTGGCGGTAAACGTAGCCATGTTGGGAAGCTGGGGTGGGCGGACCCAGCAGCCACAGCTGCTGCAGTTTAAGGCAAGAGATTCACAATAAGACAGATTCAGATGTAATAGTTTACAATGTGTGTAAAAGATACGTAGGCTTGAAAGAGACAAAAAAGGTGATATATAGAGTTATAGAAACAAATACATAGTTTTAAAAAATAAAGTCATTAAAGAGACAGTAAAGGTAGAATAAAAAATAAGCCATGTAAAAATGGATATTACACAGAGAATCTGGATTGTGTTGTCTTTGGGATTTTTAACTGCAGAAAAACATTTGATTGTAAAAGCTGTTGAGTTATGCCAAAATGTATATTTTAAAGGTACCTTGACTTCAAAATTTGGATAAAAGGATATGTTACTTTGGAAAGGAGTCTCTCTCTGCTTTTGTTCCCACAGAAAGCCAAAGGCTATGGATTTGTTCCAGATTAAGATACGTCAGGTTTGACCAGCCAAGACCCCCTGAAAGGTCTCCGATGACACCATGGCCCAGATGATCCAACATCCAGAACAGTTTGAAGGCATCTGGCTCAGACGATACAGCCTCACGGACTATTCCATAATTCTAAAATTTTCTTTGTATCCCCATAAGATACAGCGCCCCCCCTCCAGCAGGAAGTAGTAAGAGATGCTACGCCCAAATTCCCAAATTATATGTAATTTTACTTTGTTAAGGTTAAAACCTTCCTTTTTGAAAAAAAAAAAAAGGGGGAAGTGCTGTGGGATGTTCTGTATGGCAAATGTGTTGCTAATTAGTCAATAAATAAAACACTGATTGGCCATTGGCTAGGCAGGAAGTGTAGGCGGGACAAGGAGGAGAATAAAGCTGGGAAGTGGAAGGCTGAGTCAGAGAGACACTGCCAGCCCCCACAATGAGAAACAGCATGTGAAGATGCCGGTAAGCCACGAGCCACGTGGCAAGGTATAGATGAATGGAAATGGATTAATTTAAGCTATAAGAACAATTAGCAAGAAGCCTGCCACGGCCATACAGTTTGAAAGCAATATAAGTCTCTGTGTTTACTTGGTTGGGTCTGAGGCTGTGGGACTGGCAGGTGAGAGAGATTTGTCCTGACTGTGGGCCAGGCATGAAAACTTAAGCTACAGATGGATCTCCAGCCCTACCTTGTGTTTTAAAGGACACTCACTGATAAACATTCCCTGTCATTAAATATTTTCTCCCCAATTGATATTGTTTTATTTATGACAGATTTTAGGTAATTTATTCATTTTGAGACAGGGTCTCACTATGTAGCTGACTGGCCTCAAACTTGCTATGTAGACCCTGCTAGCCTTGAACTCATAGAGAGTCACCTGCTTCTGCCTCCCCGGGGAGTGCTGGGATTAAAGGTACACACCACCACACCCAGCATCAAGATATTTAGGCTATCTCAAATTATCTTCATCTTTTAAATGTCACAGTGGCCATCTGACTACTTCTTTGATTGTTCAGATACAAGATAACACAATGTGGCACAATAGGCTGGTCTACAACTTGCTTTATAGAACAGGCTGTCCTCAAACTCAAAATGTGAGATTCTCTTGCCTCGCCCTGAATACTGGGATTACAGGTATGTACCACCACACATGACTAAGATTATTTGTTTTTTTATCTTTTTAAAACTATTTAATATTTATTTTAATGTGCATGCATTTTGCCTGCATGTATGTATATGATGCATGTGCAGTATCTGCAGATACTAGAAGAGGGCATTAGAACCACCTGGATCTGAAGTTACAGAAGGTTGTGAGCCACTAATCTTGTTAGTGTTGGGTCCTGAGCAAGAGCAGCAAAGCGCTCTTGTCTGCTGAGCCATCTCACCATCCCTGTTTTTGTAAATCTTACAATACCTGAAGGGATGGCTTTTTTAAAAAGACGTTCTTGTGTGTGTCTGACTGCAGGTATGTGCATATGCTCACAGAGGCCAGAAGAGGACTTCAGACCACTTGGAGCTAGAGTTACATGAGGTTGTGAGCCGCCAGACATGGGTGCTGGGGACCAAACTGCAGTCCTCTGGATATGCAGCACACTCTCTTAACTGCTGAGCCTCTCTCCAGCCCCAAAGGCATCTTCCTAGTTCAGGTTGGCCTTGAATGGTAGTCCTGCCTCAGTCTTCCAAGAGCTGGGATTACAGACAGGCACCACTGAGCCTGGCATTGTATTCACATTATTTAAAAAACTCCCTTAACCAACAGTTTTACTGGCATTTATAAAATGAGAATATTTAAGAGCAAGCAGTACTTACCAAAACAAGACAAAGGCTACCAGTTTGACACAAAGAAATTTGCCAACGGGTTTTATAGGGCTGAGCTCTTCCTTCAGCATGTTGTAAAACAGCAGGAGGCAGCACATGGCAATCTAGAAACAAAAGCAACATTCAACATTCTGCATACATGCATTTTGCCTGCATGTATGTATATGATACATGTGCAGTATCTGCAGATACTAGAAGAGGCCATTAGAACCACTTGGATGTGAAGTTACAGAAGGTTGTGAGGAAGACAGTGACAGAACCTTTCCTTAAGGCCGAAATCAGAGTCTACTGACGTTTTAGTGCTTTTTTTTTTTTTTTTTTGGTTTTTCGAGACAGGCTTTCTCTGTGTAGCTTTGCGCCTTTCCTGGAACTCACTTGGTAGGCCAGCCTCGAACTCACAAAGATCTGCCTGGCTCTGCCTCCTGAGTGCTGGGATTAAAGGCGTGCACCACCACCACCACCACCACCACCACCACCACCACCACCACCACCACCACCGCCCGGCTAGTGCTTTTAATATGTTGCTGAAGATGCATATATGTGAGATTTCTCAAGAGAGGTATGTAACATTTTTCCTGAATATGTTTCTAAGTGTTCACATACTGGAACTCAAAGCAATAAACAAATAATATGAATGAAAGGTTTCCTTCAGTCAAAAAAAAAAAAGGCAACACAAATTACCACCACTTTTATAAAAACTTGATTATTATTATTAGCTAGTCTCTCGTGTAACATTTACACAACACACACAGTTTATAAGGCAACACGTTAAATAAGTAGAGTTTCAGCAAAACTGTGATCATGAAATCTGCATCACACAAACCAATTTCCTTGAGAGCAGTGTGTAAGTCCAACTGGCCTTACTTCTTAAAATAAGTGCCCACGTCTTTAGAGTCAGTTATAATAACCAACCAGCATTTCAACAGCAAGAAGCATTTCTGGAAGCTTACTTTCCCCATTAAGACCAGGAGATACTTTATGCTCATTTAAAATACTTCAGGATATGAGAGCAGTAAAGCAAGAACCAAGTTCAGACCCTTGCACTGGAGCAGGACCACCCAGGGTGCATGTCACACACTCCCGGGCCCTGGGTTCTAGCTCTAGTACCACTAAAAACAAACAGACTCTTAGCACTGAGCCGTTTCTCTGTACATAGGAACTGTGACCCTCATGCTGGGATCTGACCCAGGGCTGTGTGATAGGCAAACACTCCAGGCACATTCCACAGTCATAACCCAATTTTCTAATATCTGTCATGAACTAAAATGAAATTTTGTTCCCCAATATCTTTTTCAACTGAAAGTAGCTAACTTTTGTGTATGTTTCATAAGGTTTACTTTTAGTATCTGTCTAAATGCCAATGGGAAGACCAAACTATGTCCACCGGGTTTAGAGTGTTTCCAGTCCTTTCTTATAATGGGCATTACATCCCAGAAGGCAAAAACACTTCTACCATTTCTTTAGAGTACATTCCCAGAAAAAAGACTGCTGGTCATGGAGATGAACATGAGAGAAAGCTCTGGAGACAGACCTCATTTATTTCCGTTATAAACTTCCTTCCTTCCTTCCTTCCTTCCTTCCTTCCTTCCTTCCTTCCTTCCTTCCTTCCTTCCCTCTTTCCCTCTTTCTCTTTTTTCTTTCTCTCTCTCTCTCTCTCTCTCTCTCTCTCTCTCTCTCTCTCTCTCTCTCTCTCTCTCTCTCTCTGTCTCTCCCTCCTTCCTCCCTTCCTTCCTCCCTTCCTTCCTCCCTCCCTCCCTGCCTCTCTCTCTCTCTCTCTCTCTCTCTCTCTCTCTCTCTCTCTCTTTCTTTCTTTCTTTCTTTCTTTCTTGTTTTGAGACAAGGTTTCTCTGTATAGCCCTGGCTGTCCTGGACCTCACTTTGTAGACCAGGCTGGCCTCAAACTCAGAGATCTACCTGCCTCTGCCTCCCAAGTGCTGCGATTAAAGGTGTGCACCACCACTGCCTGGTGAACTCTTGTGTTTTTATTTAAACTCTATTCTCTCATGCCAATTAGACTTTTTCCTCTCACTGAATCGGCCGATTGCATTATGTTTTGTTTGTTTAGAAGGCACACCATGCTTATCCCCACAAGGCTGTGTGGTCACAAGAGCAAACAGCTCTGCATGTAAGTCACCAAATCATTCATGAACATATTACTGTACTTCTATATTGTATAAAGGTATACATTAAAGCTGTTTCAAGTTCCATGTACAAAGTAAAAGGTAATTTTTTTCTCAAGAAATAGTATCTGATAATATTTAGCAACAGAAACAAATTTAGTACAATTAAGAAGAATGAAGATTTACTTACTAGTTGTGACAAATAATTTCTTATAACCAAGTAAGTCCTTGCACTGGAGAAACCAAATTTCCCTTCATCGTAGACACCAACCGTCTCACATACCCTTCAAAATGGCAAAAATCAACTTTATGACTGACCAAGTAAACCCGTATCTTAATACGTACCCTTTAGAGACTTATTTTATGCATATGAATGTTTTACCTGCATGTATACTGTGCACAATGTGCATGCAATGCCCTTGGTGACCAGAAAAGGGCACTGGATACTCTGGAACTAGATTTCACTAAACCTCTGCTAGAGTACCAAGTGCTGTTAACACTGAGTGCTCCACTGAGTGTTCTCCAGCCCTGAACACATTCTTAAGGTGTAGTGGTAGCAACACTTAAAATTTAGAGTCTGTTTACTTTAGTAAAGTCTGTTTACTTCAGTAAGTCTGTTTACTTTAGTAAGCCTAATCTTGGTTTTCTGATGTGTTGTACAGTCTGCTCTCAAAGAATGTGAAAATCGTGGCAATCCTTTGCATTGTTCATTGTAATGGAATCCAGCTTTTATATACGTATTTACACTATTAATCAACATTGTTTTTCTATTTGTTTTTTCCATTTAAGAATAGAGATTAGTTTTTAAGATAGGGCCTAGTCTGGCATTAAACTCTCAATTCTTCTGCCTCTACCTTCAAGTGCTAGGATTATTTGCCATGAATCACTACACTTGTTTTCTGTCTTGTTGAGAATTAAACCCAGGGTTTTGTGCATACAAGGCAAACACTCTTATCAACTGAGCTATATTCCCAGTCATGTATCATGAAGATAAAAGAAAAAAAGCTAAGGGAAGGCCATACTTACAATGCTGTAAGAGTGGTAATTGGTCTGATCACAGTGTACTGCAGGACTCCCAGTTTGCATCAAAAGAGCAGCGTTCTGCAGAAGAAAGAGAACATAACATCTCAACTATTCAGTGGCATCAGAACATGGCAAAGCCTCCAAATTAAAATCACGCTGACAGCTGACACTAATTATATTGAATCCTGCCAATTTCGTCCTCCTAAATGATAGTAGGGTAAGAATGTGGTGGCAACATGGAAATCTGAAGACCATTTTGAAAATATTTAATAACTTTATCTCCTAAAGCCTCCCTTCAGCTCCACTATAGCGTAACCCAGAACAGAAGGAACAGAAGAAGGTGCTGGGACCTTGGTCTTTTCCTGTTTCCCACTCTTGCCATGATACACTGCAAACCAACAGGACCAAATGAACTGAGTCTGTGAGTCAAATAAAACTGATTATCTCAGGAACTTTGCTGATAGAATTGATAGTGATGGCTCTAACTAACACAGGAGAAAAACAGAGGCACAAATGAACTGTGAGCTTGTGCACATGCATGTGTATAAAGCATTGACATTTAGGATGCAGCTTCCTGGTGAATATGTTCACAGAAAGATTTCCTGGGACAAGGCAAACCACCCTGAGGGTGGGTGGCCATCCACAGGCTGGGGCCCTGGACTGAACACGAGGCAGTGAGCTGAGTTCCGGCTTTCCTCTCTGCTTCCTGACAGCAGATGCAGTATGACGTCATGCACCTGCCACGTGCCTTTCCCACCATAAGGGACTGCACCCTCAACTGTGTTCCTAAGTTGCTTTTGTCAGTGACTTTGTCTCAGCAGGGAGACAAGTACAAGACAATTAGCTGCGTGATCACGTGCACCATCATTTAGACTCCAATTCCCAACTGTAAAAAAGATGCTGATTAAACATTTTCTAAGGTTTTCTCCCTCATTACATTGATGAACTTTTCTATTGGGGTAAGCAATGTAAAAATAAAAACAAAAACAAACAAAAAACAAAAAAAAACCTCTCAACATGTACATTGTAAAAATGTATTTTATTATCTTTCAAACTGTATTACGTGCTACATAGTGTAAGGGCTCTGCCTACTGTCCCCACCCCTTGCAGAGAGCTGACTGATATTTAAGACCCACACAGAGGCCCATCAAAACCAAACACACTTACTCTCCCATCGCCAATGGTGGACACCAGCAGAGTGGAATGGGAGGCTGTTGCTGATCTTTTGCTTCCAGGTGTAACATTATATTCGGGATCCGAATTTTGTTAAATTATTGGTAAGGAAGGTCATAAAGTTATAAATGGTAAGCTTCATAGCAGTCTCTACAGGTATCGGCATATATTCCAACTTTGGGGAATTTTAAGGCCAACCACTATGGAAAAGCACAGATGTTAAAGAGAAATGCTACTGATTCAGAAAATGCTACTGAAGGCATTTTTTTTCTTTTTTCTTTTCTTTTTTTTTTTTTTCCCCTGATAGGGTCTATGTAACCTGGGGGTTCTGCAACTCACTATGTAGACCAGGCTGGCCTCCAACTTAAGAGTTCCACCTGAGTGATGGGATTAAAGGGATGCAACACCACATCTGGCTAAAGCCATTTTCTTTAGTTGTGTCTACTGTGGAAAGTGTTTTTTCCTTTTATTTTCTTTTTTGGAGTGGAGTGGGGTACAAATAAAAGACTTAGTAACTAAAAAGCATGATAGTGAACAATCAGCATCCTTATGAGAGTCTGCATCTATGGGTTCAGCCAACCCTGGAGCAGAAATATTTGTAACAGCCCCTGACCCCAGGTCTGCACTATGGCCTCGAACTCATGGAGGTCCTCTTACCTACCTATGGCACTGATATTTTATCAGGTGTCATCAACCATCTAGAGCTGACCATAAGGACAGGGGACACACTATGCTGATGCTAACCATTTTATATAAGGGAACTGAGCATCAGCACATTTTGATGCCTGGGGTGGAAAGTATTCTCTTGTGGCTACGTATGGATGAGGGTAATTACAATATTTCATTCTTTAAAAGATTAAGAGCCTAATCTTAAATTTAAGCAAGCGAGCAAGGAAAACAGTTACATATTAAAAATATTTGTTTTGAAATATCTGCATTTTTCATTATAATATCTTCCTTACCAACACTAAAATAAGTGAACTTGGCCAGTTGCAGTGGTGCATGGCTTTAATCCCAGCACTTGGGAAACAGAGGCAGGGGGCTCTCTGTGAGTTTGGGGCCCAACCTGCTCTACATAGTGAGTTCCAGGACAGCCAGAACTACATAGTGAGACCCTGTCTCAAAAATATAAAAACAAATAATAAGTAAAAACAGAAAGAAAGAAAAATCTGGGTTGTGGTGGTGCATACCTTTGATCCCAGCACTCAGGTGGCAGAGGCAGGAGGATCTCTGAGTTTGAGTCCAGCCTGGTCTCCAGGGTTAGTTCCAGGACAGCCAGGGCTACACAGAGAAACCCTGTCTCAAAAAAAAAAAAAAAAAAAAAAAAAAAAAAAAAAACAACTAAAACAAAAACAAAAACACAAAAAAAACATGAAAAATTTCACTATCAATCTCTTTTTAAAAGTCAATATTTTGTGTTTATTACTTTATTAAGCATTTTTTTTTTGGTTTTTTGAGACAGGCTTTCTCTGTATAGTTTTGGTGCCTGTTCTGGATCTTGCTCTGTAGACCAGGCTGGCCTCGAACTCACAGAGATCTGCCTGGCTCTGCCTCCCGAGTGCTGGGATTAAAGGCATGTGCCACTGCTGCCTGGCTATTAAGCATTCTTTAGTAAGCATAGTTAAGTGTCAGAAGAGAAGCAAGGTGGTGGTGGCGCTCGCCTTTGATCCCAGCACTCACTGGGGAGACAGAGGCACGTGGGTCTCTGAGTATGAGGCCAGCCTGGTCTACAGTATGAGTTCCAGGACAGCCAGGGCTACATGGAAAAACCCTGTTTCAGAAAACCAGAAAAAAAGGTGTCATAAAAGATTTTTTAAAAATATTTATTATTTTATGTGCATGAGTGTTTTGCCTACATGTATGCATATGTGCTATGTTCATGCCTAGTGCCTACAGAGATCAGAAATTGGGTTCCCTGGGACTGGAATTATAGTTGTGAGCTGCCATGTGGGTGCTGGGAATTGAACCTGGGTCCTCTAGAAGAGCAAAGTACTCTTTACCAATGAGCCATCTCTCCAGCCCAAGAATTCTTAATGCAATACAATGAAACATACTTACACTATCTAAACTGTATATTGGGACCATCCAAAGAATCCTACAGAAAGTAAAACATAAAAAACACTTAATATGTTTATGATTTAAGTCAGTCAATAGTAGTAATAGCAAATACATTAAGATTTGACCTCATAATAGGTTTTTGAAGTTCAGGTTGTGTGAAATGCACCAAGTGTTGCAGAATCCCCCAGAAGGATACTTGTACCGTCACCAGCATGAACATACCAGCAATAAACCATACTTTAGTGTGTATTCCAACCTTGAAAAACAAAAGAACACATTGGTTTAGATTCTGACATTAAAACTATAAAGATCAATATTTTTGTCTTAAATTTTCATTAGATTACTAATACTGCTTTGTATTTCCCAAATAATTAGTAGCAATTAAAAAAAGATTTACTTTTTAGTAAATTCTATGTATGTGTCTGTGTGAATATGTGCATGTGTAAGTGTGGGTACCTGCTGAGGTCAGAAGAGGGTGTTACAGAGTGTGGTAGCACACACCTTTAGTCCCAGTAACTTGGGAGGCAGAAGGTCTCTGTGAGCTCCAGGACAGCCTGACAAAAGAACCCTCCTCCTCCTCTTCCTAAAAAAAAAAAATTTTACATAATATTTTGCCCATTCCTAGTGTGTTATTTGCTTTCTGAATCTGATTCTTGTTTGCTGTTTATGAGCTATCTTGAGGAAATGCTCCAGTTAAGCCTCTAACCTTGAACACAAAAACAAAACCTTCCTTTAAACTTCTCAGTCCCCTCCACCTATTGTGCTATCATTTCTCAGGCTCCTTCGGAGTCAAAATCTTCAAAACTCATATATTCTCCGGATTCTAAGTTTCCACCACACATTCGTACTTCAACAATTCTGTTCTGGGTTTGGTCCTTCCAGCTTCAGTGATCACTAAGCTCCCACTGACCTTTCTACTTGTGAAGAGTGACAGGCAGGTTGGCAAGAGTGGACAGTATTCAGAATGTCCCCTTGAAACCCTCCTCCTGGGCATTCACTTCATTGGTTCCTTGTGAATTCCTGGGAAATGCTGGTGCCAGGTCTTTGCTGTTCCTTCTCTCTGTCCTTGATCTCAAGCATTCTTTAACTGCAGACACTGTCTAAAGTCTGACCATTAGTACCTAGGTGTGTTCCCCTTTCAGAGGTCGGAACTTAACCCCTAATGCAAACGGCCATATTTGGAGATAAAGCTGATGGAGACTTAGGTGAAATGAGGTCATAGTCTCATAGGGCTGGCGATCTCAAAATGAGATCGTTCAACCACCTGAGGATTCAGCAAGAGTATGGCCATCTGCAACCTGAGAGTACCCTCCCTAGACAGCAACCTTCTGGCCCCCATGATATCTGACTCCAAAATCATTTTCAAGACTGTGACAAAACAAATTCCTCTTGAAGGCACTCAGTTCATGGTATACACATGTGCTTCTGTGTGTGTGAGTGCAGGTGTGCATGTGTGGAGGTCAGAGGTCAGCTCTGGGAAGTCAGCTCTCCTTCCAACTTAGGAACCAGGGTCTCTTGTTTCTGCTGCTGTGCTGCACAGTGGAGGCTAGCTGGCTGGCAAGCTTCCAGGCAATTCTGTGTCCACCTCCCATCTTGCCATAGGTGCCATTCAGGTGGGTTACAGAGAGGGAACTCAGGTGGTCGGGTTTCCTGGTTATTGCTCCACCTGCTGAGCCATCTTCCACAGCCCAGTTTACGGCCTTTATTATGGCAGAGAGTAGATTAAACAAGACGTGTACCTGCAGTTGAAACTGTTCTGAGGTCCAGACTTGCATATCCAAGTGCATTATTTGACAGGCTCACCCGCACGTCCTCCATTAAACATCCCTGTCAGAACTTGAGGGACTCAACTTGGGGTGTTAGCAGTTTACACCGCAGATTAGAATTGGTCTTAAAGGTTCATGGCACTTTCAAACTACGCTTGAAGCTCACAGCTAAGAGAATACTAAGTGAATTAAGTACTCCAAGGAACACTAAATGAGGAAATTATATTTATATTATGATTGCTATACCTAAATTTAGGTGGACATATTTTAAATAACAAAAAACTGAACAAATGAGAAATACTTAATGTCATATCGTAAGAGTCTTAAATAACTATATGGACTATAATAAGAAAGCCAACAAAAGTTTAGTGAACAAAATAACCCTCCAGACACGTTTGGACACATTATTTAACTAAAATACTTTCCACACTCAAAAGCGGGGGGTCATGTGCATGGTATGTCATAACTTTTCTAAAATAATAAAGTACTTTCTGGTTATTATTAATAATTCTAAGTTCATTTTATACATATATTACGGATATGTTAGTTATTCTGCTTGTAATACTTTAGTAATGTCACAACATGATGTCATGTTGTGACATCAACAAGTAACAAAAGGCGGCCGGAGAGATGAGTCAGGTAAGGGGCTTGCCTCCAACACTGCACTGATCTCTTGAGCTCAGTCCTCACTCAGCACTCATGATGGAAGGAAAGAACAACTCCCCCAACTGGTCCGTCCTCTGACCTCCACAAGTGGGCCATCCCACGAATACACCAACAACAAATACATAAAAAAAAAAAAAACAAATACACGAGGAACTTTTGTAAAACTTTTGCTTTGACTGAGGAGTAACTTCAAGTCGCCAGCATAACTCAGTTGGTAGAATGCTTGCTTGCCTCAAATGAAGAAAGCCCTGGGTTCCATCCCCAGCGTTGAATAAACAGAAGCACTGAGAATGTGGATGTTGGAGGACCATCCGAGGCTACAAAGCAAGTCCCAAAACAGCCGGTCTACATGAGACTTTATCTCATTAAAGAAAGAAACAAACAAAAGACGGAACTTCAAACGTAAAAACAATTAGCAAAGTCCAACTAACGGGAATCCTTTCATTCCAGGAAGCAGGCTAAAAGCTTATAAAATCCAGAACGTAGCTTTCAAGGTAGTTTATCTGATCTGGTCAAGCCCAATATCTGCACAGCAGATATGATTTCAAGAATAGTTTTCTGGGAACTGATGGGTACTGGCGAAGCATTCTAAGCAGCAACATTAACTATTTTTCTCCACCCGGTTCCACCTCCACTTGTAGCGGCAAAGTGAGATCAGACGGGTCTGTTTAATGTTCAGAGATGAAATGTTTTTCTGACCCCCAAGCATTAAAGGCTGACAAAGGGACTCTGTCAAACAGACTAAGAAAGGGTAGAGGTGCTGGACTCTCTTACCTTTTCTGCTGTATGCAATTTCCAAATACACAACGTAACAAATATTAAAATTATAACTATATAAATAAGTGTGACCAGGGGTCGGATCCATCGCCTCCAGTTTTTCCTATTGCACGCACAGGCCATTTTCATCAGTGAAAAAGCACTGAACAGCCAAGAAAATGAACCAAATCAAGATTTTGGCACTTTCACTTCTTTAGCTGTTTTCTGTGAAGTCAGACCTCAGACCTTTATGATTGGGCAGCTACGGAGGAGGGCGTGACTGTAACCAAGGTTACCGAAGGGCGTGGTGGGAGGGATGCAGGGGAGGGTAGTGGAGGACTGTTGGCTTCGCTAACTTGGCTGGTCTTAGTGGATCCTGAGGAGGATTCCGGAAGCTGTAGGGACTGGGGACGTTTCAGAAACACGTGCTGTATTACTCAGACTTTGTTCCATCTAAAGGAAAGCCTTAGTGTGGGACAGAACGGAACTTGACACAGGCTTGTTTTCTGAGAAGGCTCCCTGGTTGTCTTTAGCGATGGAATTAGAAACTGGCTGGAAAAACACAGAATAGGAAACCTTTGCTTAGATTTCAGTCAGTTGCTAGAGTTTAGAGCCCTAAGGAGGGATTTCTCAGCACAATTTCTGAACCCAGTATAAGAATCATTCTAAAAAATAGCTTATTTGGAAGTAACTGCCAATATGAAATGTTCACATTTGGAACGTGTGTTAAAAAGTCCTACTCATTTAGAATTCAAAAAGTTGGAATTCTGACACCACATTCTGTGCACTCAAAGCTTTTAGCTGTATAGGTTTGCAGAGCAAACAAATGGCAAATGGGATCGTACGGTCTCTCTAAATCAAGGGAGCAAGCAAACATCTGTGTCTCAATTAGACATGTGAATATATATGGCCTATATCGTCATCAACACTATCCTACATTCTTTACCTACAAGTGTTAGTTTTATGTGGTGCTGTATTATTCATTAAGCGGCACTGTTTGCTGTGAGAGAAAAGCCAGGAGGTATGACAAAACCCACTGTAGGAGTTTATTAGAAGGAACAGAGGGGAATGTGCTTTAGGCCTATGGAAGGTTATGCATGGAGAGAGAGGAAGAAGGAGAAGAGGAGGGGAGGAGTCTGTGACCTGCTTTTTATAGATGCCCCCGCACATGAACATTTGGCCTTAGGAGCTCTGCCATGCGTGCACATAGACTGCGTGATCACACTGTGTAAATTACACCACCATGCAGCTCAGGGATTATATAGGACATAAGGGATGACTAAGCCTCTTGCTTGGTTACTGAACACGTGTGGTCATGTAGCAACAATATGAGTTGATCTGCACAAAAGTACTGAGAGACAGGCAGTTTTCTGTTTCACAGATGAGAAGTTTCAAGTGATTGATTTGCCCAAACATTAGCTGTTTTCTCTGACCTTGGAGTCTGCTTGATGTTTAAATATTTGGTTTGTCATCATCTGCAACCAGGGAAATTCTGCCTTTTGGCCACGTGGGCAAAATGCTGTGGTCCCGAGTCTCCCAGAGATACAGATGGAATAGTGTATTCTTGTCACACGGTGACCCAGAGCCTGGAGACTGACTTCCACAGTCTTTTTCCCTATTCCTCCATGATCTCTATTTTGCAACTTTTCCTTAAAGGGGCACTACAACTTTTGTGTGGTCGAAACTAAAACAGCTGGTTAGGAGGAATTCCTAATCTTTAGTGAATACCTTGTGTATTGTTAAAGTTCAGAAAATAAGAGAAACTCTTGCTCTGTAACCAAATGTCATTACTATTTACTTCTTGGAAATGACAGTCTAGCAGGGGCTGTTTCTGTATGTTCAGCCACACACACTCATTGCTGCCTGCAGTCATCTTCCCCGTTCTTTCTCATGGAAGACCATTTTTAACGTAATTTCTGAAAGCTGTCTCAAATGCTCTAGCACCATCCTTCATGTTTTGTTACCGCCATTAAATGTTTGTCTGTTTTTCTTAGACTGTGAGTTTCTCAGAAAAAGCTAAAATTCTTGAATTATTAAGAGCCATTATTAAAAACCAAGGCAATGAAGAGACAAAGGTGTCAGATGCAGACGTGACTCTGCATGTGTTTTTGAGCTGGAATTCATTTTTGATGAAACATCTAGACAGCAACAGAGAAATCAGAAATAGTGAGTTTTTCATTTAAATATGTTCACTCATAAAGGCTCTGCTTTATTTTGAAGATGTCCTTCCTTCCTTCCTTCCTTCCTTCCTTCCTTCCTTCCTTCCTTCCTTCCTCTCTTCCTTCCTTCCTTTTCTTTATTTTTCCCTTTCATTCTTGACAGTCTCTCTGTGTAGTCCAGACTGTCCTGGAACTCACAGACACCCACCTGTTTCTGCTTCCTCAGGGCTAGGATTAAAAGTGTGTGCCACCACAGCTGATAGTCACTGATTTTAAAGCAAGATCTGCTGACTTTACAGGGCTCTGTGATGAATTCAGAGAGAGAGAACAAGGGCCTGTAAAGCCAGGGCTGAGAATAAAGGCCTCAGCTGTGTCACTTGGTACATAGAGGCTGGAGGCCCTGGTCCCTTGCTTTTGTTCTACTCTGGTTTCCCATGAAATCTTCTAATTCTCACCTGAGTAGCTGCATCTTTGCCCTTGCCTAGCATGTTTCTAATGTAGAAGTTCTGATCCCCCCATATCCTCAGCAAAGAAATATTATATATATATATATTATATATATATATGTAAAATTACATATATATATAATATAATATTATACTAGAGAGAGAGAGAAATAGACACACACACACACAGGAGTTCAAACCCCATCTGAATCTGGAATTCCCCTACCCCCACAATCCTTTACTCTTTAAAAACCCTGCCATAACTGAGCTCAGGGCTCTCCCTGATCCAACTGCTGTGTCAGAACAGACAGAGAGCCCAAGCTCAAGCTTGCAATAAAGGCTCTTTGCTTTTGTATATGAACTCAGACTCCTGGTGGTCTCTGAGGGGCTCATGATGTGGGCAGAACACTTGCTATTGATCTGTCTCCTCCAACTTTAAAGCCAGCAACAGGAGATACTTATTCCTCCATCTTACACTTTTGTTTTTATTTTTGAGACAGGTTCTCATTATGTGGGTCCTAGATATACTGGAACTCACCACATAGACCAGACTGCCCTTGAGCTCATGGAGATCTGCCTGCCTCCGCCTCCCGAGTGCTGAGATTAAAAGTGTGTGCCACCACGTCTGGCATTTTATTTATTTATTTGTTTGTTTTATTTGTATGTATTATGTCCATGTACCACAGTGCATTGGTGGAAGCCAGAGGACAACTTGGGGGGGGATTGGGTCTCTCCTTCTGTTATGTGGGTCCCAAGGATCAGACTGAAGCTTGGTGGCAAGTGTCTTTATCCTGGGAACCATGTCCTGGCTTCATATCTTGAGGTTCCTAATCAACCTGCAAAATCCTTTTTGTCCTGAAAGATAACATAGTCACATGTGCAGAAATCTTTGGAGATTCATTGTTCAGTCTAACACACCTAGTGACATTCAAAATGATGTCACTTGGAAACAGTCTTCAACTTCCACCCCTCTGTCAGCACTCAGCTGTATATGTAATGCATCATTATCCAGGCTTTGTGCCTTGTGCATTCACTGGGAAGTGTCTGGGGCTGGAGAGATGGCTCAGCCATTAAAGGCTAGGCTCACAGCCAAGAAGAGAAGTGTCTAAAGACAACTCTTTTATAGCATACAGGATAAGAGGAGGGACACAGTTAAAGGGAAGGGGATGAGTAGAGTTTTCTTTCTTCTCCCTAGATGGAAGAATATAGCAACTCATGTGGTACAGAGAAAGAATGGTAACATCTCATTGGCTATGAAGTACAATCAATGGCTGGCCCAATGAGTATCCACCTTTCATAAGAGAAGGAATAGCTTGAGATCTGCCTTGTAGTAGCTAAGAACTAAGCACATGTACAGACAGGTGAAGGCCAGATATACTGCTGAGGAGCCCTGCACACATACACATGTGCACACACTTCAGACACACATGTATGTATACACATGTGTGTATACATAAATGTACCTGCAGCTAACCAGTAGTATATCAGTCTGATTTCCTGCTTGTGGAGAGAGGGTTATTATGAAAGGAATAACCATGTCCTGTGGCCTTTAAAACTCATTCCAGAGGGCTAGAGAGATGGCTCAGAGGTTAAGAGCACTGGGTGCTCTTCCAGAGGTCCTGAATTCAATCCCAGAACCCTCATGATGGCTTACAACCATCTATAATGAGATATGATGCCCTCTACTGGTGTGCAGGCATACATGCAGGCCGATTACTGTGTACATAATAAATAAATCTTAAAAAAAAAAAAAACAGGGTTGGGGATTTAGCTCAGTGGTAGAGCCCTTGCCTAGCAAGCTCAAGGCCCTGGGTTCGGTCTTCAGCTCCGAGGTGGGGGGAACCCTCCTTCCACATGACATATTATGCTAGTAAATCATAAGCAACATAACCCATAAGAGGCTGTGGGGAAGGGCTCCTTCCCTCTGTTTGGTGGTGGCTATGAGGTAAGCCAACATGGGTACAAACAAGAAAATCCAGGAACTATGGAGAAGGAAGCAGTCTGATGAGATGTGCTTTCTTCTTAGAGTCCTCTGCTGATGCCTCTCTGTACTCTTCAGGGCTCTCACTCCACCCAGGCAGATAAAGTGTGAGACTGGAAAAGATGGCCACACCAAGACAAGTCCCATAAGGAAGTGCACCATGTGACTGTAAACTGCTAATCCTAAAGGTGGGCATACAGCAAGCCTGAGTGGCTGGAATTCTCGCTGGGTTGAAGATTCCTGGTAGAGACTCAGAGCTTCTCCTCATTGATAGAGACCATAAAGGTAGAACTCTTGATCCCAATTGCACCAGCAGCCTAGACCACCAGCACAGGAAGATGCACGGGTTTGACATCGGCCAGCCCAAAGGCCACAAAACCCACCATGCATCCTTGCTGAGAGTAGCTTGGGGAAGGAGTAGAATGCCCACTTTCACTGTTACTGCTAATATAAGCAGTGCCTATGAATCACACCTTGAGCAGTTTAGTTTGGACAGCAAACAGGTAGGGTAGTAATGTCTGTATCTGCTTGGAACATCCTGTTTGGCCAGTAAAAGACTGACGGGCCTGGCAGATGACTCAATGGCTAAGAGTGAATGCTGGAGAGATGGCTCAGTGGTTAAAAGCACTGACCGTTCTTCCAGAGGTCCCAGGTTCAATTCCCAGCACCCACATGGCAGCTCACACAACTGTCTGTAGCTCCAGTTCCAGGGGACCCGACACCCTCACACAGACATACATGCAGACAAGACACCAGTGCACATAAATTTAAAAAAAAAAAGAGTGCATACTTTTGCAGAGGATGAATTTCAGCTTTCAGCACTGATGTCAGGTAGCTCACAACTGCCTGTAATTCCAGCTATGGAGAATCCAACTCTCACTTCTGGACTCTGTGAGCAACTGCCCTCGTTTGCACACACAAACAAAATTAGAATAATAATAATAAAATTAAAAAGGATAGGAAATAAATCCTATGAAAGTTCAGAGCCCTACCTCTTTGATGTTTCAAGGAGTCCAGGGGCCTGAGGCACAGTCAGAAATCCTTTCTTTTCTTTTTTTTTTTTTTTTTTTAAGATTTTTTTTTTTTATTTATTATGTACACAGAGGAGGGCGCCAGATCTCATTACAGATGGCTGTGAGCCACCATGTGGTTGCTAGGAATTGAACTCAGGACCTCTGGAAGAGCAGTTGGTGCTCTTAACCTCTGAGCCATCTCTCTAGCCCTGGAAATCCTTTCTATGGAGAGCAGGTAGTAGCATCTCCCACAATACTCCACAGAGAAATACAGCATGTGACAAGCCTCCTTGGGTTCTGATGAGAACATAGACCACATTTGGGCACATTTCACCAAGCTATGACAACCCATAATATTCCTGCTTGAAGTGAACCCCTGGATGAGGACAAACCGCGTGTCTGGGCCAGCCCGTCCAACATCACTGGATGTGCATAAGCAGCAAAGGTGTCGCTTGGAGACCGCCAAACTGCAGAGAAAGCACTGTTGGCTGTGGAAGAAGCCCACACTGTCGCTATTCCTCATTTGAAAAGCTGCTCTTAGCTCACTGCTGGGTCCTGATAGAAGTGAAACGTCACACCTGGGGACAGTAAGTGACCAGGCAGCCTGAACCACCAAAACCCAGCTATTGTCACTAAACGGTAAAACTGGGCACACTCACCAACATTCCATTATAAAACAAGCAGCAATTAGACAATCCCGGCAGGACCAGGAAGCATTCTTTTTTATTTTAATATGGAACGCTTCATGAACTTGTGTGTTATCCTTGTGCAGGGGCCATGCTAATTTTCTCTGTATCATTCCAGTTGTAGTATATGTGTTGCTAAAGCGTACACCAGAACGTGCTCTTAAAAACACAAGCAAGAAGAGTTAGTGAAAACAAGCTCTTAATCAAGAGCTTGGAACAGGGACACCTTTAATCCCAACACCTGAGGAAGGAGCCGGCTTTGTGGGACGAGACCAGAACGAGACCAGAACAGATCTGAACACTGTCTGAGGCCAACCCAGGGCCCAGCTGCTGATCCTGCAAAACCCAACAACTTGGAGGTGTTGGTGAGACTACCCTGCTCAGCTGAAATCCATCTGGGAGAGGATTCAGAATCCTACAGTTTGAAGTCTGAGGAAACAAGATCAGCTGGGGAGTTGATGAATGAGCACACAAAAGAAGGCCCCGCCCAGCCACCCAACCAGATCACCGGAATCGTATGTATGCACTTCACCAACTGAGAACAGGTAAGCTCCCATCTCCAGACCTACAGATCAGGTCTCTAGCCCCTAGGCCCTACCCATCGGAGTCCCAGCGACCAGACAGTTACCTTTCCCTGCTCTCCCACCAACTCCCCCCCCTCAAAAAAAAAAAGTAACACCTCCAAACCTAACAACCACTGAAACCATAAGAACACCCTACACCAACTGGGAACAAGTGCTCCCAGAAACAGAACCCACTAACACTGCTAAGCTGCTCCTGAAGAAACAGCCCAACAGCACCAATTTAACCAAGAACTCCTAGTGAACCAAGACTAACAATTAGAACAAGAGAGGCACCTTCAGACACAGACACTGCCTGAGAGATGAGTAGACACCAGTGCAAAACTACAGGCAACAACATAAAGACCTATATGACACCATCAGAACCTAGTGATTCTACACCTGCAAGACCTGAACATACCAAGGCAGAAGAAACAGAAGAAATCTCTCCTAAAAATGACTTTAAGATGATAGAGGCCCTTAAAGAAGAAATAAAAAATTCCCTTAAAGAGGAAATGAAAAACTCCCTTAAAGAGGAAATGAAAAACTCCCTTAAAGAGGAAATAAAAATTCCCTTAAAGAAATGGAAGAAAAAACAAACAAAAAATTGGAAGAAATCAAAGAGAGCCAAGAAAAAGTAATTAAACAGATGAAGGAAACAATCCAAGATTTGAAAAATGAAATTGAGACAATAAAGAAAACACAAACTGAGGGAATGCTGGAAATAGAAATCCTGACTAAATGAACAGGAACTACAGAAACAAGCATAACCAACTGAATGCAAGAGATGGAACAGAGAATCTCTGACACTGAAGACACAATAGAGAAAACAGATGTGTCAGTCAAAGAAAACACTAAAACCAAAAAAGTCGTAACACAAAACGTCCAAGAAATTTGGGACACCATGAAAAGACCAAACCTAAGAATAATAGGGATAGAAGAAGTAGAAGAATACCAACTCAAAGGCACAGAAAATATATTCAACAAAATCATAGAAGAAAATTTTCCTAACCTAAAGAAAGAAATACCTATGAAGATACAAGAAGCTTACAGAACACCAAATAGGTTAGATGCAAAAAAAATTCCCCTCACCACATAATAATCAAAACACTAAACATACAGAACAAAGAAAAAATATTAAGAGCAGCAAAGGAAAAAGACCAAGTAACATATAAAGGCAAACCCATCAGAATAACACCAGACTTCTCAATAGAGACTATGAAAGCTAGAAGGTCCTGGACAAGTGTTATGCAGACAGTAAGAGACCACGCATGCCAACCCAGACTATTATACCCAGCAAAACTCTCAATCACCATAGACGGAGTAAACAAAATATTCCATGATAAAACCAGATTTAATAAATACCTGTCCACAAATCCAGCCCTACAGAAAGCAATAGAAGGATAAATCCAACCGAAAGAAGCTAAACACTCCCATAAAAACTCAGGCAATAGATAATCCCACACCAACAAACACCAAAGAAGGACAACACAACATGACCACAAAAAAACAAACAAACCAGGAATTAACAATCACTGGTCATTAATATCCATCAATATCAATGGTCTCAACTCACCTATAAAAAGACACAGACTAGCAGAATGGGTAAGAAAACAGGATCCATCCATCTGCTGCATACAAGAAACACACCTTAACTTCAAAGACAGACACTACCTCAGAGTAAAGGGCTGGGAAAAGGCTTTCCAAGCAAATGGACCTAAGAAACAAGCTGGTATAGCTATCCTAATATCTAATAAAATAGACTTCAAACTAAAATCAATCAAAAGAATTCAGGAAGGACATTACATATTTATCACAGGGCAAATCTGCCAAGATGAAGTCTCAATTCTGAACATTTATGCCCCAAATACAAGGCACCCACATTTATAAAAGAAACATTACTAAAGCTTAAAATGCACATCAAACCCCACACATTAGTAGTGGGAGATTTCAACACACCACTCTCATCAAAAGACAGATCTACCAGACTGAAATTTAACAAAGAAATAAAAGACCTATGATGCAAATGGACTTAATAGATATCTACAGAACATTTCATCCTAACACAAAAGATGAACCTTCTTTTCAGCACCCCAGAGAACCTTCTCAAAAATTGACCACATGCTTGGTCACAAAACAAATCTCAACAGATACAAAAAACATTGGAATAACCTCCTGTATCTTATAGGACCACCATGCCTTAAAGTTAGACTTCAACAACAAAAATTATAGAAAGCCTACAATCTCATGGAAACTGAATAATGCCCACCTGAAACATCAATGGGTCAAGGAAGAAATAAAGAAAGAAATTAAAGATTTCCTAGAATTCAATGAAAATGAAAGTACAACATACCCAAACTTATGGGACACTATGAAAGCAGTGCTAAGAGGAAAATACATGGCTCTAAATGCACATATAAAGAAGATGGAGAAATCTCGTACGAATGGATTAACAGCACACCTGAATGCTCTAGAACAAAAAGAAACAAACTCACCCAGGAGGAATAGACACCAGGAAATAATAAAACTGAGGGCTGAAATCAATAAAATAGAAACCAAGAGAACAATACAAAAATAATCAATGAAACAAAGAGTTGGTTTTTTGAAAAAATCAACAAGATAGACAAACCCCTACCCAAATTAAACAAAAGGCAAAGAGAGAGAGAGAGCATCCAAATTAACAAAATCAGAAAAGAAAAGGGAGACATAACAACAGACAGCAAGGAAATCCAGAGAATCATACTTCAAAAACCTGTGCTCTACAAAAATGGAAAATCTAAAAGAAATGGATAATTTTCTGGACAGATACTACATCCCAAAATTAAATCAAGACCAGATAAACCATTTAAATAGAACAATAACCTTTAAAGAAATAGAAACAGTCATCAAAAGTCTCCCAACCAAAAAAAAAAAGCCCAGGACCAGATGGTTTCAGTGAAGAATTCTATCAGACTTTCAAAGAAGAACTAATAACAATACTCTTCAAATTGTTCCACACAGCCGGGTGGTGGTGGTGCACACCTGCAATCCTAGCACTCAGGAGGCAGAGGCAGGCAGATTTCTGTGAGTTCGAGGCCAGCCTGGTCTACAGAGCTAGTCCAGGACAGGCTCCAAAGCTACAGAGAAACCCTGTCTCGAAAAACCAAAAAAAATTGTTCGACACAATAGAAACAGAAGGAACACTACCAAACTCTTTTTATGAGGCTACAATTACCCTGATACCCAAACTACACAAAGATGCAACAAAGAAAGAGAATTACAGACCAATCTCCCTCATGAACATTGATGCAAAAATACTCAACAAAATATTGGCAAACAGAATACATCAAAAAAAAATTATCCATCATGACCAAGTAAGTTTCATCCCAGGGATGAAAGGATGGTTCAACATACGAAAATCTATCAATATAATACATCATATAAACAAATTGAAAGAAAAAACCCACATGATCATTTCATTAGATGCTGAAAAAGCCTTTGACAAAATCCAACACCCCTTCATGATAAAGGTCTTAGAGAGATCAGGAATACAAGCAACATTCCTAAACATAATAAAGGCAATTTACAGCAAGCCAACAGCCAATATCAAATTAAACGGAGAGAAACTCAAAGCGATACCACTAAAATCAGGAACAAGACAAGGCTCTCCACTCTCCCCATATTTATTCAATATAGTACTAGAAGTTCTAGCTAGAGCAATAAGACAACAAAAGGAGATCAAGGGGATACAAATTGGAAAGGAAGAAGTCAAACTTTCACTATTTGTAGATGATGTGATAGTACACATTAGTGACCCCAAAAATTCTACCAGGGAACTCCTACAGCTGATAAACTCCTTCAGTAATGTGGCAGGATACAAGATCAACTCAAAAAAATCAATAGCCCTCCTATACACAAATGATAAAAGGGCTGAGAAAGAAGTCAGAGAAACATCACCCTTTACAATAGCCACAAAAAATATAAAATACTTTGGGATAACACTAACTAAACAAGTGAAGGACCTTTTTGATAAGAACTTTAAATCTCTAAAGAAAGAAATTGAAGAAGATATCAGAAAATGGAAGGATCTCCCATGCTCATGGATAGGTAGGATTAACATAGTAAAAATGACAATCTTATCAAAAACAATCTACAGATTCAATGCAATCCCCATCAAAATCCTAACACAATTCTTCACAAACTTGGAAAGAAAAATACTCAACTTCATATGGAAAAACAAAAGACCCAGGATAGCTAAAAGAATCCTGTATGATAAAGCAACCTCTGGAGGAATCACCATCCCTGACTCAAGCTCTACTATAGAGCTATAGTAATAAAAACAGCTTGGTACTGGCATAAAAACTGACATACAGACCAATGGAATCCAATTGAAGACCCTGACATTAATCCACGCACATACAAACACCTGATTTTTGACAGAGAAGCCAAAACTATACAATGGAAAAAAGAAAGTATCTTCAACAAATGGTGCTGGCATAACTGGATGTCAATATGTAAAAGATTACAAATAGATCCATAACTGTCACCATGCACAAAACTCAAGTACCATTTGCTTTTGGGATACCATCTTCCAAGGAGTCCAATTTGCAGTAAGGCTCGTTAAGGAAGGGAATGGTTCAGTTGCCTTTAGCCTACTGACTATGGGTGGGTTAGGACTTCTGTTGGTCTTTTCTGTGTTGAACACACAGATTGCAAGCCCAGTGCCACTTTGAGATCTTTGGCAGCAGTTAACTCTGCAGCTCACCCACGATTGAGCCTGTATGATAATGAGTATTCAGAGATGGGTAATACCGGAGGGGGGGGGCGCTCACCAACCTAAGACAGAGCACCTGTATAGCCTGGGCAGGCATCTCCATGATGGGTAAGGTGACCTGCTGACATCCCACGCAACCTAAGTCAGAAGCTCATTTATTAGTAAAGGGGAGGACCTGTAGGACCCTGGCCCCCCGTTTTGGGTAACTTGCCTTGCTTGCTGACCTTGACCTTGATATCCTCCCTATGGTAATTCCCTGCTGGGTTCCACCCTCCTGAATGCTTAAGGGAAGTTCCTTGTCTGCATAATGGGCGTTAACACCTTAGATGCAAGATTGTAAAACATAGGTATCGAGCTTCTGCCCTCCGGGGTTCTCCCATGGTGCTGTAAGCCTGTATTTAAGACCTCCTCCCTCCTTCAATAAATGGCATTGGGCATTAAAAAAGAAAGAAAGAAAGAAAGAAAGCCGAGCAAGCCATAGGAACAAGACAAAAAAATCAAACAAACAAACAAACAAATGTAGCATGAATCTTAGAGAGTCTTATTAATAAAATCAAACCCGAGGCCAGTTATTGGGGTCAATGCTGGTAGATCAGAGAAACAGAACAAGCCACAGCTATCTCACCTTGCCAATTCCTCAGCTGGTCCTGTTTCCTCAGACTGGAAGCCTGAGTCTTCATCCAGAATGAATCTCAGCTGAACTGTGTTGCTCCAAAGCCTGAAAGTTTAACCAGCCAAATACTTCTAGTTCCTGGTCCTCACGCCTTATATATCTTTCTGCCTTCTACCACCACTCCCTGGGATTAAAGGCTCATTCCCTGGGATTACAGGTGTGAGTCACCATGCCTGGCTCTTTCCAATGTGGCCTTGAACTCACAGAGATCCCAGATGGATTTCTGCCTCTGGAATGCTAGGATAAAAGGTGTGTGCTACCACTGCCTAACTTCTATGTTTAATATTGTGGCTGCTTTGTCTCTGACCCCAGATAAGTTTATTAGCATGCACAATATTTGGGGGAATACAATACCACAAACAAACAAACAAACAAAAAACCCTGATGGATCCTCCCAGCATTCTCTTCCTGGACTCCAGGAAGCCATGCTAACAGAACAGGTGGTTCCACACTGAAAGTAGCCAAGCCCTGACATTTCCTTCACATAATATACAGGAAAGAATTTTTATTTTATTTTTTATATGTGTGGGTGCGTTGTCTGCAGGAATGTATGTGCCTGCTGCCCATGGAGGACAGAAGAGGGCATCAGATTCCCTGAAACTGGAGTTAGGAATGGATGTGAGCTGCCATGTGGTTACTGGGAGCAAACCCAGGTCCTCTGGAAAAACAGTCAGTGTTAACTACCATCTCCCCAGCCCTGGAGGAAAGAACTTAAAAACCAGGAAGAGAGGGGCACGGGAGTGGATTTTTCATGTGTTGCTAACCTAGGCGTCAAGTTCTGCCTTTATTTCTCCAAATGGGGCCCGAGAAAAGCATTGGTAAAAGAAGTGCTGTGGCCTTCACACTGCTTTAGAGGCCATTTCCTGTGATTGTGGCTGCTACTGGAGAGCAGTGTAATGAGTTTAGGCTCTCTAATCAATGAAGGCGGGAGGACAGAGACAGAAAAAACCAACGAGCGACACTTCATGGCCCAGAGTATCTCCAGGGAAAGTGGTTACAGTTGTAAAAGGCAGCAGGCCTGGTACAAAATGACCCAACTTCAGGATGGAAACTAATCAAAGGATGCCATTGGCTGGCAAGGGCTGTGAAGGGCATGAGATATGATTCTGTGTGTGTTGTGCCCAGATGGCAACCCCTAGAGAGACCACCAAGGACGAGCAGGCCGGAATGCAAAAGCAAGGTTTAATTTCGGGATATCCAAATGCAATACAAGCCTAGGCAGGGACTTTGTCCAACAGATCCAATGCAGTGGAGGCTGGAGGAAGTGCCCACCTATCTGAAAGCCCAGTTTTTAAAGGGAAAAACCACAAGGTTACATCATTTAGGGGTGCTAGTACGGGTCCAATTCTGATTGGCTTGTGTCTAGGAATTCCAGAAATCACAATTCAATTTTCCTTCTAAGGAGGTAGTTGCCCGCCACCATTTCTCATTGGCTGCCCCCAGATGGGGGCATCTGGTGATTACACAGTCACTCTGGAAACTAGGATTGGGACATTCTATGGTCAAGTAGTTGCCTAGGGGGCCAGGGAGAGGACATTCCATAGTCCAGCAACCATTACCTCCTGACTATCTTGTGACTCTGTACTTTTACACTTCCTGGTTTCTGGAATCTGAACTGACTGGTTTCAGTAACTTCTGGTCTGTTCCAGGGGCAAGCACACATCCTGACATACATCCAGCCTGTGAGCCTCCCGCCCACATGTGATCAAGCATATCCAGTGCAGATGGGTCAGATAAACTTGTTTAGGGGAGTGAAAACATGTGACTTGTTATCGCCCATAAACAATAGCCTCCAGCCTTTCAGGAACTATCTGTCCTTGACTAGGGGCTTGCATATCAGAGGCATTTTTGTTTCATGGATCTCTTAGGCATGGTAATTGTTACTGCACATGCACAGTTCAGGAGTTAAGCAAAGGGTCTTGCGTCTTACATCATCAGTGTACGCTGGTGACTACGTGCTTGCGGAGTGGTCACGCAGTGATCACGGAGTCAGCGCATGCGTGGTGTAGCTCTGTAGGCCCACTGTAGGTCCACTTGTGCCTTAAAGAGCCGTGACTCAGACCCCACCCTCTCTCTTTCTATTCTGTCTCTTCCCCCCACCATCTTTCCCTCTCTCTGCACGTGCTCCTTTCCCAGGCTTCCTCCTAATAAAGCTCTGCTACTAAATAGTCGTGGCCATTGCAACTAGGGGTTCACTGTCAGGTTGGGGCCACTCTTGTTATTTATTACTCACTATGGCCAAGGATTATTTTTTCAAAATATCTGAAGTAATTCTTCTCACATTTGCCTTAAGAATGTTCTCCTTTTCTCACGCTTACTGAACAGGCCCATAGTTTGCTACAGCGTGTAGGACCTTTGCAGCATCCAGCTATTCTCAACCAAACATCATTATGTTCTAGAGAATCCACTTCTCTCTATCTAGAATGACAAGTGACGGGATGAGGAAGCCTGAAAGTAGAGAGCCAAAGAGCGCCCCTTCCAAAGGCTCCTGGAAACATTCCCATCATCCTTCATGTCTGTAGACATAAACAGTGAAATGACTGTGGAGGAGAACTCACAGTAAAGCTCAGAGGGGGCAATGAGGGCTACCCTAGGAGTGTTAAAGAGGGTGCAGACGGAGCCCCAGGCACAGCTTTGGGTTGGTGATCAACAGGATAAATGGACACTTACCTCCTTCTGGTCTCGGGAGGATCGCTCTATTCAAAGTATGGAACAGCTGGTAAACGAAAGAGGGAGAAAACAGCACTTTCAGCAAATCAGTAAGAGTCAGTCAAGTAAGAACATGCAAACTCTCCATGTTATAAACAATATTAGATAATGTAGCACAGGGAATCTACATTTAGTCTTGCCCCTGCTTTACAGAACAGAGTTCCCACACACCTGGAACTTCCTAATAGAAATGTTTTGCTATTCAAGAGCCCTTTGGGACAGCTCTGAATTTATGCTCAACAAGCAGCTTAGCAAACAAAACCTATGTAGCATAAAGATGAAAAGAATTAGCACTGGCCTCATCCCCTGACCACCTGAGGAATGAGTTTCAACTCCGTAAGATCAACCAACAGGCTTTGATGAGCTTCCCCCAGAGGGCATCAAACACTGGGGTGGCGGCACTCCCACAGGCCCATGGGAGCTCTTCAACACTGACCCTCACTACACCCAGCCCTACGCCCTGCTTCAGCGCGCCTGCTCCATAAGACACCGCCAAGTGTACCTTCACTCCAAGCACTGTGAGCCCATTACTACACCCAAGGAAGGGGGGTGCGGCAATCCCCAATTCACACCACACTGCTACAAAGACCAGGACTTGTCACTGGCAGAACTGAAGCAGGGGCAGTTACCTAGATGCAAATGCCCAGCTTGTAAGATCTGCCACCAACACTCCAGACAACAGTGTCAGAGTTGAAATGAACTGTTAGGACGATCCAGCTGGTGTCAAAACTAGTCAGTGTGGGAAAACCCCCGTGTGGAGTCTGCAGGAGAAGGCAGGAGAGATGCGCTGTCCGTGGTTAATGATATGCTATTATATGTAAAAGTAAGTAAGGCAAACAGGACTTCTCTGGTCTACTTTTCTCTTACAGAGGCATGCCAAACTGGCAAAATGAGATGAAAGAGTGTGCAGTCTTTAAGGAACTTGTTACAAGTCTGTGTATACGGAATGCTCCACCTTACAGACAGGCTGACAAACTGCTGCAATCCAACCAATAATGTCTAGCTCCCTGTCCCCTGACTGTTCCTGATATTCATGACAGTAGGAGATGATCCTTGCCCATAGTTTGAGCCAGGACGACAATGATCCGGCTTCTCAAAATCCTAGCACTGACTCACTATTTGCAAGGCTCACAGTACCTGTAAGAAGTGTGCTACACCTTACAGTCCCCATCAAATGTATCACTGAACAGTCTTTCCACATTCTTGCTGTTGTCTGTTAATGGCCTGGTTCTATACAGGGGAAGACAAACTGATCATGAGTTCAAGACTAAACCAAACTGGAAACCCACTTTTCTCAAAGATTCAACTGTGTGGTATCTTTGCTATGGAAGTTCACTTTCTAAAGTACTACTTAAAGCTCTGAGAGATTATCACGGTTAAGGAAATGTCTTTACTAAAAAGGACTAAAGGATTAGCATAACTATATCTCCATACTATCAAAACTCTTTTATTGGTGGAGAGAGGATCTTTTTCGGTAACCCTGACTGTCCTGAAACTCTATATAAGCCAGGTTGGCCTTGAACTCACAGATCCGCCTGCCTCTGCCTCCCAAGTGCTGGGATTAAAAGGCGTGCACCACCACTGGCCAGCCTCAAAACTCTTTAGAAAATTTTCTAATTATGTATCTGTGTGTAGGGGTGTGTGTGTGTGTGTGTGTGTGTGTGTGTGTGTGTGTGTGTGTGTGTAGGTGTGTGTGTGAGAGTTTACGTGTCTGCAGAAGCCAGAGGCATTCGACCCTCTGGAGCTGGA
Source organism: Peromyscus eremicus (assembly GCF_949786415.1). Taxonomy (NCBI): domain Eukaryota; kingdom Metazoa; phylum Chordata; class Mammalia; order Rodentia; family Cricetidae; genus Peromyscus; species Peromyscus eremicus. The sequence continues at coordinate 123,542,744 of NC_081420.1, forward strand.
GTTACAGGTGGTGAGCGGACCAACGTGGGTGCTGGGATCTGTGCTGGGATCTGTGTCGGGATCTGTGCTGGGATCTGTGTCGGCCTCTGCAAGGGCAGTGTGCACGCTTAACCCCTGGAGCGCCTCTCCAGGCCACTATCAAAACTCCCAGCTAACACTTCTAAGAACTAATGAAGCATGAACAGAATGAAAGCCATGTACATCCCAGTGAAAGAGGTCATGCTCACCACAGTGAGACCCTGGATTCCATCCTTACCACAAAAAGACAACAAACAAACAAAAAAAAAAACGGAAACAACAACAAAAAAGAGTCTGAATCCAGCTCAGATACGGTAAGACAACACACAAATTTAATTCTGGGTCATTCTTCCAGGGTGATACATTCTCTTAAACAGCATCAAGCTTTAGAACACAGTAGCTAGGCTTTCATTTTCAGACACGTCAGGACCACCACACCCACACCACCCGCCAGCCTCTCATTCCCTACACTTCTGACAACGCGTTTGCAGTTGGGCTCACCGTAGTCCAACTGGCCTAAAGTAGCACCGCGTTACTCCCTATAAAGCTGTATTCTGAGGACTCCGTCCCTACTGTATAGAACCCCTCTTCCAAAATCATCCTTTCTCCTAAATCTTCAAAATCGCTTGGTACGCCAGGTGGTGCCTGCTCCAGCAGCTTCCTAAGACTCCTACCTAACACTTTACATGGTGGCATACCGCATGTGCATCTGTGATTTTTTTTTCCTGAAGTTGTCTTTACTAAACCCCCAACTCAGTACATGATCTGCCTGATTCTGAGCCCCAAACTCCAGCAGCACACAGCAAAGAAAGCAGTGCTGGAACTGAGTGCCACCAGACAGAATTCAGGTGCCTCGGAAGCCATGCCACAACCTTTAGTCTATTCTTTGAAACAATATCAATACAGAGGCCCAGTCTCTAAGGCTACTCTACACTGCAAAGTAGGAACTGTTATACTATTATACACCATCAAACATCAGGCACACGTGGGCAGTGGTTCTCAGCTGCCACGTACTTACCGCCCCATCTCCAGAAGCTACACTACGCGACAGTCCCTCAATGTACTTGCCACCCAAAACTGTCGGGCAGAACTGAAGTTGAGAGTTTTGCTGACTCCTTCAAAGCAAAGTCAATCAGAAGGACACAGTCTAGGAGGACCAGAACTGAAAATGAGCAGTGCCCCAGCCGTGGGTACACTATTGCCACCCAAGACAATCGACTAGAGTGCTGCATGGCTCCCAGATGAGTTTAAGCACCAGTCCAGGAAGGAACTGTTCTCAAACATTAGTTATCAAAACAAAGGTAACTTGGAAATGGACCAAGTCGGCTGTACGGATTGGAAATAAAGCTCTGATATTCTTACAGCTTCTGTTCCACCCAGAGCTTCCAGCCACTGCTTCCTCTCCTCTTCTGAAAACGCCTGCACAGTCAAGGGGACGCCAGGTCTGCAAGACAACAGGAAAACATCAGGTCACCAGTGCCAACGCAAAACCTCCTCTTCTGTTTCCAGACGCTTGATCACAGGGACTAAATGTTTTCATTAATTTCAACTACAATAAAAAACATATAATGTAAAATTTGCTATCTAGGCAGTTTTTACACATAAATACATTATTGTACAACCATCCCTATGATTCACCTCCAGAATACTGGGTGAGAGGGGTGTGTTACTAAAACATTAAAGCTCAGGAGTTCCCTTCAATCAAGAAATGGACTTCATAGTACAAGGGTAACTCCTATTCACAAGTGTCTCGATAATGACAACCTTATTTTGCTGTTTGCTTTACCATTTTTCTGATCCCATTGACACACTCAATGACTCACACTGTTTCCTTTCAATTTATTCCACCACTGGATTCCTTCTTAAAATCATTCTTTTATGTTTTGTCATGGTATCAGTATGTAACTATTAGTATGTTCTTTTTACAGACCATGAAGTCACACTCCCCAACTATCTTACAAGACCTGGTGGCTTTCGAGGCATGCTCTCGGGCAAGTGCTCAGACATGGTGTCCTCAGTCCTCTGATCTACACCCAAATTAAATGAATTCCTGATTCTGCATTGAATTCTGGCTGCTTGCTAGCATTGTGGCTGCAAGGTACCTCAAGGAAAGGTGCAGAGGTCCTGCTGTTCTGGGTCCACTCTCCATTATAACAAACTACTCTATGCTTTACTGTGTGTTCAGTTTGATGTATTAGGTGACGACATCTTCTTCTCCAGATCCTCTGTCCTCAACAATCCCTAAGATCAAAGACTGAAATCTCAGAAGGGGAAACTGAGGCAGGAGAGGAATTTAATTGAAGCATCCCACTAGCTGAGAAACAAGCATTCTAGCACAATTACCAGCTTGGTGAAGCCTTTCTCCCTTTGCAGCTGACAACCTGTCCATTTGTGCATCCTGAGTGGCTCCTGGTTTTGTTATCAGACTTTAATTCCATCCAAGTTAACCCTGGAGCCACCCTATAATTTCACATCTGGGGTGGGGGTGTCCTTAGCAATATTATGAGATGTAACTTGAGAGTCAGCAAAATGGTACAGATAGCTAATGCGAGGACGTTGAACTGGGACTCTCCTTCCAGAGCCCATCCTGGGTATACCTGGGTACATCTTACACTTTTCCTATGCATCTATTTCTCTGACCCATACATTTAAATTTTTCCTTTTTTATTGTTATGTTTGCCTATTCGTATGTATGTGCACCACATGCATGCCAGGTGCTCTCAGAAGCTGGCAGAGAACATGAGACTCCCTAGTGCTGGACCTACAGATGTTGTGACATGTAGGTGCTGGGAACTGAACCCAGTCTTCTCTACTCTAAACCACTGAGCCATCTGTTCAGCCCCAGAATATGTCTTTGAATAAACTGAGACTCTTCTTTCAGAAGCCTGTACCCATGTCCTTGGGCGTGTTTTTGTTCCTTGTGCACATTTCTATTTTTAATGGAATGATTCCGCTTCATGTTGGCTAGTCCTGAGATTCCTTTCTGTGTCAAAGCCACGAATCCTTGGCTTGGCTGAGCTGAGGTCCCTGAGAGACTTGGGGAGCTCCTCAGACTGCTAAGGGTGACAGCATGGATCTGTGTCCCTGTCCCTCACTACTGACCCACAACTAGCCAAAGCATTACTGAAAACAGAATCAAGAGAGTTAAATCCAATTGAAGTCTACGCCAACATTTGGTGCTAGAAATACTAGTTATCTGTATGAGAAAAATAAATAGGACTCTTATCATCCATAGCACTGCCAAATCCTTGCAAGTTGTACATGAATTACAGCGGTTTCCACTTGTTAAAACAGAAAGCTCCTTTTGAACTTGGTGTACACAAAGATCTCATAGAGTAGAACGTTCTACCAGTGATTTTTTTTTTTATATTTGATAAAGGAGTCATAGCCACAGTATGTAAAGCCCCTCCCATTGTGGATGTTTACCTCACAAACGGAAAATGAAAGCTTGTCCCCATAAAACCCTGGTGCTAAATGCTTTCTTCACAAAGCCAATCATTTCTTCATCCCCTATGGCACTGCCCTTCAGCACACATTTCAAGACTAGCCCCATACTAATGAAAACTTTTTAAGTACCAGAATCAAAAATATGGCTATCGATGCCCCACTATCAATAACATCACTTTCAGTAGAAAACTGTATACCCTGAAAAGCACAGAAGCCTCAGCACGGGAAATGTTCCTAGTTCTACCTGGTCCGTGCTCTACCTTCTGCAAAGAATTTTTTTTAAAAAATAACTAGCTTTCTTAGTCTCTCTAAACAGGAACTTAAACGTTTTGTAAGACTCGCCATTTGCCTTTAAGTCATTATTTGTACTGTAGCCAAATTAAAGTGAAGCTGCACTGTTAATGAAATACATACTGCATACATATATTGACATGAAACAATATAATCCTGCAAACATTGTTGGCATCTGTCTCAGCAAACGCAGCAACTTCTCAACTGTAATGCCACTGTGTACTGAACAGATGGCAGTGTGCATCTGGATGCGGTTCAAGCCTCTGCCCACGAGATGTCTGCAGCAATGGTCTACCTTCTCCCCCACCATCCACTAACCCCCAACCACCACCTACTGTTGCCCCCAACCCTCCTCGCAACCCTACCTCACCCTCAAACACAAACTGATCAGTTTGAAGGTATCTCTAGACGCAGCCAAATGTACAACACTGCACGTTGAGAACTGCTGACCGGCAGGGCTCAGCTCGGCACCTCCCGTGACTCATTTGGCCTTGGACTTCTATTTCTGAGTTTCCCAACTATTACCTACTCTGCAAAAGGCAGTTTAGGACTTAAGAGTGCCATTCACTGATAGACCATATGTATAGCATGCCCAAAGCTAGTCTCCAACACAGAAAGAATGTATTTAGACATCATTTCTCAGCAGGATGCAACAGTATCCACCTGTAATTCCAGGAGTACATAGAAAGAGCAGTTTGAGGACAACCCGGGCAACTCAGCAAGGTCCTGTCTCAGAAAAGGTCGGGGGAACACCAGGGTTGTAGCATAGAGGCTCAGTGGCAAAGCACTTGTATAGCATTTGCAACGCTGTGAATGCAAACCTCACTTCAACAAGAATAAAAAAAAAGAAAATAATTGAGTCAGGTGTGGCAGCATGCGTCTTTAGTCCCAGCACTCAGGAGACAGAGGCAGGTAGCTCTCTGATTCAAGGCCAGCCTGATCTACAGAGGTCTACAGAGTTCCAGGACAGGCAGGGCTACATAGAGAAATCCTGTCTCAAAAGACCAAAAAAAAAAAAAAAAAAAAAAAAAATCCTCTAGTAAGACTGGTCCGCTAGCCTAACCCACTAAAGTGTCTCCATTCCCATGCAAAGTTTTAGAAGCCCTCCTACCCTGCACATTTGCTAAAAGTCTGGCCTTTCATCAATTTATTCTTTTACTCTTAGCTCGTCCCCACCCTCAGAATCAGCTAACGGTTGTGCAAGAGCCTGGGTGAGATGATGCTAACAGTTACTACTCCACGGGACGTGTAACACAAGCATTCTCACTACTGTTCAAGCCAATTGTATGAACGTCTAGAAGAAACACGCTCTAACTCTCTCAATCGGAGGACGACTCAGTCGCTGGTGAACAAGCATTCCACACCACCTAATGCTTCAGAGTCGCAGGAAACCACCACACTGATCAGAGGAACTAAAACCTGAACAGGTAATCACACAGGTAAGAAGCACCTCACCCTACTTTCAGGGGTGACACACGAGGACTCCGTAAAACCACAACAAGTACCAAAGTCTACAGCAATGGGTTAGCAAAGCAGAAGCATCCCGAAGCACATCCTGAATGTGATGTGCCAGAGAAAGGTCAGAAGAGTAATTACTTATCAGGCTGACGTGAGGGGACAGGGAGGGCCCCAGTACACCACAGCACATGGGAGACATGCCAACAAGCTACAGAATCAAAGCGCTGAGGTGGGGGTGGGGGGTAAGTGTCTTCCATAGAAGAAAGTTACATCTTCTGATAGACTGCGGCCTGCGCTGAACCAAACAACTATTAAAGTCTATTTCCAGAACCAAGAGTGGCCTCACCATTCACAGTCCGTGGTGTGTGAAATGCGGCTGGCATAAGGAAGGCCGTGTTTAGAGTCACTTTAAAACGGTCCTTTACTTGCGGCTGTGCCCCTTGTTTGTGTTTGAAGCTTTTCTGTGACATAATTCACAGCGTAAACCTCATTCACTGTGAGTATCTCAGACTTGTGTAAACATCACCAAAGTCAATTTTAAAACATGTTAATCATGCATGAGGAACAGTTCTGTCCCCAGCGGGCATCCATTTCTGTGCAGCCCCCAGACCTAAGCGGGCCCCTACTCTGCTCTTATCCAAACAGACGGCTCTGCTCCGGACATGTGCACACGTGGAATTATATGATGCGTGTTAGTTTATGACAGGCTTCTTTTACTCGAGCGCCTTCAAGGTTAGTTCCAAACACTCCAGCATACACTCACTCTTCCTTCTAGTTGGATGCCACTGTCCTCTGTAGGAATGCACCATGTTTATTTGCCCACTCACCAACATAGAAACATTCAATTCCTATTTTGGTGATCCTATGATCCATGAATATGCTTCCATGAATAATCATTTGAATGTTTTGCACAGACATATGTTTTACTACATTCAAATATATGTATATACACCTATAAACTACATGGACATATATGCATACAAATGTAAAATTTCTGAGTCAGATGGCAATGTAATGCTTTACGTTTGGAAGAGCTACCAAACTGTTTCCCAAAGCAGCTACACCATTCATAATCCCATCTTAACATATGAGGCTCCCATGGTTCCACACCTTTGGCAACACTTGCTATATACCTCATTAATACAGCTGTCCCAGTGGACATCAAGTATTACCTCAGTGTGGTTTTGACTTGCATTTCCCGAGTAACTAATCATGTTCAAGATCTTTTTGTGTGCTTATATGCACATGGCACATGTGTATTTTCCTAGAAAAACAACTTTTACCCACTTTTGAATGTTATATCTTTTAATTATTAGTTCTAAGAATCCTACAAAAATCCATTCAACTTTCTACTTCTTTTGGTATATTTAATGGTCTTTTAGCACATGCTCTTAAATGTTTCTCTCTATCAAAGAAAATATTTAAAGCTGCCTTTTTGTGAATTGGGGGGAGGGGGAGACAGTGTATATATCTGCCTAGAAAAGGAAACAGTAAGAACGGCCTGTTGATCTCCACCTAGCTCCCTGCTGCTCCCTGACCCCTTAGTTCTCAGTAGTGAGCCACCTAAGCATCAACACATGGATTCAAGATGTGAATGTGCCCTATGAGACCAGCTGTAACTGTGAACACTGATGCGCCAGTGTGAGCAACCTCTGGAAATGTTTGTAACTATCAGGAAAATGGGAGCAGGCACCGTGAGCCTGAGACACCTGAGAAACTAAGCCAGGCCCAAGAAAGCAGGATCCGACACACAATGTTAGCATCAACCCTGACCTGGCTGCCTGTGGAATCCCCAACAAGAAAAAGATAAACTAACACTATTTACAGCCTTGCTGACTCTTTTCAAAATTAACCAATCTAACCAACCTGATCTCAACTAAAGACCACAACTGTAGAGAAGCTCTTGACTCGTGTGCAAGAAGAGCAAATATCTTCCCAGCTCAGGAGTCTCACCACAATGGCACTTCTTCTAACATTCAAAAACACAAACCAGATACTTGGAAAGAAGGCAAAATTTAGATTAAAGGAATGCAATCAGCTATGAAATTGCTATTCAAAAGATTCCAACAGGAACTGTGCAGAATCTTATTTACAATGCCCACACACTCCAAAATGGGCTAAATTTATTTTTCTCTAAGCAGAATGCAAGCCTGGGCTCAGGCTGCCCGAGTGCAGTGCAGAAGAGAGCTGCTGCTGACTGAATCTGACCCAGTCCTGTCTCCTCTGAGCAGCAAGTGTACAGTACAAAGCGGTGAATGTCCACCACACACACAGCACTCCATCTGGAACTGCTAAGTGAAACAGGACCCCACTCTCATGGAATGCATAGTCTAACAGAGGGAGAACAAGTTACCTGTAACTCCTAGCAGTCTTCTGGGACAGAAATCGGGAGAATAAACAAAAGCAGGGTCCATCACATTTGAACTTCTAAGTACTACCTTAGGGCTTCAGAATTACAGAGATTTCAACATACATTCGCCCCTCATATCCAGCCCACTAGTTTTTTTCCTAAGATTTTTTTTTTAATTATGTGTTTATGTTGGGGTGGAGATATGTACACCAAAGTACACTACCTATGGAGGCCAGAAGAGGGCGCCAGATCCCCCAGAACAGAAGTTACAGACAGTTGTAAACTGCCTTATTTGGGTGCTGGGAATCAAACTCCAATCCTCTGACAAACTACTGAGCCATCCCTCCAGCCCCAACCCACTAGTGTTTGCGCCACTTTTTGGGGTGAGAGGATCTTGCACCCTAAACCACTACTGGTAAAAACAAATACAAATAGATATTTCTGTAATGAGAAATGAAGAAATAAGCCAAAAGCAATTAAGACTCTAATCCAAAAATAAAAATGGGATTCATTCTGAAAACCTAAGGAAATCATAAAGAAAATATATTATGATTACAAGTAATTTTCCAAATTAACCAGAGAGTTGGGGAAAGGTAAGACTTAAGCAAATAATACTTTTAAGACTGAATTCATATGCATATGTAAAATGTTGGATCTCATCAACAAAGGATACTTTCCCCTCAAAACAAAAAAGTTTGGAATGAGGCGAATGGCTTAGTGGTTCGGTACTTCCCACTGCATATAAAATCCTAGGCTGCAGCACCAGCAGCAGCACCCAAACAACGAGAATTTAAAAGATCCTTGGAAAAATTGTAAAAGAAGCAGCAACACATGACCTCCAACTGTGAATGCCTCCGAGCCATCCCAGCAGGAATACAGAAAGGTGGCCAGAGAGAAGACCCTGAAGTTTAGGAGGGGAAACGCATCCAGCCATCACCAATATATCTATGGAGCTAGACAAGATCGTAAGGGAATGCTACAGGAAGAAAGGAGTTCAAAGATTAACCCAGAAAACTCCAGTGCCACAGGATCTGGGACAAGAGCTGGAGAACCAGGTAAAACAAAAAGGGCAGCGGGCAGGAGGAGAGTCAGAAGCACAGTGTCCCTGAAGCAACCAAGCCAACTGCGCCATGGGGAGAGGGGCCCTGAGCAGACAGCACCGCACAGAAGACCTCCAGGACGAACCCGCAGGGGAGGAGGCCCCAAAAGCCTGTCCCGCAGCCTGACAGGACAGGAGAGAGTCATCTGAGACATCAACACGACAGCTTTCTGAAGAATGTTGCTGATTATGGAACAAAATAAATAGGCAGTAGAAGAAGGAAAGCGCTCATTGATAGCATGGTAACAACGTTTTTTAAAGACATGAGATAATACGGAGGCAGTATCAGTCTGAATGAAGACTGGTTACAAAATTGAAAATTTCTGTTAGGAAATTTAAAGGCAAGTGGGTGGAGGCAAGGAATGGTGGTACCAATGACTACAGATAGTATACAAATTCTCTTTACACACAGTCTTTAAAAATCTCTATGGCATTTAATAAAAAAACATAGGTGGGGCTGGAAGGATGGGTTAACAGTTAAAAGCACTGGCTGCTTTTGCAGAGGACCTGGTTTTGGTTCCCAACACTCACATGGCAGCTAACAACCATCTTTAATGCCAGTTCCAGGGGATCTGACGCCCTCTTCTGGCCCCTTCCGGCACAGCATGCATATGGTGCACATACATCCATCCAAACACTCTAACACATAACATAAAAATAAATAGAGGCTATAAAGATGGCTCATAGTTGAAAGCACTTGTTGCTCTTGCAGAAGACCCAGGTTCAATTCCCAGCATCCACTTGGCAGCTCACAACCATCTGTAACTCCAGTTCCAGAGGATCCGATGCCCTCTTCTGGCCTCCATTTATTTAAACAAACATTAAAGGGAGCAGGGAAGTATGCAACAGACATCGCCAAGGGAGTAT